>NW_023270889.1:7995073-8241876 GCF_011800145.1 Mirounga leonina
GGGGGGCCCTTAGGCAGCTTCAGGATGGGGGCTGGCCACCAAAAAGATCAAGTCTTGATTAAAAGCTTGGAAATTTCAGCCCCATCCCCCAGCCTCTGGGGAAAGGAGAGGGGCTAGAGACTGAGTTAATCACAGGTGGTCATAATCATGGCTATGTAATGAAACGTCCATAAAAATCTCTAAATGATGGGACTCAAGGAGCTTCTGAATTGGCAAACACATCCATGTGCCAGGGAGGGTAGTGCATCCAACTCCAGGGGGACAGAGGCCCCTGTACTCAGGACCCTTCTGAACCTAGCTGTATGTACCTCTTCATCTAGCTGTTCATTTATATCCTTTATAATAAAAAGTAATACTAAGTATGACATTTTTTCTGAGTTCTGTGAGTCATTCTAGAAAATTATTAAACTTGGGGAAGGGGGTTTGTGGGAAACCCTGACTTTGTAGCTGAGTCTGGTAACGTGTGTGGTGACCTTGGGGACCTGATACTGGCCACTGGTGTCTAAAGTGAGGGTGGCCTTGTGGAATGAGTCCTCAGACATGGAGAGTCTGACTCTGGCTCTGGGTAGGTAGTATCAGAATTACATTTAGATTTACTAAATCATAACTAAAGGTAAAGCTTGCCAGTGGAATTTAGAGACGGATCCAACTCCCAGGGAGTTGCATAAGGAAAAGCAAACCAATAAGAAAAAACAAAATGTACAATCCTTTGATTATTGTTATCTGTAATAGCTAAAATGAAATTAAAACAGTGCTGGGTCTGATCTTGATGCTAGACCAAACTCAGAGTTTGGTTAGTCTGAGTTTTGACCACTAGCCTCAAAGCAGCTCCCAAAGGGAAAAATTATATAAGACAGCAAAGAATACTTCTACGACCTCTGGCACTAAGAAGGTAAAGAAGGTAATCCATGTATGGGGAAGACAAAATCAAGAAATTATTGAAACCAGGGGGGTATGGTGTAAAAGAGTTGTCTCATTTTGTGGATTGGTATCGTCAGCTTTCTGAAGAGTATTTACTAAAATGGACTGTGAGGATGACTAATTAAGAGCAGTAGAGATTCTTTGGCGTTGAATGCTGTGCAGTGGAAGAGCATGTTTGGATTGATGCAGAACCCACAGCTCACTACAGAACAATCACAGATGGCAGTACATGATCCAGACACACGTTAGGTTATTCCGAAGGGAACAGTCCCTGTGGCGACTGTTAACTCTGAGAACAGACCTTGACCGACTTTCTCTGTAAAGGCCAAGTGGAACACCCCAGATGAAGCAGCTGATAAGCTTCATATGCAAGCCACATGGGACTGGCTTCATGATAATCAGGATATTCACTCACTGAATATGCCTCTTACCAATTCATGGTCCCTTTTGCATGGATGTCTGGTGAAACCCTACTGCTGCACTATCGAGCAACAGTATAGCAAGTCTGAATTGAATTTGCTGTCTCACCTTCTCCTCCTGGACCTTACACATACTGATAAAAACATTAGATTAATTACTAAGAGAATGCAGAGGCAGAGGGAAAGTCAAGGAACTTGTCTTAGCAGGGTGGGAAATTTTAAATGGTTATTAAGAAATGGGGTGAATAAAGCAAATATTGATAGGAGCAAAACAAAGAGGAAAAAAAAGACAAGATTGAAGAAAATCATCCCCACAGAGTGAAAATCTTTGGATGGTTATTAAGAAATGGGATGAATAAAATAGACATTGATAGGGTTGAAACAAAAGTTTTATGGCTTTAAAAAAGCACATCCTTTGGGTGGATCAAAGGGATCCCCTGCTGGTCCTCCAACATTAAAGTGCTCTAAACTAGTCCCTGTATTTACCTTGGTTTGTAGAAATTTTAAAAGCCATAAGGTATCAACATAGGTAAGTCAATAAATGTGATACATGACATTAACAGAATGAAAGATAAAAATCATATGATCATCTCATTAGATGCAGAGAAAGCGTTTGACAAAATGCCACATCCTTTCACGATAAAAACCCTCAACAAATTGGGTATAGAAGGAACGTGAATGTGTTTGCAGTTGTGTCTCTTTTACCTGAATGTCTTTTGTGGATAGACATTGTGTCTGACTGGAGAGCTGGTCCCTTAAAATAGAAAGCATGTGAATCTGCCTTTCAAGCAATATTAATTGGGCATGTTAAATGGGAACCAGTAAAATTATCTGAGCCCACACAGTGTGGAACAAGCTGGAGGGCTAGCACAGACAGATTCTCGGTATGGAGTGTAGACTGGGGCTTCAGGCATAAGCTCCTGAGTGTCTCCCAGCATTGACGACTAGGACTTTGGACCAGAGAATTTTCATTTGTCTTAGTCTGTTTGGGCTGCTATGACACAGTACCGTGGACTTGGTGGCTACTAAACAACAGAGTTTTTTCCTCATATTTCTGGAGGCGATGAGTCTGAGATAAGGGAGCCAGCAAGGTCAAATTCTGGTGAGGACCCTCTTCCAGGTTACAGACTGCCAACTTCTGGTCATATCTGAACATGGCAGGGAACGGAGTGGGGAAGTAAGGTTTCTCATTACTCTTATAAGGGCACTAATCCCTTTCTTTTTTTTTTTTTTTAAAGATTTTATTTATTTGACAGAGAGAGATAGCAAGAGAGGGACCACAAGCAGGGGGAGTGGGAGAGGGAGAAGCAGACTTCCCGCCGAGCAGGGAGCCTGATGCGGGGCTCGATCCCAGGACCCCGGGATCATGACCTGAGCCGAAGGCAGACGCTTAACGACTGAGCCACCCAGGCGCCCCGGCACTAATCCCTTTCATGAGATGACCTCATCTAATCATAATTACTTCCCAAAGGCTCCACCTCCTAAATATCATTACATTGAGGAGTAGGGTTTCAACATAGGAATGTTGGTGGAAACAGATACTCAGTTCATTATATCAGATGAAGGGCAATTATTAGCTTGCTGTCAAATATTAATTGAAACTACCCTTATGACTGAGGGATATAAAATAATCTTGAAATATGAAATACCCATGATGTTTTGGATGATGTTGAAACAATACTCTAATGGGGAGGACAGTGCCCGCAGAGTTCCATACTAAAATGGATATGGTTTATACTAGATCATACTACTAAAGGGATACAAGGAGGAGATATTCATGAGCCTCTTTTCCCTAGGGCTGAATTTGGAATTGCTTTAGGAGCAGCCAGATTCTATTATCATTTGGACAGTGCCCTAGAAACAGTTCTGGACTGACCAACAAAGAGCTGTTTGGCTTATGGATGGCAGTTCCAAGGTAAATGGATAGCATCCTTTTTGGAATGCCACCACTCTGACTGAAAAAGGTAAAAACAAATCAACTCAGTGGGCTGAATTGCATGCTCTTTTTCTAGCAGTGATGGAAGAATTGAACAATGACAAGAGTCCCTATGTTTTGGTTTTTATTGACTCACGGGTGAAGGCTGATGGCTTGGCCATGTGGTCACGCAAAAGGAAAGTGGAAATCTGGCTTACTGCAGGGATGCCCATATGGGACACTGCTCTGTGGAAATCACTATGGAAATTTGAGAGCTGCAATAAAGTAAGACATATCTATGCCCATCAGAAGAACCCCCTTCCAGGTTCAGAAGGTGATTGGAACCACCAAATGGACTTCTTGGTGCACTCTCTTGAAGTGGCCACCTAGATCCATGAATTGAGTGGGCTTAGTGTGGACTGCAGCTGTGCAGAGATAGGCTGAACCTAGACACAGTCTTCTTGTACCCTCTGAGACACAAAATGCCAACAAGAATGGTTATGTCAACAAGAGAGGCAGAGATTGCAGATGGCTATGAGGACGATTCCTGGGAGGAAAGCACCACACATAGCTAGCAAGGGTATTATACTGGACCAATGCAGGTAGCCTAGGGGGCTATGACTGGGTCCTGAAATATATGGACGCTTAACCCGTATGGGATTTGCATACTTGGTGATAGATGCAAATGCTCAAGTACTACTGAAGATTTGGAACAGAAGATACTGTACCAATTTGGGCTGCTGAATTACATTTCTTCAGACTAAGCAACATAAGTATCCAAGAGTGGGTAAAGAGCTGTCATATCAAATGGATATAATCATATTTCTTAGCATCCTCAGAGTAATGGTCTAATAAAGAATTGGAGTGGGCAGTTACAAAATTTGCTGTCCTAAATGGGGGGAGATATAGGTATAAAAGGCTGGCTCACATGAATGGGTGCTTCTACCCCTATAGGAGAGGGTAACGGCTAGATGGATAGATTCTGTACATTTCTTCCCTGTATCACCTCAACTTTTGCTTTTTCCCTGATGCAATGGCCCCAGGACCAGGGATGCAACTTTGGGTGCCAGAAACAGGGATGATTCCTAAGCAAGTAACTTGTAACTATGCCTTTGAGCCTTTATGCCAGAATTCCTAAAGGACTGATGGTGGTGGTGGTGGGGCGGGGGGATGGATTGTGTCTTCATGCCACCTGGCAAAGTTCAGGCTGACAGCCTGTGTTGCCTAGCGGTTTGGATAGCCCACTAGTTCTGTACCTGTGTAACCCTACCCTGTGTGAATGGGAGTGAGCGGAGAGGAAAGCGTTTGCTGTATTAGTATTGCTGCTAGCAACGTGGAACAGCAGAAGCTCTAAACCCAATGTCCCTTCCGACGGCGGAAATGTTAATCTTTTGATTTCCATTTTTCAGGTTATATCTAATACAGCTGATGTCATTTGAGAAGGAATTTCTGAGAACTGCTTCCTACCGGTATTTCAAAATGTGTGGTGTATGGCAGCCAGCAGATCACTGTGTAACTATAAACCTTGGTGTGATAAAATCCTTAGAAAGATCCCTGGTTATAATGAACAAAATATAATGGCAGCATGCTCACCATGCTTGCACATCAGTCTTGTTCTCTGGATGGAAAGCTATTAAGTAAAAGAGGGATAAAGAGTAGGTTCCTGATGGGATTAAAGCAATGAGCATCGTGTGTAGAGCCTATTCTCGTGGGTAACGGCTCCACATTGAGATGACGAAGGTTGTAAGAGGCCTCGTGGCACTCAAACTAAATTGCATGTAGGTGTGAATACCACTCATCTGACTCTAGTATGGGAGGCCAGACATTTTTGGCTGCAAAACATGCATACTCACTGCACTCAGGCCATTAGTACCTAATGACGACAGTGTGCATGGCGAATTAAGCAGCATTGACCCATAAGACAGAAAAGGGCTTCTGTGGAAATAGGTGCCAGTCTCGGTATCTCGGGACAAACGGAATTTACTTTTAATGAGGGGCAGTGTTCAGAGGAAAAGGATTTATTAGCTAGAATAAGCAGATGAGAGGGAGTTCTCTTTAGGAGGAAGGCAAAGGATGGAAGTCAGCCTCGAAGATGAGGCTTTAGCAAAGTAGATCAGGCAGACTCAACAATAATGCTGGATGACGCTAGAACCTAGCACTGGGAAAGTGCCTGCATCCTGACCCAGCAGAGTATCTTGACTGTTTTAATACAAATAGAAGCTGAAGTGGGTATAGGACGATGGTCCTAGATCCTAGCCAAATTTATAAACACATCTCATAATTTCTAGAAGTATATTCTTCCTCATAGTAAATTTTTCAGTGTGGCAATAACATATTTACTTATAGACTTAAATGTCTTTAGGTCCTCTGTCGAAGGAAGTCAGAAGTGGATAAACTTATGTTCAATAATTTTAGTATTTTATCTTATTTGGAAGTGATCTAGCTATTCAATAAATATTCATCATTTAACTCATCTCAGTATAACTTTAAGGTTTCAAATTACCAAAAAGATTTTTGGAGGCTATTTTTTTTGAAGATTTATTTATTTATTTATTTATTTGTCAGAGAGAGAGAGAGAGAGAGCGAGCACAAGCAGGGGGAGTGGCAGGCAGAGGGAGAGGGAGAAACGGGCTCCCTGCTGAGCAAGGAGCCACTTGAGGTACTCGATCCCAGGACCCTGGGCCGAAGGCAGATGCTTAGCTGACTGAGCTACCTAGGCATCCCTGGAAACTATTTTTAAGTACACATATCATAAAGCATAATCATTGTTAAAAATACATTTATAAACTTTTATCTTATATCTATTAAATTTTCTTGTTCTTAACAATTTTGTTTGGATTAGTCTTGGAAATTTTATGAGATATTAAATAGCTAACCATTATTTTAAGTTATCTCTTACTGACAAATTCTGTGACGGAGATAAAGTTAGTTGACTTTCAGTAAACCTAGACACAGGTAAAAGTATTATTTTAAAGCTGATAAAGACATGCCTGTTTTAATGAAACCAAAAAACTTAAACTAGCTTTTATTTACTGAAGATTATCCTAGATTGCCTACATTTCTGAGAGTATACTTGATTTATATAAATGCTTGTTTGTTTTAGCCAATTAGATAGAGCTCTTTACAAATTGATTTTGGTAATACCACCTGGAGGTAGAAAAAAAATCACAGATCTATAACACACATACATAGACACACATAAACATATATATATATACACACACACACACACACATATATATATATGGATAGTTTCTCTTTTAAAATTTTAGCTATGAGACAGGTACAGTAATGCAGAACTCACTAGTTTATGAAAGAAGAGTTGGATCCAAATCGTGTCTCTGGCAGATGGAATAAGTTACCTGTTCAGATGGCTAAAGCTTTTACTAATATTTGTAGAAGAGACTTTAAGATTTTTCATAGTTTTCAAAGCAGCTATTTCCCCCCCCTCATTATGATAAGAATTACCTTGGTTCCTAGAGAAGAGCAGGTAGAACACTTACATCTCAAAAGACACAGAAAAAGAATGCAAGTTCTACCAAAAAGACTTTTAATCCCTAAATCCGGGTTTTTTACAATATCCGCAAGCCTTTTGAGATGAATAGGGAGGTTGTGGGATTGGGAAAACAGGGATGTGAACTTTGAATTGCTTGTAGAGCCTTATTTCTGTTTTTGTGAAAACTAGATTTGTAGGGTAAGTACAGTTGTTTTTAACTCTTCAAAGAACTGGGTTGCAACCTGAATGATATCAAGAGGCTGCCTCACGCGTCCAACTAGATTATGCTCAGTTTACGTTTGTATATCAGGGAGAACATCGTCAACCAAGATGAAAATCAAAAGATAACTATGTTCTAGATAGAGCTGTGTGTCTTTGGAATGTTTCAATAAATCCTTCTCCAAAGGCTTCAGAATGTTTTTCTTTCCCTCTTCCTACATAGTTCGTTGTAGCTTGGGGGAGAAAGGGTCAAAAAAAGTTCCCATCAGGCTCTGAATATCAGTTTCTAATTTGGTCAACTTCTGACCATAGAGCTGTTACAGGATTTTTGTTCCGTTAGTGCCTGCCATTCTTGGTCACGCCCCTGCGAAGAATGAAGAGGTAGACCAGACAAAGAGCGGTAGGCAGCAAAGCAAAGTGTGTTGAGCGATAATAGGACAAAGCTTCCAGCGAGGGAGGGGACCCGAGAGGGTTGCTGTTTTGGCATTCAAGTCTAGGGGTTTTTATAAGCTCTTTTGTGGAACTATCTTGAGCATCCTGAGTGTGGACCCCCTGTGGATTGGCTGCTAAGGTGTGCCAGTCAGGGCTTTGATCATGCACCTGTCTCCCTCTCGGATTATTATTCAGGTGTTGATGATCTTTTGGGCTGACATCTGGAGACTAACTGCTTCAGCTTGTGATAGTGACCAGTGTTTTATGGTTAATTGTTTTGTTGCAGGATGTTTTGCAAAAGTCACTTCTGCAGAGGCTGCTAGACAGGTGGTCTTGTCTAAGCTGTAAAACAGGATGCTAGTGTGGTTTTGTCCTAGCTGTCCTGCTCCCTGTTTTCTTGTTGGGGACCCAGGCCCTGACTACCTATGTGTCCAGGTAACTCCTAACAGAGGTTCTCAGAAAATCCTTTCAAATATCTTGTCAGGTTTCAGCCTGAATGAACAGTAAATATTCCTGGCAGTATTGAATAACGCCTCGGACACGAGAGGCATTCCCAAAGAGGGTGCAAAAATATTTTCCTCCCAAGATCCAGAGCCACTTCCAAAGATAAGCGAAAGGAAGACTCAGATAATTCCCTTGAGAGCTGGCAACAGTCAGCAGAACCCTACCTACACATGAGGTGCCACCCACATTTCTGCCTGACGGTTTTTTTGAGGCCCCAACCTGAGAGTTGCCAAGCCAGATTCTCAGGACACAGAGAAGACAAATGAGAAGGCAAAAGCTGTCCCTGGAAGAGAAAAGATCAACAACCAATGGGTGCCTGAAAGCAAATTCTGAAGGCACAGTGTGAAATTTCACCTTCTTCTCTCAAGCAGTCACCACAGATAGGCATCTGGGAGAGCTGAGTTTGGTAGGAATTCTCACCATTTGCCGGCTTTCTGCCTGTTTTCCCAGGATTCTGTCTCCAGGCTCTGGAGTGAATGGGGTGTCCCAGCGGGTCTCATCCTGGTCACCAGAAACTGTCAAGGAGGAAAAATAATTCTCCCTTTTGCCTTTGTTGGTGAGTGCTTGGCTGAGACAGCTTTTGTTCTAGGTAACCTTGTCAATGGATAAATTTATCTAGGTGAGAAGTTCTCCACTGTGGCCACCGTAATTCAGGATTCTCTTTGGTAAAATTAATCTGCTTGTTCAGACTTAAAATTTCATTCACTGGAGGCCTCACACTTGACTCAGTCCAGTTTAAGTCTGTCACCTTTCTTCTACTCCTGACACAATCTAGTCAATTTTCAGATACTCCCATTTAACTCAGAGTAAAATCCAGAGCTCTTAAAATGGTCTAGAAGGCTATAGATGATGTAGCCCCTGTTCTGGCCTACCAGTCTTCCACCCATTCATGACACACCATCTCTGGTCTTGCTGTTTGTCCCACATGCCTGACATGCTCCTGTCTTAAGGCCTTTTATACTTGCTCTTTCCTCTACCTGGAATATAGTTCCAGACAGTCCAGTGTCTCTCCCTCATTTTATTCAAGCATTTGTAGAACTATATCCTTCTCAGTGAAGCCTGCTCTGGCCATCTTATTTAAAATTGCAACCTCAGTGAGTCCCAGAATTCTTTGTCATTCCTTCTTGCTGTGCTTTTTTCCATACCGCTTATACCCAGATGTTACACCGTATGTTTTACTTTAAAAAAATCTATATTCCTCTATGAACATGTACGTTTCATAAAGGTCACATTTTGTGTGTATTTTGTTCACTGCTGTATCCTTAGCACTAGAACGGTTCCGGGAACATAGTAGATACAGGACAGATATATATTAGATGGATAAATGAATACGAAAATTGTAACTGGATATCATACAAATTATTCAGTGACAGAAAGTCATCTAAGTTTAAGAAAAAGCCCTAAGCAACAGTGTTAGAGAGATACGTAATGTGGGTAATATTGAGTAAATGTTGACTACTCAGTTCCGGGGACTATGCTAGTTTCTTTAGATATAGTATCCAATTAAATATTAACAGTAATTCCTGTGACATGGGTATTCAGTGATTTTATAGCAACAGTAACCAAGAGGAGTAAAATGAATAGCTGAAGTTCACATGGTTAATAAGTAGAAGAGACAGATTTCAAAGCTAATAGTGAGTCCAGGTATAAGCTTTCTGTGTTAATCCTGCTTCTCACAAAGAGGTAGAGAAAGGCCAAGAGACACTGACATGGCTTATTGGCGTCACAGCTTCCTCTGGTGGATGTCATTGAATTTAGATCTTTTCTGCCCCCCAGAGCTTCTTAAAAATATTTGTATCTTAAAATAATCACATATAGCAGGATCTGGACCATATTTACAAAAAAATAATGACCAGATTTTTAATTAAGTGTCATAATTATTTTTTATTTTAGGAATTCTTTTTGGGAAAACCATCTCAAGGTTATACTGTTGTATCAAGCGAAATTACACTGCAATGTTAACTATAATTTGGAAGTGCTTTTTGAAGCTGTAGAAAAACTTTTATCTTCCTGACTTAAATAATTTTCAAAGGTTGCATCACCTTATACATTTTTGAGAGTGCCTCTATTTTCTGTGCTGTTCCAATTATGCACTATATAAAATATAGTGCAACAATAGTCACTTTCTTTTGAATTTATTCCTGTACGCATGGAGACATTTTCTAACTCCTACCCTCACAAGTTTCCTAAAAGGAGATCCTTTTAGTAGAAAAGTGAAAAAGTGGATAGGGTTCAATTAACTTATTTAATTATATGGATTTCTCTTTTGGAACAGGAAAATTAGATAAGCCTTCTGATGGATAGATTTATATTTTATTTATGACTTTACCATCGTCAATTTATGGCAAAAAAATTTTCTATGATAATAGGGGTCACAGAGCAGCCGGTGACTGGATACCAATGTCTGATGATTCACACCAGTCCTTTTATTTTGTAATCTTTTAAAGGACATTTATTAACTTTCACAGGGTATCTTTCTATGGGCTGGGAGAAAGGTTTATCATACGGAACAAACTCAAAGAAAGATATTAACTTGTATGGGGTTGAACAGCACAAAATCAGTGGTCCATTACCCTGAATGGTAGCTGTAGGTCAGCAAATAACTAAGATGAAGAAGTGATCTTTTTCATGATAATAGGGTCACAAAGGTCTATCAGTGTTGAAAAACAGAAGTTATATGTAAAAGCAAAAAATTGAAAACATGATATAGCTACAACTTGAAATACTATAGAGTCATTAAAAATTGTAATATTGAAGAATTCTATGAACATGGGGAATTGTTCACAATATAGAATCAAGTAAAAAGACTACAAGACAATGTGTAAAATAGGGTATACTTTTTGGAAACATATATCCATATTTGCACATAAAAATGTTAAGAGTGCTTATACTTGAGAGATGGTGTATTCCTGAGGTTATTGTAGTAACCTCATTAATTTTACTGGATCCGTTGCTGTGTGGGGGTGGAGAGGGTGGGGTGTGGCTATTCCAAATCAAGGATTCAGGGTGACATTGTTTCCACCATCTTTAATTGGGGTTTCCAGTGTCCCCTGGACATTGATAATGAACTGGCAGATGGGAACAGAAGGAGAGTACAAGATGTCTAGAGGTTTTCTGGGCCAGGCTAAAAGTGGAGCAAATCACTTCCGCCACGTTGGCCAGAACTCAGTTCTATGGCCTCATCTCATTGTAGGAAGAGTAGTTAGTGTTGTCTGCTTGTGTGTCCAGGAGAAAAAGGAAATGGATTTTGGTAAACACAGAGCAGTCTCTTTCTCATGTAAGATCCAGGGTAATATGTATACTCATTTGCATGCTTTACTCTGTTTATAAAGTGGTCACTGGATTTCTGTGTCTGTGCTTAAGGCAGAAAGCCACATATATCATCACTTGATTTTGTGTTGATTCTATTACTGTTGCTGCCACCAGATCTTGAGACTGAGAACAGGGTTCTCTAGATGAAGGGACCTATGGTGGATACTCACCTAGGATGAGCTTTCTTTCTTTTTTTTTTTTTTTTAAAGATTTTATTTATTTATTTGAGAGAGAGAATGAGATAGAGAGAGCATGAGAGGCGGAGGGTCAGAGGGAGAAGCAGACTCCCTGCCGAGCAGGGAGCCCGATGTGGGACTTGATCCCGGGACTCCAGGATCATGACCTGAGCCGAAGGCAGTCGCTTAACCAACTGAGCCACCCAGGCGCCCTAGGATGAGCTTTCTAATGTTACATTGGCCCACTCATAATGAAATATGAGATACAATGTCAACCATTATTTCTTTGTGAGTCAGAGCCGTGAAAATTTGCCCTTAGTTTTGAGGATCATAAACCACAAATCATAATAGAAAATGGCCACAAAAATAAAGTGGCTAATTGCATCCACACAAGTTTTATGTACTTGGCATTTAGTACATAGTAGGTGCTGGAGAAACGCTCATTGACTGACTGATAGTCTTCCCACATTTTTCTTTCTTTTTTTTTTTTTTTTAAAGATTTTATTTATTTATTTGACACAGAGAGAGAGAGAGACAGCTAGAGAGGGAATACAAGCAGGGGGAGTGGGAGAGGGAGAAGCAGGCTTCCCGCCGAGCAGGGAGCCTGATGCGGGGCTCGATCCCAGGACCCTGGGATCATGACCTGAGCCGAAGGCAGACGCTTAACGACTAAGCCACCCAGGCGCCTCCATTCCCACATTTTTCTGAGTGATGTTCTTTTCCTGTCCATAAGCTAGGAGCCCCAGGAAGGCAAAGACAGTGCCTTCATTTTGTAAATCTCTTTTGGTATATGCTTGTATAATTCATTTTTAGTCTTCTTCTATGATACAATGGGGAATATACAAGATTATGTTGTTAAGGACAAATGGAAAGCTCTCTGGGTTTAGAAGTAGAAGCCAAACTTAGGAAATAATCGGTTCTCTGACAAGTTCGTGGACACAATGGCATTCACTGATTTTTTTTTGGATGATTTAGGCAAGTAATTTCTCTTCTCTGTCTAGTATTTCTTCATCTGTAAAATAAGTATTATACTAATAATACCTGCTCTATTTCTGGTATTGCTGTGAAGATCAAAATGTTCTTAGTTTTTGCTTACAAACTTAAAGGATGTATATGACCTATCTAGACTTTAGAAATAGTCTTTTATAGTATTCAGTTAAATTCCGCTGAATAGTCTCCATTTGTCTCTCTGGATCCATTCTTCCATGTTCACTCTCCTGTTACCCAGGAGGCTGATCTCTGTGGATTTTTATCAGCCGGGCACGCTTGACCTATGGGTTATGCCTAAGAGAAGGACCAACAAGGGACTGGATGGCTGGAAGAAGGGGAATTCGGGATATTTATTCCACAGTTTCTTCCCTATAAGGTTGGGGGTCAGCAGAGGCTGTATTCCTCTACCAAAGGCCATGACTCCTATCTGGTAGGTCTCTCCTATAGTTACAGCTTTTTCCAGGTTCCTGTAATGTCTCTTTCTCCTTATCCTTTCAAGCTTAGGGGTGGCGGTGGTCTCAGGTTTTTTTTTTTTTTTTTAATTGAAGTATAGTTGGCATACAATATTACATTAGTTTTAGGTGTATAGCATAATGATTCGACATTTATTTATTTTTTTAGAAAAGATTTTATTTATTTATTTGAGAGAGAGAGAGCACATGAGAGGGGGGAGGGTCAGAGGGAGAAGCAGACCCCCCGCTGAGCAGGGAGCCCGATGCGGGACTCCATCCTGGGACTCCAGGATCATGACCGGAGCCGAGCCACCTAGGTGCTGCATGATTCGACATTTATATACATTACAGAATGATCACCATGATACGTCTAGTTGCCATCTATTAGCATACAGAGTCATTACAGTATTATTAAGTATATTCCCTTTGCTGTACTTTACATCCTTGTAACTTACCTAGTTTATAACTGGAAGTTTGTACCTCTTAATTCCCTTCACCTATTTTGGCCCCCCCCTCCCCTCCCCTTTGGCAGCCCCCAGAGTCTGTTTCTGTTTTGTTTTGTTTGTTTGTTTTTTAAGATCTACATAGAGGTGAAGTCATACTGTATTTGTGGTTCTCTGTCTGACCTACTTTGCTTGGTCTTAGGGTGTTTTTATCCTCCCCCTGGTTGCCTCTCACATTGCCCATCTCTGAAAGTGGCCCTGCACTCCTTTTGAGTGTGCCTTGAATCCTGCGGGACTCTGACCTATACATGTTCCAAAGACATTTGTGCTGCATCATCATGCATGATCTGCCACACGTGAGAAAATGACGGTGGTTAATCCACGAGCTGTGACAAGAGATTTCTTCAGAGATGGAAGCAATCTGCATACTCCCCCTGGATGCATTATGCAGTAGCAACATAGGCTAAGCCTGTCTATAGGAAGCTGAACAAAATTCCTGACAACTAGGGTCTTAAAATTTCATAGGCATCATCAACTTAGGAGAAACGATGAAAGGGCATATAAACATCAGGACATTTCAGATGCAAATTATTTATAAGTTGTGCAAATATTGTGTGTGCCCAGGAACATAGGATATAAGGCATGCAACCACGTTTCATCCAGGTCAACCCCTAAGCAGAAGGCTCTCCTATTCTCTTCTGCTTGGGTAACTTTTGTCCACCTCCTCAGAGAAGTTGGATTTTTCCTCTGAAGATTTCACCTTTGGTGTCCTTTCTTCAAAATGTTTCTCTGGCACACTACAGGGGTTTTATGTGTAATTCAGTTGACTTTACATTTCAGTTTGACTGCGACAGTTTCAATTTAATTAAGCACTGGTTTAATTATTAGTATCACCCCCTTATACTCTTAAAAGTGTCCCAGTTTGAATGAGAAGTTATACTGACCCCTATGTATAATGATCCTTCACTGTTATTTGTGGAGATCTTAAGATACAACTATGTGCAACCTTTGTAAGTTTCAAATACAAAGCCTCATCCACGACACAGCCTCATTCAAATACACAGCCTCATCCAATACACGGCCTCATCCAATACACAGCTTCACTTACATAGACTCTTCTATGGCAGTGTGTGGCTCTTGGTTTATCTCTGAGTATGAGTATGGTAGACTTAACTCTCTGGTCGTTTAGTTTTTCTTTCTTGGCCTCAGGTGTACCATTCAATTCCAAGTGGAAATAGCTTTCTCTGTAGGCATTTCAACCTTATATAAATCCAGCCTTCCTTTCTAAAGCAGCAAGCTTCTTTTTCTGAACTATAAGCTATTCTTTGATAGTTGAATAGCTGTACATTTTCTCCCTCTTGGCAGAAATCATTCTGAGTTTTTTTCTTTGTTTTTCGGATTTCATTCTGTTCTCCAGTTTAAAAAGTGCCATGACAAAGTATCATGACATCAGTTTTAAAAGTATCATGCATATCCAGATTTCTCTATGCACCACGTCAAATTTGTTTGTTATTCTTCGAGTTCTTCATGTTTTTGAAATTTATTTCTCTCCAAAAAGCCTATATTTTACTTTATCATTACACTCTCTCCTTGAAATCATTAGTATAGTTCTTCCACATTTCGCTCAGTATAAACATTCATAAATTTTAAGTTCACTTTACAATATAATTGTATTAGCCCTGGGAGATGGTAGAATTTTGATCCTCCTTGGGAGCTGGAGGAGAGGAGTTTTAACCATGACACCTCACTGAGGATTTCTGAAATATGAAATCACAGGCAGCATTTTATCTTTTGCAGTCACTACCACATTGTCAGAGATGAAAAGCTTATTAAAGCCCTGAGATAGGATGCATGGAGTTAAGTAACTTGGCAACTGCATGGAATTTTCCCTCTAGCAAATAATATTTGTTACATAACCATCTATTCATGAAACACACATCATCAAGAAAATGTTTCATACTGTTGAGATATTGTTGAATAAGAACTGAAATATCTGTTGCTGTCAATTACTCCAGTCTCTGTGTATTTTTAAAATAGTTTATTGGTCAAGATATTATTTTGTCATTTATTATCCATTTACTCATTCCATCAGGAATTATTTATTGAGCAGTTACTGTATGTCAGACGTTGTGTTAGGCACCAGGGATAAAATGATGCATGTGAAAGATGCACTCATTGCTTTCAGGGGGTTGCAGATTGGCAGAACACATAGGTACAAGTAGAACAGTGTGATAAGAAGTAGTGATCAGACAAGACTTCCTGAGAAACACCAGACCAAGCTGGGCCTGAGAAACCAGGTGTGAGTTGGCCAGGATAGAAGTGGAGGGGCTGGGGGAAGGAAAAGGATGGAGTGTGTGACAGGAGGAGAGAGGATAGCATGGGTACAGGTCTGCTGCTCAGGGAGAACAGGACACATTGAGGGAACCAAATGGTCTGGCTGTTACATAGAGTGTGAGGGGAAGGGAGAGGTTGGAAGCAGAGGGCTGATAGGTTGTAAGCCAAGGGGAAGAGATAGGATCTAATGGGGAGGGCACATAGGAATAATCTGACATCAGATTCAAGGATCTGGTCCGACATACTTTCCTGGGATATATTTCTACCATTGATCAGTATATGCTCTAGGGCTCCCACGCTATCGACCATGGGCTGTCGCTCTTTGAGGAATGTCCTCTTTCATCCATCTCCAAAGTCTCTGTTCTCCATTCAACTTTCCTAGTTTTCATGGTTGGGAAATGCCCTCTTCCTGTTGTGAACTCCCACAGCTCTGTGTACCTCCCTTAATGAGGCTTTACCCATTGTTTTTCTTATGTTTATGGCGTATCTTAGCTCTCTGCCAGATCATGTCTTGAGGACAAGAGTTTGTCTTATTCATCTGTTTATCTCTGATAGCAGTTGTCTAAGAACAAATACGACATTTGTTTGGTTCATATCCATCTCCAATGAATCCATTACAGTTTGGAAACATTCAACCTCATGCAATCCAGATGTTGGACTTTGGGGATCTTCCTCCTTTTCTCAATTCTGAGTGTACTTGCAGCATTGTTGGTATACTGAGAGCTGGCCTGAACGTCACTCCTCTGACGTCAGTGGAGAATAGAACCCACACCAGCAGCAATCGTACCTTGGGGGTTGCAGGCTGCTCTTTTGCTATTGTAATGCTCTAGTGTAGACAAGAGGACTAGCAGAGAGCCTACTAGACAAGATCTGTGGATTCCCAGATCTGTTGGGGAGGATTTGGAAGGAGATTAGAGTTTTTGTGAAACAGGTCGGGGTTAAGCTAGAGAAATATATTTGTAAGGCTGCCTTCATGTTCCAGCTTTTACTCCCAGTCTGCATGCATGATAAACATAAATTACCTACATTATATTTCCTTCGTTTCCTCAAAAGTACCTATAAACATCTTCTGGGAGGGGGACCCTGATCTTACAGAGTTATTAACTTGTGTGGTTAGGGAAGCACAGACACCTTCCCTGTGATTGGGAGCTGGGAAGGTGTAGCAGTATGATATTGCAGGACCTATCTCCAGCTCGCAGCCGCCAGCTCACATTTGGGGCTATCGGGGCAGGGCACCAGGCTCTCCCGGGTGATCTGGGTTCTGGGGTCCATGCAGTGAAGTTGCAGCTGTGTGAAGTGGTCAGCTCTCAGCCAGATTAGCATCATCATCACTGAGGGAAGCACCAGTCCTTTTCCTGACCTCTTGGGGAGCTGGAGTCCAAATCTTGCTATTGACCAGTTTTAATTGTTTTAAGCACTTGGCCATAGTCAGTTTCCAACACAGTTTGTGGGAGGCCAAACTTCTCTCTGGGAGGTCACCTGCAGGAGATAAGTTATCCCTATTCCTTTCTAAACATATGAGGTTAGAGGTGTGGAAAATATTGTATTGCCTTTTTATATATGATCTAATCATTGTACTCTGCTTATATATTGCTTAGCTCTATAATAGGCACAACTGAGTTTTTAGCTTTTTTTAGACGTAAAAAGCTTGTATTTTTATGTTACAAAGGTAATAACACTGTGTAGAAAAATTGAAAAAAATCAGGTAACATAAAAGAAGAGGTTAAAACAGAAGTAGTATTTTTCCATAGGTCTTTTTTCTTTCTAGAAAAAAGTGTACACATATACACAGAAATGTATTTGTATACATATATATATACACTTTTTAATTAGATTTTTGTTGATAGTTTTGGACTTCAAAATAATATCAGACATTTGAATATTGAGGGTTTATACAGGAATTTCACACAGATGTGCATACATATGGGCAACTTTGGAGAATATTAAGAGTGACTTATGGCTACATTATTGAATTAGATTATTTATGGAGTTAGTGGATTAAAATTGTTTATAATCCAGGGCGCCTGGGTGGCTCAGATGGTTAGGCGTCTGCCTTCGGCTCAGGTCGTGATCTCAGGGTCCTGGGATCGAGTACCGCATCGGGTTTCCTGCTCAGTGCGGAGCCTGCTTCTCCCTCTCCCTCTGCCACTCCCTCTGCTTGTGCTCTTCTGTCTATCTCTCTGTCAAATAAATAAATAAAATCTTTAAAAAAAATTGTTTATAATCCAAAATAAAGAAGGCCTATATAAATTGTAGAACAGTTCTGGTAACAGTGAACTAAATGTCAACAGAATTGTAGTGTACTCAGAGAATTCTATCAAGTGATAAACTTATTAACTAAGACATGGTGTATAATGATCTAGAAAGCCCATACTATCTGAGAAGCAATCATGTGACAAGGGTCACCATGAGATAATGACACAGATCATTCTGGTAGGTTCCCTAATGTAATGCCCATTTTTTTCTGTGTTGACTAAGTCTCTTTTCCGGTGGGTCAGCATAGTTGTAAAGAGTCTCAAACAGGTTTTATTGTTCCATTTGGGGAGAAAACACTTTGCCAGGCAAAACCACTGAGAGTTAGCTTGTTGAGTTTTACTATTAATGCTCCAAGGACTATTGATTCTTTCCTTTGAGGCAAGAAATTTGACGGCAGTTTGTGTTGGATATAATATATTATTTGATAAAGTAAAATATATATATGAATTTTAACTTTTTTCTTTTCCATCATTGAGAGTTTTTTTTTTTTAATGTAAGCCACAGGAAAAATATTGCCTCACAACTCTCTAAAGGGAAAATTACATGGATGCAGGGAAGGAGTAATTTGTTGGGAGAAGATGAGGCAGTTCTTCCACAAAACGTGGACATCATCAAAGCACTGTTCTTGGATGGTGGCTGCCAAGCTTATATGGCATTTCACTGATGTTTAACATTTATAATTACTGACACTGCATGAGTTCTGAATAAAAGCATTGTCTTGGGAACTTGAAATCTAAATTAAACCACTTCCAAACACTGAAGAAATGATGACTTTTAGGAGTGCCAAAATGATTCAAGATGAGATGCCTACAAAGAGCTCTAATGAGAAATATCAAAGTCGCCTTCAAGATGAAAGTTTGCAAAGAATAGGTAAGATATTTTAGATAAAAAGTTCATCTTCTGACTAGTTGACATCTGGTATGTGAATAGCTCGTTTATATGGAATGAGATATGTAGAATTGAGGCAGTGCCCCATATAAGTTAATTTTAACATATTAATGCTTTAAACTTTAGGCATTTAAAAAAAAGATTTGTTTATTTATTTTAGAGAGAGAGAGCAAGCAGGGGTAGAGGCAGAGGCAGAGGGAGAGAATCTCAAGCAGACTCCATGCTGAGTGCGGAGCCTGATGTGAGGCCCAATCCCAGGACCCTGAGATCATTACTGGAGCCAAAATCAACAGTTGGATGCTCAACCGACTGAGCCACCAAGGTTCCGCTAAACTTTAGGCATTTTTATTATTATGTATCACATACCTAACTAGGGATTTTAAATACAAAGCATTTGAAGGATGATTTAGTTCTTTTTGATCACTTGGAGTCACAAATGTGAATAGCAGATATTACTTTGTATAGAAACAATGCAGTGAGAAACTACTGAAGTAGGTATTTTTAAAATTTTTTAATTTAAAAATTTTTTCATTTTAATTCTAGTTAGTTAACATACAGTGTTATATTCATTTCAGGTGTACAATATAGTGATTTAGTACTTCCATACATCACCTGGTGCCCATCACCACAGGTGTAGTCCTTAATCCCCATCATCTATTTGACCCATCCCCCACTTCCCACCTCCACTCTGGTAACCATCAGTTTGTTCTCTATAATTAAAAGTCTGTTTCTTGATTTGTCTCTTTCTTTTTTACTCTTTGCTCGTTTGTTTTGTTTCTTAAAATCCACATATGAGTGAAATCATATGATATTTGTCATTGTCTAGCTTATTTCACTTAACCTAATACTGTCTAGCTCCATCCATATCATTGTAAATGGTAAGATTTCATTCTTTTATGGCTGAATAATATTCCATTGTGCGTGTGTGTGTGTGTATACACATACATACATATATACATACATATATATATTCATATCTTCTTTATCCGTTCTTCAGTAGATGGACACTTGGGCTGCTTCCGTAATTTGGCTGTTGTAAATAATGCTCCTATAAACATTGTGGTGAATGTATCCTTCTGAATTAGCGTTTTTGTATTCTTTGGGTGAATACCGAATAGTGCAATTCCTGGATTATACGGTAGCTCTATTTTTAACTTTCTGAGGAACCTCCATATGTTTTCCAGAGCTCCTGCACCAGTTTGCATTCCCAACAACAGTATACAAGAGTTCTTTTTTCTCTACATCCTTACCAACATCAGTTGTTTTTTGTGTTGTTGATTTTAGCTGTTCTGATAGGTGTGAGGTAGTATCTCATTGTAGTTTTGATTTTCATTTCCCTGATGATGAGTGATGTTAAGCATCTTTTCATGTGTCTGTTGGCCATCTGGATGTTTTCTTTGGAGATATGTCTGTTCGTGTCTCCTGCCCATTTTTTAATTGGATTATTTGTTTTTTGGGTGTTGAGTTTTAGAAGTTCTTTTTTTTTTTTTTTTAAGATTTTTTAAAAAATAAACTCTACCACCAGCATGGGGCTCAAATTCATGACCCCGAGATCAAGAGTCACATGCTTTACTGACTGAGCCAACCAGGCACCCTGAGTTTTATAAGTTCTTTATATATTTTGGATACTAACCCTTTATTGTATATACCATTTCTAAATACCTTCCCCTATTTGATAGGTTGCCTTTTAGTTTTATTGATTACATCCTTTGTATGGAACCACAAAAGACCCTGAATAGTCAAACAGTCTTGAAAAAGAAAAACAAAGATGGAGTCAGCACAATTCCATACTTCAAGTTATATTACAAAGCTGTAGTCATCAAGACAGTATGGTACTAGCACAAAAATAGACACATAGGTCAATGGAACAGAATAGAAAATGCAGAAATAAACCCACAACTGTATGCTCAGTTAATCTTTGACAAGGCAGAAAGAATATCCAATGGGAAAAGGACAGTTTCTTCAATAAATGGTATTGGGAAAATGGGACAGCAACATGCAAGACCACTTTCTTATACCATACACAAAAATAAATTCAAAATGGATTAAAGACCTAAACATGAGACCTGAAACCATAAAAATCTTAGAAGAGAACACAGGCAGTAACCTCTTTGACATTGGCTACAGCAACTTTTCTCTAGATATGTCTTGTTAGGCAAGGGAAACAAAAGCAAAAATAAACTGTTGGGACTATAGTAGGTGGTATTTAAAAAAAATCCCTTATAGAAAAATTAGAACTTATAGCTCTTTTTTTTCCTCTTGTCTGTCTTATCAATGTGATTTCTCATTGTTGTCATGATATAGTACTATTTCTAAGCTGCAGGGTTTTTGTTTTTGTTTTTTTTTTTTTTCCTGAAAGAACCTGAGAATAATTCTGCCTCTCTTGAAGAATAAAATGAATGGGTTTTTGGTATGTTTTGCCTGTTTGAGGCCTTACAAGTTCATGGTGTGTTCTGGTCAGCTAAAGAGTTAGAAGCATGACACAAATAAATGATTGTTTTATTATTTATCTTTTTGAAGAAGAACTTCTCTATAATTGCTTAGAAAATATTAAAAAGGTTCAGTGTCCACCATCTAACTGTTAAGGTTCTTGACCATTATCAGATAGATTCACAGAAAGATGAGGATGTTATTTGAACCCTGAACTTACAATCTATTTCCAGCTTGTTGACATTGACAGCCAGAAAGATAGATTATTTGGAATTTTTGCTAAGATGATCATATAAACAAACACAACTAAATGCTCTTAAATTTTATGTTGTTTACATTGGACTTTGTAAATCGCTGTCCCTGTTGTCACTGTATAATGTTAGATATCACTGATACTTTATCTGTGGTGTCTGAATAACATCACAGTCAAATCTATTATTTCTCTTTCCTACATGGTGCAAATTCATTTAAACAGGGTTGCATCCAAAGGCTTTGTTTCTTTTTTGTCTTTGAGCAAGTAGTTCTATTTAATTTTCTGCTTAGTAAAAATCTAATCTGATGAATTTATTCTGGGTCCTTGTGTAATTGGCGATTCTTAGGTGATGAAATTTGCTGACTGTTGCAATTCTGCCAATTTCAGTTTGTCTTTCCTGCTGACACTCACGGAACCTCTGCCATTAGGTCCTGTAAGTGTCATATCACTATCAGCTCATTTTGATGTCTTTACATTACAAATATTGTGCCTGTGAAGGTTAACAACTATTTCTGAACAGTTTTGTTAGTGAGCAGAAGGCTGTGGAAATGGATGGGAGGAGGACTGTATTTTGAGAGGGCTTTGAGGTGGGAAGTCTTTTGAGCAAAAGGGGCCGCCTGGGAGAGCTGGGTGTGGAAGTACAGCCACGGTGATACGCAGTCCCTTTTTGCGCTTCTGTCCCTCCATCCCCTTTCTTTTCTGCCGCCTCTCAGAGGCCATTGTTATCCTGAATTTTGTGTTTCTCCTTTCCTTAAGAATTATACAGTTTACCATATTTAGTTTTGCATGATTTTGGATTTTGTATAAATCGAGTTACACCTTTGTAACTTGCATGTGTCACTCAACGCTATGTGTCTGAGATTCATTCATGAAGATGTGTGTAACTGTAGTTTATTCATTTTTACTGCTATGTAGCATTGGATTCTATGAACTTATGGTTTCTCTGTGAACATATTCAGATTTATCTAAAATACAAAATTGAGCTGTTTCCTTCTCTTGACTGTTGTAAATCATGTAGTTATGAATATTCTCGTACATATCTTGCGGTGTATGTTAGTTTCACTAGGGTGGTGTCTTTCAAACTATGGTTTGTGATCCATCATTGGAATATGAAATCAATTTAGTGGGTTGTGACTAGCATTTAAAAAAAATTCTTAACGCTAGACTAGACTAGATTGGAAAATGTCAGAGTGCATTCTACATCTAGGGGCTGAGGATTGTTTCATAAAACTTTTACTTCAGTACGTATGAGTATATGTGCGTGTTATATATGCATGTGTTGAATTGTGACATAAAAATATTTTTTTGGGGGGTCATAACCCTAAATTTTGAAAGCTACTATTCTAGTATACATGGTAAGAAGTAGGATGAAAAGGACACAGGTTCTTCATTTTATTTTATTTTTAGGTTCTCAACTCTAACAGTTAACACCAAATTGTTTTCCAAAGCGGTACTACCAGTTGTGATAGTCTGTGGGTGAAATAGTATATCATGGTGGTTTAAATATTCAGTTCTCTGATTCTCTAATTATGGTTAAAGTTGAGCTTCTTTTTAACTTTCCCTGGGTCCTTCATAAACAACACTTTTTTTTCCCTGTGCCTTCATAAACAACACTTTTTGCTTCCTTTATTTATTTATTTATTTTTTATAAAGATTTTATTTATTTATTTGAGAGAGAGAACGAGCTGGGAGAAGGTCAGAGGGAGAAGGAGAAGCAGACTCCCTGCTGAGCAGGAAGTCCAATGTGGGGCTCGATCACCTGAGCCAAGGGCAGACACTTAACCAACGGAGCCACCCAGGCGCCTCCACTTTTTGCTTCCTTTTAAAGGAATACTTTCCAAAATAAGATTGCTTCTGAAGATGTCTTACTCATTTATATAAGTTTCTGCTTTTCACAATGAAGTTTCTTAAAGAAACTTAATGGATTCCGGCTTGAAAATACTGCTAGTGTGCTGAAGGTTTTCCTAGATTTTTGGCGATTTGGCTGTTTGGAGATTTAAGTTAAATTTAAGTGAATCCTGAAGTCAGAATATATGGGGGATCAAAATGAAAAATTTTAAGTTGAAATTGCTCTTATAAGTTTAAGATCATGTTTTGACACCTTTACTTTCTGAGATATGTTTGATGTAGCAAGTGGTTTCTATTGAACTAGCAACTGCACTTTTGACAGAATCTTTTTCTTCTCTGCACTGTGAGTGGAGAAGTAGGTGCTGTTTTAATGTCATATAAATATGCTCCCGAGGGTTATTTGTTTTTCTGATTCTTTCCCCACCCAGATTTACTGAGATATAATTGACATATAGCATTGTGTAAGCTTAAGGTGTACGATGTGATGACTTGATGCATGTATCATGAAATGTCTGCCACAAAATTAGTTAATACATCTTTCATCTCGCATAATTATCATTTTTTGTTATTGTCATAGTGAGAACATTAAAGCTCTATTCCCATAGCAGCTTTCAAGTATACGGTATAGTGTTATTAACTATAGTCACTATGCTGTACTTTAAATCCCTGGAAGTTACTCATTTCATTAAGTGAAAGTTTTGTACCCTTTGACCGACATCTCATTTCTCTTACCACACAGCCCTTGGCAAGCACCATTCTACTCTTTGTTTCTAAGTGTTGTGTTTATATATGTATATATGTTTATATATAAATAAGTGAATCTTACAATATTTGTCTTTCTCTGTCTGACTTATTTCACTTAGCATAATGTCCACAAGGTCCACCCATGTTATTGCAAATGGCAAGATTTCCTTCTTTTTTATGGCTGAATAATATTTCATTGTACACACACACATATGTGTATATATCACATTTTCTTTATGAATTCATCCATAAATGGACACTTAGGTTGCTTCCGTATCTTGGCTATTTTTAGTCTCCTGTAGGCAGCAGATAGTTGGATCTTGTTTTTTTTTTTTTTTTTTTTTGCAGTTTTATACCTTTATTTGACAATCAGCGATTAGTTCTCATCCACATTAACTGTCTGCAGATTTTTGAAAGTGGTGACAGGTACATAGGTAACCAGTGTGTAGAGCTTGTTTGGTGAATCTTCATCCTCGTTACGTTTTCTGGACAACCGCACACGGATACGGTATGGAACATTCCTTATTCCTTTGGCCCAGACAGCTTTGTTGAGCCTGGTGTCAATGCGCACATCTGGAGTTCCCATCTCCTTCATGGCAAATTTCCGGATGTCTTTGAGTGCCCGAGGGGCACGCTTCTGGAAACCCACTCCATGGATGTGCTTGTGAGTGTTGATGGTGTATTCTCTGGTCACTACCTCGTTGATGGCAGAACGGCCCTTCTTCTTCTCGCCACCCTTCTTCGCGGGAGCCATTCCACCCGGCTCTGGTTGGAAAGCTGTTTTTTGTTTTTTTAAAATCCATCCAGGGGCGCCTGGGTGGCTCAGTCGTTAAGCGTCTGCCTTCGGCTCAGGTCATGATCCCACGGTCCTGGATCGAGCCCCACATTGGGCTCCCTGCTCGGCGGGAAGCCTGCTTCTCCCTCTCCCACTCCCCCTGCTTGGGTTCCCTCTCTCGCTGTGTCTCTGTCAAATAAATAAAATCTTTGAAAAAAAAAAAAAATCCATTCAGCTACTTCATGCCTTTTAATTGAAGAATATACTCTATTTACATTTAAAGTAATTATTGATAGGAGAGGATTTACTGTTGCCATTTTATTAACTGTTTTCTGGCTGTTTTATAGTTTCTTTGTTTTTTTCTTTTTTTCCTTCTGTCCTCCTTTATGAATTGATGATTTTCTGTAGTAGTATACTTAGATTCCCTTCTCTTTATCTTGTGTGTATCTACTATCGGTTTTATTTTGTGGTACTATGAGGCTTACTTGAAATATTTTGTTGATGTAATGGTCAATTTTAAACTGATAACAACTTAACTTTGATCACATACAAAAACTCTACCTTTTTGGGTGAAGGGGAGTGGGAGGTATAGGCTTTCAATTATTGGAATGAATAAGTCGCGAGCATGAAAGGTACAGCATAAGGAATATAGTTAATGGTATTGTAATAGTGTTGTATGGTGACAAATGGTAGCTACACTTGTGGTGAGCATAGCATAATAACATATAGAGTTTTCAAATCACTATTTTGTACACTTGAAAGTAAAATAACTTTCTGTGTTAAGTATACTTCAACCCCCCTCCACAAACCCCAAACTCTACCTTTTCACTCCTGCCTTTTATGTTTTTTGATGCCACGATTTACCTCATTTTATACCATGTATTCATTAACAAATGATTGTAGCTATAGTTATTTTTATTTTTAGAAATTTTTATTTTATTTAAATTCAGTTAATTAACATATAGTGTATTATTAGTTTCAGAAGTAGAATTCAGTGATTCTTCAGTTGCATATAACACCCAGTGCTCATTACATCATGCGCCCTCCTTAATGTCCATCACCCACTTACCCCATCCCCCCACCCACCTCCCCTCTAGCAACCCTCAATTTGTTTCTATAGTTAAGAGTCTCTTATGGTGTGCCTCCCTCTCTGATTTTGTCTTATTTTATTTTTCCCTCCCTTCCTCTATGATTCTCCATTTTGTTTCTTAAATTCCACTAATGAGTGAAATCATATGATAATTGTCTTTCTCTGATTGACTTATTTTGCTTGGTATAATACCTTCTAGTTCCATCCATGTCGTTGCAAATGGTAAGATTTCATTTTTTTGATGACTGCGAAATATTGCATTTTATAAATATACCTCATCTTTTTTATCCATTCATCTGTTGATGGACCATGTGGGCTTTTTCCATAGTTTGGCTATTGTGGACATTGCTGCTATAAACATTAGGGTGCAGGTGCCCCTTCGGATCACTATGTTTGTATCCTTTGGATAAATACCTAGTAGTGCAATTGCTGGGTCATAGGGTAGCTCTATTTTTAACTTTTTGAGGAACCTCCATACTGCTTTCCAGAGTGGCTGCATCAGCTTGCATTCCCACCAGAAGTGTAAGAGGGTTCCCCTTTCACCACATCCTCGCCCACATTTGTCATTTCCTGACTTGTTAATTTTAGTCATTCTGACTATTGTGAGGTTGTATCTCATTGTGGTGTTGATCTGTATTTCCCTAATGCCTAGTGATGTGGAGCATTTTTCATGTGTCTGTTAGCCATTTGTATGTCTTTTTTGGAGAAATGTCTGTTCATATCTTCTGCCCATTTCTTGACTGGATTATTTGTTTTTTTGGGTGTTGAGTTTAATAGGTTCTTTATAGATTTTGGATACTAGCCCTTTATCTGGTAAGACATTTGCAAATATCTTCTCCCATTCTGTAAGTTGTCTTTTGGTTTTGTCTACTGTTCCTTTGCTCTGCAAAAGCTTTTTATCTTGATGAAGTCCCAGTAGTTCATTTTTGCTTGTTTCCCTTGCCTTTGGAAACATGTCTAGCAAGAAGTTGCTGTGGCCTAGGTCAAAGAGGTTCCTGCCTGTGTTCTCCTTTAGGATTTTGATGGATTCCTGTCTCACATTTAGGTCTTTCATCCATTTTGAGTCTATTTTTGTGTGTGGTGTAAGGAAATGGTCCAGTTTCATTCTTCTGCATGTGGCTGTCCCATTTTCCCAACACCATTTGTTGAAGAGACTGTCTTTTTTTCCATCGGATATATTTCCTGCTTTGTTGAAGATTAGTTGACCATAGAGTTGAGGGTCCATTTCCGGGTTCTTTATCCTGTTTCACTGGTCTTTGTGTCTGTTTTTGTATGAGTACCATACTGTCTTGATGATGACGGCTTTGTAATAGAGCCTGAAGTCTGGAATTGTGATGCCACAAGCTTTGTTTTCTTTTTCAGCTTTCCTTTGGGGTCTTTTCTGATTCCATACAAATTTTAGGATTATTTGTTCCATCTCTGTGAAAAATGTTGATAGTATTTTGATAGGGATTGCATTGAATGTGTAGATTGCTCTAGGGAGCATAGACATTTTAACAGTATTTGTTCTTCCAAATCCATGAGCATGGAATGTTTTTCCATTTCTTTGTGTCCTCTTCAATTTCTTTCATACACATTCTGTAGTTTTCAGAATACAGATCCTTTACCTCTTGCTGTAGTTATTTTTAATACATTTGTCCTTTAAGCTTCATACTAGAGTTAAGGGGTCAGTACACCACCATATCACAGTATTAGAGTATTCTGAATTTGACTGTATACTTAGCTTTACCAGTGTGTTGTATGTTTTCATATTTCCATATTACTTGCTAGTATCCTTTTGTTTCAGCTTGAAGAACAAAGTCATTTTAGCATTTCTTGTAAGGCAGGTGTAGAGGTGATAAACTCCCTCAGCTTTTGTTTGTTTGGGAAAGTCTTTACTTGCTTTCATTTCTGAAACACAGCTTTGCTGGGTAAAGTATTCTTGGCTGGCAGTTTTTTCTTTCAGCATCTTGAATATATCCTTCTACATTCTCCTGGCCTGCAAGGTTTCTGCTGAGAAATCCACTGATGATCTTATGGGGGATCCCTTGTATGAGAGAATTTATTTTCCTGTTGTTGTTTTTAAAATTCTCTATTTTTGATTTTAGACAATTTTTAAATAATGTGTTTTAGAGAAGATAGTTTTGGATTGCAATTGTGGGATGACTATTAGCTTCCTGAACTTGGATGTCTAAATCCCTTCCCAGGTTTGGGAAGTTCTCAGCCATTATTTCTTTAAATGACCTTTTCACTCCTTTCTCCCTGTCTTCCTTTTCTGGGACTCAAATGATGTGTAGATTGTTTATCTTAGTGGTGTTGCATTAAGTCTTGTTTATCTGTGTTCTGTTATAGCTCTCTGAGCATCTTTAGAACAATTGTTTTGAAATTTTTGTTGGATATTCACAGATCTCCATTTCTTTGGGTTCAGTTACTGGAAGTTTACTGTGTTCTTTTGTTGGTGTCATGTTTCCCTAGTACTTTGTGATTCTTAAGGCCTTGTGTAGATGTCTGTGCATTTGAAGAAGTAGTGATCTCTCCCAAGCTTTATGGACTGACTTTAGTAAGGAAAGACTTTCACCTATTGGGGGGCACGGTGAAGTGTGCTGTGATTATGGGTCTAGTGGAGCAGGACATCAAGTGCAAGGGCGTGTGGTGGTTCTGGTGTGGGGGAATGTGATGTCTCGTTGTTCAGGCTGCCAAGGTCCATAGCATAAACAATGGTATGTTTTTTCGTGAGTATTGGGTTCTGCAGTGGTTGCAAATTCTGTTGAGGTCCTCAGCAGCACCTCCAGGTTCAGGGGCTAGATACCAGGGCAGGTACTGGTGGTGGTCAGAGTGATGGTGTATACCTGCTTGGCTGCAGGTTCCTGTGTAGTGGCAAGGGCTGGCTGCAGACACACACGTAATGGTGGGGTTCGGGACCAGCAGCGAGGGCCACGTACAACTGCAGGCACGTTGGCCATTGTGGAGGTCGTGGCTGTTGGCACGTACTCTTGTGGCTGCAGGGTCTCCCCTTGGGCGCAAGAATAGCAGGGGAGGCTGATGAGGGCAGTTGGGCTGGTGAGGTGCAGGTGCACAGCTGGAGGGGCTAATTGCAAGCAAGCCCAGCGATGCAGGCTGGTGACAGAGACAGGGCTAGAGCCAGACCCACATGTGGCCGTACAGGCCCTGGCTGTGAGTGTGCCCTTCTGTGGCTGCAGAGTCTCACTGTGGGCACACACAGTGGAAGCTGGTGAGGGAGATTAGGCCAGTGGTGTGTTAGTACTCAGTGGAGGGGTTAGCCCCACGTACACACACGGCAGCGGGAGGTCAGCCTCAAGGCTCCAGGCAGGCTTCTTGTACTCATGCAGCTGCAGAGGCCTGTGGGCTGGTGCTGGTGTGCGTTCCAGGCTCCAGCATGGGGAGGAGGCAGTGAGTGCGAAGGGACTCAGGGGGCTGGTGTCTGTGAATGTGAATGCCATGGGGTGAACTTTGGTGAAATCTGCGGGGCGTCCATAGCAGCCCAGCTGGCTATTGGTTTATTCAATGGCAGAATCTACTGGGATCCCCTGCAAGAGTAGGACACTGGGAACCACAGTTGTCCCTGCTGAGTGGCTAATACTGGTAGCCCCTGCTCTTCTTCCTTGATCCTAGATGTCTCAATTCCTCTCAGCTTTGCTGGCCTCTGGGTGGGGTAAAACCAAAGCGGCTCCTTTGTGTGGTGCCCCGAAAGGCTGGGAGGCTGGTCACCTACCCTGCTCTCCCTTTCCCAGCCAGGGGAACTCTTTCTAGCTGGAGAGTTTCCTCTTGGCACTAAGCAGGGCTGGCCCGAAGGATGGGATGATGCCGGCAAAATGAAGCTGCTCTTCCTTCCCTTTTTGTGTGATGATTCTCAGGTTTTTTGTTCCACTGTGTTGCTGAAGTTTCTTAAGTGGATTCCAGAGCTCTTCCCAAGCTGTTCTTGTTCAGAGAGAGAGAGGTAATTCTTTATAAAAATGACTTTAAAGTTTGCCTTATATGTCTGGCAGCATATATATATGGGGGAGGGGAGGGAGGGAGAGATGGGGACAGAGAGAGACAGAGAGAGACAGAGAGATACAGAGAGAAAGAGACAGACCATATATATATATATATGTATATACTCTTAAAGTATCTACAGCCTTCAGTGGTCACCTTTATTTTGTTGTAATTTGTCCCATCATCTTAAAATAGCCTTGTGAATTTCTGTAAAAATTTTCAGCATTTATTCTATAAAATACCAACACTTCAATAAACATTCCTCATGTGGAATCAGGACACAACTATTTTAAATAATCTCAGACTTAGAAGCACTATTCTTAAAAATACAAGGCTAGTAAATGAAGGAATCACAGCTTGGATATGGTCAGGATCCTCTAAACCACAGCATCTCATGTGCAACAGTATAAAATTTGTGGGGACATTAGGTCAAGTTGATTTCTTATTTTCGAAGTGCAGACATAAGAAGCAGATTTTAAGGTAAGAAAACATTTACTGTAAATACAGAAATAAAGGGATGAGAGAACTCCAGGCAGCTGCCGTGGCTCCTCACCTGGCCCCTCTTGGGAAATACAGGAAAAAGAAAAATGAGAGATCAGGACAGAGCCTGGACACAGCCTTAGGCTAGGATTTGCTAGTAAGTAAATAGCTTCTGACCTGAATTTGAAATTCGAGCATCTGCTTCTCAGAAAGAGGCAAAAATATTAGAGGTCTATAGCATTTCCTTAGACTTCCCTAAATAGCCAGGTCTGCTCAGTACCTCTACACAAGTTAGTTGTCTGCCTCCCCACAGTGCCCATCTGGCACCTTCCTCTTCCTCTTTGTGTCTCACTTCAGATGCTACTTCCTCCTTGAGTTGTCCCCAGACGACTGAGAAAGGCTCTGCCACCCTTCTCCTAGACTCCCAGTTCATGTTCTACATCTAATTATTGAATGAATTCTTTCCATAGGGTTTTGCAGGACTGTATTTCCTTGAGTTTCTCTTCAAAACAAAACAAACAAATAAACAAATAAAAACCCCAAATCTGTCTTATGGTCAAATTTTTTTCAGAAACTCTGTACTTTAGGTTTCTCTTATATATTTATTATATACATTTGAATACTAATGGTCCTGAGAGGTAATTCAGGAAAGGAACTTGTTTTTACTGAACATGAAACAACTCTTTTGAAAAATATCTGTCTTATTTCTCGGGAACAAGGTTGGGAAATGCTGCTTTATTTTGTTGTGTTTTATTTTCTTTGCACTGCCTCTCTACTGGACCATAATTTATTAGTATTGTCAATGCTTGCTATGGTGCCTGGCACATAGTAGGTCCATAATGAAATTATTTGTTAATAAAAACATGGGAGAGAAGAAGGTAATGACTCCCATGTTTGAAGCTTGGGAAGCTAATAGTTATTTATTGTTGCATTACAAACCACCCCAAAATTTAGTGGCAAAAAGCAATCTTTCTTTTTTTTTTTAATATTCATGGTTTTTGTGGATTTGGAATTCAGCAAGAACACAGTGAGGACAACCCCCCCATTGCTTCACAATGTCTGGGATGTTTTGTGGGATGATGTAAATGGCAGGGGGTTCCTAGAATGGCTGGGGGCTGGAAGGGCTGGGCTGGAGGACCCACTGCAAAGACGGCCTCTTCACTCACATGAGTGGCCAGAGCACCCTACATGTGACCTCTCAAGCATGGCTGTTTGAGCATCATCGAACTTTCTGCATCATGGCCCCAGGCTCCAAGAACACGTACTTCCAGAAACCAAGGCAGAACTGCCAGTTTTTTTATGATCCAAACTCAGAAATCTCAGGTACGTCAAAGAATTTATAGCCATGCTTCACAATGGTACAGCAGCTTGAGGAGGGTGATGCCACTAATTGAGATAAGGGGCTCAGGAGGAAAGAGTTGCTGGGTGGGAGGGAGTGGGTCGGGATGTTCCTGGGCAGTTCCAAGAGTATATCTGGAGCTCAGGAGAGAAGTGGGAGTTGGAAAATGAGGGTTAGAGTTGACATCATATAGGTTGATGCTGCAAGCACAAATCTGATTCTCTAGGGCAAACTGGTAGAGAAGGAAGGAGAGAAGCTCGGACATAGACCTGGTGTTACGGACTGATTGTGTCCCCCCCCCCCCCACATTCATATGCTGCTAGCCTAACAACTAATATGATGGTATTAAGAGGTGAGGCCTTTGGGAGGTGATTGGCTCACGAGGGCGGAGGCTTCATGTTTGGGATATAAAAGAGACTCCAGAGAGCTCTCATGTCCTCTTTCTGCCATGTGAGGATACAACAACAGGTTGGCCATCTGCAATCGGGAAGAGGGTCCTCACTAGAGCCCCACCATGCTGGCTGATCTCTTCGGACTTCTAGCTTCTAGAACTGTAAGAAATAGATTTCTGTTGTTTATAAGCCATGCAGTCTATGGTACTTTGTTAGCTAGCAGCCCGAGCTGACTAGGACACCTGGGTGATGGCAGCGGGTAAGGGGACCCCGGAGGGAAGTGAGCGAGGAAGGGAGCTGAGGAACTGTAGCCACAGTGGTGGGAGGGGTAGGGCAGCGTGGTCCTGCCCAGAGAAGAAAGTTCCAGGGGCAGGGGGGCCTACAGTATCACAGCCCCAGCAAAGTTGGGTAAGGAGGCCCAAGAGGTGTGCGCCGGATGTAGCAGTTAAAGAATCGTTTGCTAAGGGAAGTTTCCGTGAAGAGGTTATGGGCTCCAGAGGTGGTGGCGGGGATCAGCTGTTGCGTTGTTGGGGTGGGGGCTGGCGGTGGGAAGCCCGAGTGCAGGGTGCTGAGGGAAGAAGCTCTGCCTTCACAGCTGGGCTGCGTTCAGGTGGTGAGAGATCGCCTTCCCCTACCCACAAAAGCCTGTCCTTGTGATTGGGAGTCACAGGGCACCTCATTCACAATTGTTAGAAATGTGTAAAAGTCACTGAATGGAAAAAGCTTTTAGGAGCACAAGGCAGCCAGGGTGGATCACATAACAGCACAAACATGTGACACGTCCCTAGATAAGCCTGCCCCCGCAGCCAGTAACAGCTCTGGAATCTGCCCGGGAGTAGCCGACGCGCGGAGCAAATACACTTCCTCTGTTTGGCATCTGCTGGCTGCAGGGAAGGGCAGCTGGCCAAGTCAGGTTACCTGAAGGGTTAAGAGGCATGCGGGCTCTTTTAGTATAAAGATGTGTCTCCATATGAGGAGTGAATAAGGACTGTTGGGACAAGGAAGTGTTATGTCATCTTACACATTCTACTAGTCCTCCTGACAGTTCCCTTTCGGGAAAAGGCAAAAGGCCTACAGGAAGACACAATTATGATGTTCAATTTTTTTTTTTTTTGCTTCTGTGGGACTCGAATGTGGCCATTGGAAAAAGTTTCTTACAGTTGATAAATTATGATTAAATGAATTAATATACCTGAAGCTCTTAGAATAGTGCCTGTTCTAAGAACCAACACCATGTAAGTGTAAAGTATTATAATTACTATTTTAATATTATGTGGTAGCTTTAAATACAGAATTGTAGTTTGATTGGAAGGAAATTCTTCTTCTCTTTTCTCTTACATTTCATAGATAAGATATACCTTTGGACCTTTTCAAAAAACAGTATAAAGATAGGAGTAAAATACCTTTAGCCCCAGGTAAAACCATTACCAGAAAACAAAGTGATAGTGATCCATGTGGCCAAATTTGACAATTGAGTGGATATAGTTTTCCTAAGTGGATGTTCTTTGTGGCTGGTGGGCTTTGATTCCAATGACTTGTTTCTGACTCTGAATATCCAGCTTCAGATGGCATCCTTTTGGGAAAAGCGGTGTGCTCAAGTGATAAAATGTACGGGTGTAAGGTGATCCGACTTGAAGGCCTCCTGAAAATTAGGAGTCCCATTGTGCACCTCCTGTCTCTTTTGCTGTCTCAGAGAGAGAGAATGCTAGCAAGTTCAGGTCAGAAGCTGTTTACTTACTAGCAAATCCTAGCCTAAGGCAGTGTCCAGGCTCTGTCCTGATCTCTCATTTTTCTTTTTCCTGTGTTTCCCAAGAAGGGCCAGGTGAGGAGCCACGACAGCCGGCTGGGGAGGTCCAGAGAGGGATCTGTGGGGATTATTCTATTCCTTTATTCCTACTCTGAAAATAAAATCTTGTCTACCAAAATCTTCTTAGGCTTGCCCTTTTGAAAGCAGGATTCCAGTGTGATGTGATGCCCTTGCAAGTTTGATATAAATCCACACCCAGCTGCGGACTGGAAAGCAGGGAAAAAGTAGATGTGGTTTCTGAGTTTCAAGAGGTGAACAATATATTTCAGATGAGAATGAAATCTATGTGTCTATATGAAGTAAATATGCACTTAAGAATATGAAATATTTATTTTGAAATACAGGTTTTCTGATCAGAAAAATAGGGGGACACTTTTTGCAAGTTTATAAGGATGTTTAAGGAAGATGGCATAGACTAGGATAGAGGAATGTGATGAATTAGAGACAAAGACTCGTACTAAATTTTTTTCCATTGGTTAGAAATTGACTTTCAAAGTCTTTTGGAACGGAAGTAATTGGGGGAAAATTGAAAAGGAGAATAGATATGGTTAGTTATTCTATGAATGTGATCACTGGACTTTTCCAGCACTTTCCTGAGTTGAGGACCAGGTATTATGAGAAGGGATGTTTTGGCCTGACAGAAGGACTTGAGCTTCTGGAGAATAAGTAGGGTGGTCTCTGATGCTTAAGTAGAGGGGATTTAATTTAATCACAAGGGCAAGTGGTGTGTCTTTGCTGTAGGTGTTTATTGTTCATAATGCAACTCACATCTGAATTTGTGAGGGTTTCATGGATCTTAAATATCTGAAATGTCTTTCTTTCTTTTTTTTTTTTCTTCCTGATAGTGTGCTCTGATATTCCACTCTGTCTTGGATCTTCTTGAGGCTGCACATGCATGCTTGAAAACCTCCTGGAAGCTAAAATGCTATGCCCAGATTGGGAAAATTTTCATAAATATGTCTTTTTCTTTTAGTGTCTAGGATAATAAAATCTGTGACAGGATTATTTTTTGGCCTTAAGTATTAATTTAGGTGATATGTCTGTGAATATTGGTCCTCAGTAATTTTCAAAACTCTAAGGTTACTTACCCTCTATAAAGTTATATCTAAAGTCAGCTGTTCCTAAACTAAATTTTGTGGGATATGGAATAGAAATAGTTTCTATAGAATTCTTATGTCTCTGGAACTCCCATCCTTGTTGGTCTAGAGACGAGAGCTTGTATCTTTAGGAAATGAGACAAGACCTATTGGTGGTCAGAAAGCATTAGTAGTAAACCCATCTGCTCAAGTCAGCTTTTGCTTGATTGATGTCTGCGGCAAGATCAAATGGAATACCAGATTATTTTGAATTTTTTCTAATTAATTTTTGGTTATCCAGACCAATGGAGATGTACCAAGAGTCCAAGGACTGTTATGGGGGAAAATAAACTCTCTCTTTCACACACACATTCGCACAAATGTATATATACATATATATTTGGAATTTCAGTGACTCAAAGAAGAAAATAATGGACCATATAAGACTTCACATCTAAAACATTCCTTTTTTTTTTTTTTTAAAGATTTTATGTATTTATTTGACAGAGAGAGACACAGCGAGAGAAGAAACACAAGCAGGGGGAGTGGGAGAGGGAGAAGCAGGCTTCCCACTGAGCAGGGAGCACAATGCGGTGCTCCATCCCGGGGACCCTGGGATTATGACCTGAGCTGAAAGCAGACGCTTAACGACTGAGCCACCCAGGCGCCCCTAAAACATTCCTTTGAATTAGCTATCACTAATGGTAAGTACTCTATAGGGGGCAGAAAATTGTTTGGTGAACAATGAGATAATTTTCATTGTGGTGAATCATACACAAGATAGTGACACAAGATACTGTACTTAGTTAATAGTCTAATGAAAGGTATAAGTCTTTGATGTCCAATACATAGTGACTAGCCTGAGGTGGCTACTGAGTAATTGATATGTGGTAAGTGCACATGAGGAACTGAATTTTAAATTTTATTTAGTTTTAATTTTTTAAATTTAAATTTAAAAATTGATATGTCATTAAGTTAAAAACTTTTATGAATGTTTGAAACAATTTGGGTATGTCATTTACTTTTTTTTTTTTTTACTGGAAAAATAACATTATTTTCTTCAAGGGTGTGGGCAGATGTCTAGTCTCAGAATTTCTGGAATTGTTTCTTGGTGCCAGTGGCCTTCATGACTTCGTGAGCATGTTGAAGTGCACAGTCTTGCTCAGGGGCTGGCACTTGCCCACTGTGAGAGTGTTGCCCATCTAGACATCCCTGAAGCATGGGGACAGGTGCATGGACATGTTCTTGTGTTTCTCAAAGCGGTTGTACTTTTGGAGGTAGTAGAGGGAGTCTAAGAGAATAACAGTGGTCCTCTGCATCTTCATCTTGGTCACCACACCAGACAAAATCCACCCTTTGATGGAGACATTACTAGTAAAGGGACATTTCTTGTATATATAGGTGCCCTCGGTGGCCTCCTTGGGCATCTTGAAGCCCAGCCTAATGTTTTTGTAGTATCATGGGAGCTTCTCCTTACCAGTTTCTCCAAGCAGGACCCTCTATTTATTTTGAAAGATGGTTGGCTACTTTCGGTAGCACAGTCAGTCTGAGAGTCTGCCATCTTCCTGGCTGCCTGAAAAAGGCTGTCAATTTACTTTTTAACTGTATAGTCTATAAAGTCTAAATATAGAGCAATTATGGCCTATGAAAATTTAGTGTCTGAATTGAGATGTGTTATATATGTAAAATATGCACTGGATTTTGGAATAATTAAAAAAGAATGTAGAATGTCTCACTAATAATTCTTTTACATTGATTTTACATTGAAATGATAATATTTTACATATATTGAATGTATTATTTTATTTAATTTCATCTGTTTCTTTTAAAGTTTTGTAATGTTGTTACTGGTAAATTTAAAATTACCCATGTGGTTCACATTATATTACTATTAGATAGATTTGGAATAGGCAATACATGGTACAATATTTCAAAGTGAAAAAATTCCATAAAAGCATGGGGGAATATCAGAACATAACTAGAGTTTTAGGTACTCAAAGGAGAAACAGCATTCCAGATAGAGGGAATGATACTTGCAAAAGGCTCAGGTGGGAGTGTGTGTGTGAGGTACTCTGAGAGCAAGGTGTGAGCATGGACTTGATTCAGAACAGTGGGGAATTCAGTTATAGAGATAAGTCCTGGTAAGGCCTGTCGTGCAGGGTGCTGAACGCCAGGCTAAGGAACTTGGATATTATTCTCTAGGCAATTAAAGAGTAACTGGAGGTTTTTGAGAAAAGGGAATATTTTATGGAGGTTAATTTTGTTTTATTTGAATGGAGAAATATTGGAGAGGAGATCAGTTATGATAATACTATGATAATGTTCATGGTGTAAGGAGTACCTGATTTCAGTTATTGGTGGTATTAGAAATAAAACTAATAATGATAATGAAAATAGTAATAGCTAATATTTATTAATTAAATTTTGTGTCAAGAATTGTATTAAATATTTTTACATGAGTTACATAACTCTTATAATGCTTCTCTGAGTTAGGTATTATTGTCCCCATTTTATAGATGGAGAAACTGAACCATACCCAAGTTAAGCATCTTGATGAGGAGAACATCTTAATGAATTTGGACTGGGGAGAAACAATCATAGAGGTTTTGGAAATCCATTTGGTTGTGCCACTAGTGAATATCCTTTTTTCTTTTTGGAATATCAGGAGATGGAGGTTATTATTTTACACAATTGATTAGAGAAGCCTTCTCTAGGAAGGTGAGAGTTGAGTAGATATCTGAAGGAAAGGCGAGAACAAGGCTTATGGCTATCTGGAAGGAGAGTGTTCCAGGGAAAGAGAACATCAGGTACCTGAGCATGAAGTAGGAGCATGCTTGGTGTGTTCTAGGAACAGCAAAGAGACTCAGTCCAGTATTGACTGGGCAAAGAGCCATGTGGGAAAAAATTTCAGAAATGCCGGTATGCCAGCCCATGTAGCATCTTGTGCCTTTATGTAACTTTGGATTTTACTTTGAGTGAGATGGTAAGATATTGAAGGATTTTTTTTAAAGATTTAACTTATTTGAGAGAGAGAGAGAAAGAGCACAAGCGGGGAGGAGGGGAATAGGGAGAGGGAGAAGCAGACTCCCTGTGGGGCTTGATCTCAGGATTCTGTGATCATGACCTGAGCCCAAGGCAGAGGCCTAAACAACTGAGCCACCCAGGTGCCCCAGTATTGGAGGAATTTTAATAGAAAATTGACTTAATCTGACTCATATTTTAGAAAGAGCACTCTGGCTAGTATTTGAGATTTGATTTTATGGGACAGAGATGAAAGCCAGTTAGGAGGATACAGCAGTAATCCAGGTGAGAAATAATGCTGGCTAGGACCAGCATGATCGAGGTAGAGGTGATAAGAAGTGCTTGCATTCTGAATATTAAAACCAACAGGATTTTCTGATGTATTGAATATGGGGTGTGAGAGAAAGAAAGGAGTCTAGGAAGACTTCAAGATTTTTGGCTTGAACAACTGGAAAAATGAATTTGCAATTTACGGAAATAGGGAAGAATATGATCAGAACAGATTTGGGGGGAGGTGAAAATCAGGAGTTGTTTGGAGCATTTAGAGATTCCTAATAGCCACCTATGGCAAGAAGTCAAGTAGACAGTAGACTATTTAAGTCTGTAGTTCGGGGCACATATTTAGGCTGGAAATATAATTTTAGTGGCATTAGTAATACAGTTGGTATATAAAGAAAGAAACTGGATGAAATCGTTAGGGCATGAGCATAGACAGAAAAAAGATCTGAGGTTTGAGCCCTGGCATGCTCTAACATCTAGCATTTGCAGGTTGGGGAGATGAGAAATCAGCAAAGAGACAGAAGGTGTTGCCAGTGAGGTAGGAGGAAAACCCAAAAATGTGGTGTCTCGGGAGCCCAGTGAAAAGTGTTTTAAGGAGGAGAGTGTGATCAAGAATTTCAGATAGTGCTGCTAGGTCAGATGAGATGACTTGGGAAATATCCATTTGCTTTAGCAACCTAGAGGTCACTGGTGACTTTGACAAAGAGTTATTTGTTTGGAGTGTTGAGGAAGGAAGATGGACTATAAAGTTCAGAAGGGAATTTTGAGAAAGGAAGATAGTGAGTGTAGATCTTTTTTTTCTTTTTAAATTAATTTATGTATTTGACAGAGAGAGCACAAGCAGGGGGAGCAGCAGGGAGAGGGAGAGGGAGAAGCAGACTCCCTGCCGAGCTTCCTGTGGAGCCTGATGGGGGACTCGATACCAGGACCCTGAGATCATGACCTGAGCCGAATGCAAACACTTAACAAACTGAGCCACCCAGGTGCCCCTAGGTGCTTTTTTTGAGGAGTTTTGCTGTAAAAGACAGCAGAAAAGTGAGATGAAATCTAGAAGGAGATAAAGGGTCAGGGAAGATTTTGATTTTGTTTTGTTTTCAAGAGGGAATGTAGGCTGCCTATATGTAAATGGTAGTGACTCACTATGGAGCAGGAGAGGGGAGCATTGAAAGAGCAGCCTCATTGAGCCCTTGAGAGAAGATGGGATGTTGTGCACAAGTGGAGTTGGCTTTTGGCAGAAACAACTCTTGGAATGGTATTAGATTCGATAAATTGATAGTATCAGATTGTTCGTAACCAATTTACCAAATTGTACTCTCAGATTGTTTCTTTAAAAATGCATCCTTCAACATATTGAAAGACCCTCATTCTCACTTAGAGTAAGGGAAACAGAAAATGAAGCCCAGTGAGGTACCATTTTCATCTGTCAGGCTGGCAAAGATAAAAACACTTTAATAGCACTCTGCATTGGAAGAGTGTGCATAAATCATTATTCTTATACATGGTGAACGGGAGTGTAATTGGGACAGCCTGGATGGAGGGAAATTTGGCAAATATTTATCAAATTTACAAATGCACAATATCCCTTGTACCAGAAATTCCACTGCTAGCTTATTCTATAGATATAATTACCTATGTAGGAGGAGACATTGATTTCAGAGTATTTACTGTAGTGCTGTTTGTTAATAGGAAAAGATGATGAAAATAAGTACTTAGCGGTAGTGGACTGATGTGAACTGATGTGATGTGACTTGTGGTGCACCCAAATGATGGAATTGGATACAGCTGTAAGAAAGGAATGAAGAAGCCCTTTATCTGTTGATACAAAAAAATCTCTGAGAAGTACTGTTAAGTAACAAAGGGAATTATAGAACAGTGTGTCCAGTTTGCTACCATTTCTGAAAAAATACAGGTATGATTCATATATGTGTTTGCATATGTCTAAATATCTCTGGAAAGATCTAGAAAATATTTTAAATAATAATACATGGAATATTCCACTATACTAGTTCATTGTTCATATAATATGATAATCTCTTTTCATGATGAGGTTTATTTTTGTAAAAACAAAAAAGTAAGAGAATTAAAAAAAATAGTAGACATGTTTATGACTTTAACACTTTTGATCAACCAGTAGCTAAAAATTTTAATTATAGACCGCTTACCAATTTAAATCTATCAAGACATGAAAATACATGTTAAAATTAATGAATCAGGGCGCCTGGGTGGCTCAGTTGGTTAAGCGACTGCCTTCGGCTCAGGTCATGATCCTGGAGTTCCTGGATTGAGTCCCGCATCGGGCTTCCTGCTCGGCAGGGAGCCTGCTTCTCCCTCTGACCCTCCCCCCTCTCATGTGCTCTCTCTCTCTCTCTCTCATTCTCTCTGGCTCAAATAAATAAATAAAATCTTTAAAAAAAAATTAATGAATCAAAACAATCTATTTCACAATTGTTTTAAGCAATAGTAAGAATATTGTCACTTTTAAATTTCAAGTAAAATGTAATAAATTATAATTTTTTACAATGTGTGGTATGTGCTTTAAAATATTTTAGCAAATTATATATTAATCTAATGTATTATATCTAAAATTATATTCAATAGTATATTCCAAAATTGTTCTTAAATTTTGATTTTTTATAGGTATATATGTTTTTCATTATTATTATAGTATTGCATCAGAAATAGGCTATCCAGGTGCTTGAAGAAAGTGCAGTGCAATTCTTCTAATTCTTTTTCTTGTTTAGTTACACTTCTTTCAGATTCTAGGCAATTGAGATTTTGTTTTGTATATTTGATCTACACCAACACAAGGAAATTATGACCATTTAGTTTTTTCCTTCAGTTACTTAGATTTGCTCCAATCTTTTGCCTCTTCTTGTCTGGGGAACAGAGGCCTTACTATATGATGAATATGTCATAACAAACGCATGTTGAAATCAGACCTGAGAATAATCCTTTTAGATTCCTTAAAGTGATATCATATTAACCTATGCTAAATATTTACACATTTTAGAATGTAGGATTTTGTTTTTCAGTGTTACTGACTTTACTTTCTAAAGTACCACTTGTCAAATAAACTCATTTCTAATAGTCAACAAAAGGTATTAATTTCAAGATTTTTAACATATAGTCTTGAAACACTAGAGTGATATCTTTTGTCAGAACAAAGTACTAGTTGACAATTCAAAGACATACCTTTTTCTGAATGGCGTATTGTTAAGGGGAAATACTTGTGAACAAAAGGTGGAAATAACCGTACTGGGAATCAGGTAACACAGGTTGAGAACAAGGATAGCGGATAGAATATATGGGCCAAGTCTAAGGGCTTAAATGACAAGATGGGATTTCACCCACTTTCAAAACATTACTTTTGTGCTCAACTTGAAAGCACCGCTGCTTTTCTTCAATTCATATGATAGTAAATATTCAATGCTCAAGCATGTATATGAGCTTCCATTAACTCAAGGGTGGTAGATGTATTTGTATTTTATTGGATTTCATTCAACAACTAGATCTTTTTACAAGATTCACATTCTCAGGTGTATTTTATAGATCAGTTCTTTACATGTATATGCTATAAATATGATTTTATTTTACCTATTGAAAATACTAGGATTGTGAAATAGAGAGGAAATATTATAGTCATATATAATAAAAAAATAATCTATCTCTAAAAGCTAAGGTCAAGAAATCCAAACACCTGTTAATATGTTAACACATATAGGTAATTCTAGCTTTGTAATTTTGAAAATACTCATAGGAATATTTTATGCTTCTATTTTATAATGGTGCCCTTCTAGCAAACTCATTTGTGATCACCTAAGTGATGTTAATTGGGCAGTTTAGAGACCTGGGACACCCTTGCAATATTACTAGCAGAAAAAAAACTACTGCATATTTCAAAGACACATCTACATATTATGTAGTATTCTGAGTGGTGTTTTTGTGAATGAAAGATAAATATCACATTATCAAGAAGCAAAATAACTGGAGGAATAATGTAAAAGAGGTGTGAGATAAGGCACAAGACTACAAGTTTGAAAGAAATCTGAAAGGTACAATCTGGAGTAATTATGACTTTTAAATTCTTTTGTAGGGGTGACATATCAAACTAACACATGATATGGATAAATAAAATGAGATAACGTGGGTTTTGGGTAGGAGGTGGCATAGGAGTTTGGAACTAAGGTCAGTTTTAAAATAGGAATTTTATGTTGCAGTATTAATGATGAGATTATCGATCTATTTATGCTATGGTGTATTTTTTATATGCTTCCTTAGTTAAAGCCAGGAATATTTTCATTAATTAAAAATCATTTGAAGAGGAGTAGTCAATTGGCAAGTTTTATTTTTGAGTACAGAGTACCCTCTAGGTAGTGGGGAGCTCTGGTATTTTGGGGAATAACTAGACTATGAGAAAACGTGGCTTATATAGTTTACCACAAAATTTTAATAGAGAAAATAATATAGAAAATTAATATCATCAGAGGTGTTATCCTTAAAATACTTGTGCAAAGAGTCTTTTGGTTTTTCCTTTAAGTTGTACTAAAATGGAAACAACCTCAACAGAACAATTCTGTGACATACTAGAAAATCCTAGCCTTTACTTTATCTGAGAAAATTTGCATTTCTGTTTCTTCCCATTCTCCTTGAAGAGAACCAGAGTGGAACTGAATCTGAACAAGAAACCCATCTGCAACCCGTAGGTTTACCACAAAAAGGCTACTACTGCAGGGGATTTTGCAAGACATGACTTTAGGTACATACGCATTTGTGAATTTCAGAGCAGAAAGGAGGAACTTTGAGATCTTGGAGTCATTGGCTGTGAGAGGTTACCTTGGTAGACATTTACTATGCCTCATTTTGTTCGGAGAACAAATAATTTCCTGTGGTCATGTAGCTAATTAATGGCAGAGCTGGATTGTTCCTTGGATCTTCATACTGCCTGCTGAGACTGTTGTTCCTTCAGAGTATCACTCACATCTACCTGCGCCCTTGCCTTCATGGGCCATCACTCTGCCCTGTCTTTACCATCTCTCGTGTGGTCTGTGGCTAGTGCTATTTCTAGAATGTGTATTTCAGAATTTGGGGGCCTGCCCTGCTGTGCTCTAGGTAAACTGAGTGAGCTGGCAGTGAGGTAGGAGGATGAAGGTAGACGATCTTCCTGGCATCTCTTTCCATCCATCCATCTGTAACACAGAGTCTTCCTTCCCGTTCCTACACTCATGCTTCCAGCGGTGTAAATGACATGTTTTTCCATGTTAAGACTGCGTCCAGTGTTTGTTTTAACTTTAGTTCATCTCATAAAATGCTCCAGATGTTTTTGGAGTGGGGAACTACAGAATGATCATAGTTAAAATATGTCTTAGGACGCCAAACTTCCAAGTTTGCCCCATCTGTCATACCTGTATTTGCTGATACCTCATCCCCAAACTATCCCATGCACAACTGTCAGGTTAATTTTCTTTTTCTTTTCTTTTTTTTTTTTTTTAAAGATTTTTATTTATTTTTTGACAGAGAGAGACAGCGAGAGAGGGAACACAAGCAGGGGAGCCAGAGAGGAAGAAGCAGGCTTCCCGCCGAGCAGAGAGCCGGATGTGGGGCTTGATCCCAGGACCCTGGGATCATGACCTGAGCCGAAGGCAGACGCTTAATGACTGAGCCACCCAGGCGCCCCTCAGGTTAATTTTCTTAAAGCATAGATTTCCCCAATGCCATTCTTGTCCTTCAAAACATGAATTTACTTTTTTTAAGTTATTATGTTATGTTAATCACCATACATTACATCATTAGTTTTTGATGTAGTGTTCCATGATCCATTGTTTCGAATTTACTTTTTGTACCTAAGGAAATAGTTCCTTAGTTGGGTGTTTAAGATTTTCCATGATCTTTCTTCCAAATTTTCATGGTCATTTCTATCTATTTATATCAATCAACAATCTACTCTAGTACCAGGGGTATTAACTACTCACTGCCCATTCAATGAACTATGTTTTTCCTGCCTTTTTTATTAGGTCAAATGGTGCCTGGTGATGAGAATGCCATGACAGGTGAATGTTACCTACTAATGTGGGCAATTAAAAAAACCTATCTGCCAATATTACCAACACTATCACCATTACCCTTATTATTTACCATGGCGGGGTCATAAATTTAACTCATATAATAACTTGCATTTGCAGAGAAATATAATTTATTAATTTTATCAGTAGTTAATCTAGTCTCCGTACTCAACTTTACCCTCTAGGTGGTGGGGACCTCTCTTCCTGAGATCCCCTCCCCCCAAAAAACTATACTAAATATTCAATTGTGTTTAAACCTTAGAGCAACTGTAATTTAAATACTTCACTTGGGTAATGTTCGATCTGTCTAGGATCAAATGCCCAGTCTCTTTTTATCTTCTACTGTTCCTCCCAGCTCCTAGGATGATATCTGTTATATGTGGTGGTGGTAGATGATAAGGGGGGGATTGGTCCAAGCAGAAAACTAGGCGTTTTGGGTGAGGTGTCTCTTGCTTATCTGCATCATTGTCCCTTGCTCAGATGGTTGGTGCTTATTCTGCTCGCATTTACAGCTGAAGTTAGCAACTGGTGTACTTCTTGGTACCCTCAGGCAGATTCAGTCACATCCATTTTATGATGGCCCCACAGACCTCTTTGGGCCCTTCTGGATGGTGTACTTTGCAGCCATTAATTCAGAGCCTTCCAATCTTCCGATCTCTGCAAATTCCTCACTCAGATTCAGCTGTCTAGGGTCTTATCCCATTTGTGCTTCATGGAAAGATAGCAGAGGAAAACCACACCGCAGGACTTCCCTCTGCCTGACGAGAATGCAGCATTTTCTTGATTTTTCAGGGCTTCCTTCTTGCTGTGGGGCTCCCTATACAGAATCTCAATTTGGGAGTGTGGGCGAGAAAGCTCTCTGAGCTTCTCTCAGGGCAAAGTCCCTTACCTAATGCCTATTGCCTTTTCCAGGGTAAATTTGGAGCTATATCTCATCTCCTGCTCTTTCTTTTTTAATACCATATATTTGTGCCCACAAGACCAGCCTACCTCACAGCTGCAAACTTAAAATACTTTCGTTGACAGCTGAAGAGCAGCATGCCTCATGACCCAACTACTCTGCCTTGTGGATAGGCTCTATGAACCTGGTCCCCAGATTGGGTCCTGATAATGGACCAGCAGGAACTGCGGTGGTCCTTTTATATGTGGTTATCTCTCATTTCAAGATCAGTATGTTTAAAAGGCTTACTAACTTCTCCTTCCTCAAACTTAACTTTTCTCCTTTGTGCCCTATTTCTGTTAATGGTATTATATCTTACCTTGTAAGAAGCCTTTAGCTCTTTATTGTTCTCTAAACTCACTACTAAAGTGGCTTCTAACTTTGCCTAGCTCTTTCTTTAAAATTCCATCTTTTCAGTTCCCTTTATTGTGCCTTGTCTTATTTCTGTACCTCAGTCCTCTTTCCCCTGCATATTTATCATAGTTTTTAACTAATTTTGCCACCTTCAGAATTCCCGTCTTTAAACTGTCATCCATACTGCCATACTGTCACACTGTCAGAATTATGAAATACAAATCTCATAATTTCCATCCTCAAAAATATTTCGGGGATGCCTGGGTGGCTCAGTCGGTTAAGCGTCTGCCTTCAGCTCAGGTCATGATCCCAGGGTCCTGGGTCCCCTGCTCCGCGGGGAGCCTGCTTCTCCCTCTGCCTCTGCCTCTCTCTCTCTCTCTCTCTCTCTCATCTCTCATGAATAAATAAATAAAATCTTAAAAAAAAATATTTCGTTGCCCAGTGGCCTAGGGATAAATCCATTTATTCAACAAATATTTATTCAAGGTGTTTTGTGCAGTAGCTACCTTTTCAACAGCTGCCACATCTGTGACTCTTCTCTTCATCCCCAATTACTGCTGCCCTAATTGAAGCTACCTCTTGCCCAGATTACACTAGCCTCCTATTTGGCCTCTTTGCTTTTCTTCTTGCTCATCTCCAGCCCATTTCCCAGACAGCAGCTACAATAATCTTTCATTTATTTCTCTCTCTTGTGTTATATTTCCTCCAGAAGTTGTCAAGATTTGGTTATCAATTCTAGTTAGTTAATTTCCAAGTGTTAATGACTATAATATTTACATTTTAAACACCTTAACTTAAACTGATGGGTAATTTCAAGAACCAGCCCCTACCATATGAATGGGCTGGGTATGAAGGAGGGAAAGCTGTGGACAACATCCAGGTTATATGTTTAATGTGGTATTGTATGTGCACTCAGTCTGATTTCACATCACACCATTCCAGGCACATTTTCTCTGAGATTATCCCTCACACGCAGACACTACATAAACCTCGCCACTCTGTCACTGTTCCCCAGTGAACACTAGGAACTTTTTCATTCCACCTTGCTTTGTGCTATTCACTAAGCCTGGAATGCCCTTCCAATTACCACTGTCAAAATCAAATTAATCTTTTAAGGTTGAAAGAAATATTTATTCTTTTCTCAAGACTTTCTTTTTCCTTTCACCTGAAATTAATTACTTCTTCTTTGGTGGCTCATAGTGCCTTAAAAGAAACCCAGAGTTTTGGAAACACATCTGGTAGATTATGCAATGGTTAGACTGAAAGTCTGTATATTGCTCTAAATTGTAACTTTAATTATTTAGGGAAGGTATGATATCTTATCCGTGTTCTCCACAAACTGTAGTTCCCATTACTGAGTGCTTTGCTTATGGTAGCACTCAATAAACATTTGTTGTTTCTTCCCTCTATTACCTATAAGAAGAACCAGGCATTTCCTAATGGTGTCCAAACGCCCATTGGTGGCTCCATATTTTGAGGTCACTAATTTTCTGGGTCATGATGATAAATAGCCATACAAGTCACTAAATATATGCTTGTCTTTCTTACTTGCTTTCTTTTGCCCTTCTGGGCCTATTGCTCATTTCTCTTTAATTTTAGGAGATTATTTAATAATGATTCAGCAGCTCAATCCCTGGAAAGTAAATCACAAAAGGCTTAGGCATTGGAAGTTTATGGCCATATGATTACCAATTGTAGTTTAATTGATTTTGAAAAATGATTGTGACCCTTTTAATTTTCATAATACCTTATGTAAAGAATAATTGTACAATATAATCCATTTAATGATACACTTTTAGGAATGAAGGCTATTGGTTTATGATGACTGTGATTCACCTGCCTTGGGTCTTCAGGACTTGTAACAGAATGCAGAGCAGATCTAACATACAATTGGAATATAGGAACTCAATAAGTTGGTGTGGTTTTAGGAGTGTCCAAAGATAATACTTGCCTTTATAGTTCCTGAAATTCTTTTTTTTTTTTTTTAAGATTTTACTTATTTATTTGACAGAGGGGGGGAAAGTGAGAGAGGGAGCACAAGTAGGAGGAGTGGGGGAGGGAGAAGCAGGCTTCCCGCCGAGAGGGAACCCGATGTTGGGCTCAATCCCAGGACCCGGGGACCATGACCTGAGCCAAAGGCAGACGCTTAACGACTGAGCCACCCAGGCGCCCCTTGAAATTACTCTTTAATTTAAGGTATTTAAAATACAATTATAGTCATTAAAGCTTGGAAGTTAGCTAACTGGAATTGATAACTAAATCTTGACAACCTCTCGAGGAGATATAGGAAAGATGTATTTTGAAGCAAAATGAAGGTATTGTCTCAGAGAGGAGTTTCCATCATTCTGAGTGTGAGACTGATGGGAGATTGAGGAAGATAGTGCTGAAATAGCCTAAATATAAAGGGGAAGAAAACAAAGCAGAGAAAGGGGAAGAGGAAGAGAACTGATATTTATTGAGTGCTTAAAATATGCCAAGTGCTATGTTAGACTTTTCTTTGCTTGTTAGATTATGTAGCCATAAGGGAGTTATAAAGACTAGCTCTGCCTACTTTACAAATTTACAAGTCTTTCCCTGAATAAATCTGTCTCTTATAGTCCTTTCCTCATTTAACAAGATTCATTTTTTACTTCCTGCAGTACATCACTTTCACTAGTGACTGTGTTTTTCTTACCTCCCAGTACCCATACCCTTTGATCATGCCCTCTCACTCTGACTCTGGGGATGGCCATTCGACTTGCTTTGGCCAGTAGACAATAGCATGCATGACACAGACAGGCTTAAGGAGCACTTGTACATTTTCACTTGCCCTTTCTGTGATTGAGCTTACTTACTTTTGTTTCTCTGCCCAGTCATGAGTTGGTGTCTGAACCAGCTTGCTGGAGGGATGTGAGATGCACACAGAGGAGATCTGAGGCCAAGTGACCCCAAAGATATAACAGAATAGCTAGGAAACAGCAGAGCCTCCCCAATCCACTTCTCTCACTGCAGATGTGGGAGTGAATCCAGTTGTGACCTGAAAAACCACTCAGTTGACCTGCTGACTTGTGAGCAATAATAAATCACTGTTTTTTTTAAGACACTAAGTTTGGGGTAATTTGTCTTCTTGTGGCAGTGGATAGCCTGCTACATGCCAGATATTGTGATATGTGCTGGGGATACAAATACAAATAATAAGGAGCTCTACCCCTGAGGTGTTCATTTTCTAGTGAGGGAGCCAGCAACAATGGGAGCACTGCTATAATAATAATAGTAATAATAGTACTGTGGGAGTCAAGAGGAGGGGCACCATGCCACCTGTGAGAATGTGGGAAAGGAGGTGACATTTAACCAGGTTCATGAAGAATGGGGAAGGATTCCCTTTATGGAGCAGAGGGAAGAACATTTGAGATAGGGGGAAAAGTATGTACAAAGGGAGGGAAGTATATTAAAGGAAGAAGCAAGAGGAATTTTAGGAGATGGGGCTAGAGAGGTTGGTTGGGTCCACATGGGATGGGTCTTGGGCATTTTTGATATTCAGCTCACTATTAGAATATCCAGGACACACGTTTATTTGTAATTGTTCATGAATCATCCACTATATATTTCCTTGAGTAAACTGTGATCAATTTGTACCTTCTTTGTAGAAGGGACAGAAAAAGCAGATGATTGTGTGCGAGTCCATGTGACCTAAGAGGAAGAAATGAATGAAAACCAGAGGGTTATATGGCAGGGGTGATGGACACTGCTGCTACCATCATTATTGGTAGTAATAGCTGTTATGATTGAAAATTACAAATAGTAATTATAACCCAAATCAATAGTATTAGGGTTATAGATTTATATATGAAGAAAAGAAGAGATGGCCTTCTCTGATTGGGTAGTAGTGTTACACACTAAATGCTTACAAATAGTCCCCTCCCCAGTTTATAATATCCCTGAGGGACCATGATTTCTCAAGAATCTCTGAAATGTCTATTAACTACTATTTTTAAAAAGGGATGACTCTAGCTTTCTGGGAGGTCATCTTCTCTTCATCTTCACTTTTCAATATCTACTAGGTTATCCTTTCTTCATCTACTGCATCTGTTAACTTATATTAATCTTTGTAACCCAGTATGTATGGTGATCTTAAATTATTTCTTTTTCTTAACGAATATTTCCTTGTTATTTTTTTCAAAGCTTTTATTTATTTATTTATCTGAGAAAGAGAGAGAGTGAGCAGGGAGAGGGGCAGAGGGAAAAGGAGAGAATCTCAAGCAGACTCTGGGCTGAGCACAGAGCCTGACGTGGGGCTTGATCTCACGACCCTGAGATCATGACCTGAGCCAAAATCAAGAGTTGGACGCTTAGCTGACTGAGCCACCCAGGCGCTCCTGATCTTAAATTATTTCTTATAAAGGAATTAAGATTAGTATTATTAAAATGGAAGTGAATAGCAACAGGCCTAGTGAGTTATGGATTCTTAAAAAGTCACTGGTTTTGATGCCTGTTCTCTCTTTTCATTACTTATCTGATTGAACAATCTATCCTAAGGATTATTTAGTACTCTTTTTGAAAGTTTTTAGAAGCTTAGTAATTGTGCCAAAGTCCTTGTGACATAAGAGGAAGAAATGAGTGAAAACCAGAGGGTTACATGGCAGGGGTGATGGGCACTGCTGCTCTTGAGGACCATCTCTGCTAGATTTCTCCTCCACCATTTGGGATTGAAAAGTCCCTCATAGGAAAGGAAAGTGAAGATTCTTTTGGATAGAGCACTCATCTGCTTTTTCTGCAGTGAAGTGCCGAATCCTTCAGGAAATATTAGGCCCTGAAACAGGTGTCACAGAAACATTTGTGGCACACTTCTCAGTGCTAGAACATCCCCCATCAATTCTTCTGAAAAAGTCACAACCAAAATATTACAGGACCGCTTGAATGGCAGGAAGGAGCAAAGCATAAAGATGTAGGCTGTTCGTATTTCAAGGAAGTGGCCTTTTTCCCCTTTAAACACAGACTCAATTAAATGAATGAATTCTAAAGGAGGGTTGAAAACTAAAAGTGACTTTAAAGTGGAAATACCTTTTGCTCTCTTCAATTCACTTTCTCTTCCTTGTAGATAACAAATGCTAGTCTTTATGGGAAGCAGTTAATTTTGGAATTCCACTCTATTTTTGTTTCCTTACTTAAAACACAATTTTACAAATTCATAATTTTATCTGTTCCACTTCTGTACATGTCTTTCATTTGTTTCTTTCATTTTCCTCTTTTTCTTCTTAAAATGTACACTTTTTGACATAAGAGTTTTTGTCATTTGCTTTTGGTATCCTGGGATTTATATTTTTAAAGATTGATTTACTTTTTGTTAGGTGGCTTGGCGTGGTGGCAGTGTTTTGTTTCAGGAGATGTATTTATTAGTTTTATCTATCTCTGTTTTTTTAAAGAACGGAGAACACAAAGAATTTAAACACATAGCACTCCTTTAACACAACAAACAGTAGCAACAGAAGTCGGGGGGAAATGAAAGAAGAGAGAGGGCATTTTCTCTTGTTTCCCAGCTCTTTGTTCTGTATTTTAACATGTTAGCTGTTTAATTCTGTAGAGAGTTTAAAAATGCAATATATCTGGAGAATGCACAAAAGTTCAAGTTGTGCAATATTATTTATGTCTTCTTAAGAAGCATAGTAGCTAGCATGTACTTCAGACTCAACTGTTGACTTATTATATAGAATAAATTTAGCAGGCTCATTGCTTTGCTTCCTTTAAAAGACTTTTAATCTTTTCTCTTCATTTTTTTAAGGAAACTTTTGGAACAGCATATCAACGATAGAACCTAATAAAACCTTACCTTGGGGCAAGCCTCTTGTGTATAAAATCAGAGACTGTAGTGCCAGGGCTTTCTGTTAGTACCATCCATTTTGTTAGCATTTTTCCAATTTATCTTGCGTTACCAACTCTCCGCGTACTATGCCTATTGTAAATATTTAAGCATTACTGTTGACATAAAGATAATACTGACAAATTGAGTTAACATTTCTGTTGAGGATTACCGAGCATGTGTAGCCCAGAACAACTTTAACACCCACACCAAACCCTATACTCAGGCCAAATTGTGTTTAGTCTACAATACAGCGCTATTCCTCAAATGAATTTTCAGCTTTGATTTACACAAAACATGAAACAACCTTTCTTGCATCAATTAATTGTTTGACTTTCCTAATACATTTCCATTTTAACAAGATTATGTCTGTATCAAAGGAAAAGGGACGTGTGCAAGATGTCAGTGTCTTGGGTGCACATACCCGCCCATCACGTTGTGTGATCTGAATCAAAGGGAAGCTGTTCTGTTTCTCAGCAGTCTCACCTGAGACTGGTCTTTCTTCTGCTGTAGCTCAAGGTAGGTACACGTTTCACACTGTGACTAGTGCTAACATTATTTAACTGGCTCTAATATCTTACTCAAAAGGAAAATAACTTGGAGAATTTTATCCTGTGGAAGACTCCCAGACCCATCAACAAAAAATTACCATGGGAAGTGAGAAAGACTAGCCAAAGGTGAAAACCCACTCACATATGTTGATCGATTTCTGGTACCCAGTTAGGAGATTTATTTCTCCTCTCGCCCAATCAGCCAGTAAATGACCATCGAGGTTTAGTTGATATCCCAGCAAACTTCATATCAATCTTGGCTCCATATTTATAAGATAGACATCACTGTAAATATATTTAGAGGGAAAGTCTTATAAAAGGAAATGCAGTAACATTCTCACATATCACTTAATTATGTAGGTATTTTGGACTCCTGGTGTTTTCAGACTACAATATGTTAATAAATTAGCGTGAGCAATTCTCTTCCCTGTTTTGATTAGATTCATCTTTCATAGAAAAGCTTACTACCACCAGATTGATGGAGTTCAAAAACACATTAATTTGACTTATTTCCTTTTCTTAATTCACTGTCTTATTTGAGAAAGCAGTAACAAAAGCCTGGTGACATCAGGAAGGCAAAATTATAATTTGTTTAAATTGCATCTTTCTTAATTACTTGGAAATTTAATTTCCCTCATTGCTTCAGTTCAGAGCCCCAGGACTCTATATACAATTGTAGCTTACTCTAAGAAGGAAAGCTATAATGTTCAGCTTATTCTTATGAAATGATCTGAGTCTACTAGTTTATATTTATTTCTTAGAAATTTCCAGAGTGGAAATTTAGGCAAAGGAAGCCCTCTCATTATTGTTACCTTTTTAATTCCATATAAGGTATTTTTCTCAAAAGTCTATCTTTAGACCTGCCGCATGAGGCAACTATTTCTTTTTCTTAGAAAGTTGTCATTCTTACAGAATTAAAATAAAAATTTTCAATACTTATCACAAGGATTTTGTTTCCTCAGATAACATGTTCCCTATTTGCGACACAATGGTCAGCATTAAAATTTCTGAAAAGATAAAATATGAGTGAGAGGCTACATTCTGAAATCTGTGACTGATGAAACTGTGCGGGAGCAATTTCCTATTGAGATGCTCTTCAAAAAGGAAACTCAAGTTAGAGAAACTCTAGAAATGTGATAGAGGTCTGTGAGGTCTAAGATGCCCGAGGTTCTAGTTTCATTAATCCCTTGGAGAGATCTATAGTCTTCTATTGGGAAGCAAATGGCTTTGTTGAGACTCATTGGGCTTTGTGACATCAAATACCTCTTACAAAACAACAGCATTTAGAAGAAGCAGAAACAGATGGATTGAATTTCCTTTGAAACACAATAGGGTTTAAAAATGATGGGGAGAAAAAATAATGCCAAGTCCTCAACTTTTGTAAAAGGGTTTGAAACATTTCCCAGCCTCTGAGTGCTGTAGTGTTTACTTATCAGAGCATATTGACAGAGGACCCTGCAGAACCCCACCTGTCTGTGAAAACTCCATAATTAAATCAGTTATTCAGATCCCATGATCTGCCTGACCGGGCGTAGACATCACATTTTCCAAAAGAAATTATACTTGCTCCTGATACTGAACTCCAGTTTTTCAAAGTCAAAAGTGAATGACTTTTTTTTTAAAGCTTTAGTTTAAAGACAAAAATGTGTTAATGGCTGGTGTTTCCTTTTTTGGTTTTGAATTAGAAGAGGACAAAAAATGGAGAACTTCCAAGGCCCTAGGTACTTGGAGTTATTGGTGACAAAGTGGAGAGTCATCTTGTATGGTGTTTTCAGCATCATCGTAAGTAAGAAAAACTTTGAATGCGAATAAAACACGTTCCAGGAGAGAAAAATTTGATAAATAAATTCTGATGATGTAGATGACTGATTAATGGAAATTGAGCAGTGTCATGATATAACTAATTAAAATTAGCTTGACTATAATATATGATGCATTGGATTTGAGTGAGGTAATGATCATACCAGCAGCTAAAATTTACTGAGTTCTCATTAGCTGCTAAGAATGATGCTATATCTTTTTACACATTATGTCATCTCATCCTTTTGACAACCCTGTGAAGCCATTACCATTATTATCCACATTTTAAGGATGAGAAGATTAGAGATTAAGAAGTTGAACTTGCTGGGGCGCCTGGGTGGCTCAGTTGGTTAAGTGTCTGCCTTTGGCTTGGGTCATGAAGTCAGGGTCCTGCGATCAAGTCCCGAGTTGGGTTCCCTGCTCATCCCTCTGCCGCTTCCCCTGCTCCTTCTCTCAATCTGTCTCTCTCGCTTTCTTAAAAAAAAAAAAAAGATGTTGAACTTGCTTAAGGCTATACATTTTGGTCAGAGTCAGTCCTGGAATTCAAGGCAGTGTTTTTTTTTTTAAAACATTTTGCCATGGAGGAGTATGTAGGATCATATATACAACTAAAATGGTTATTAATCCAGATGGGAGGGTACCAGAGATGAAGAATAAAGCACATTTGGTAGGAAACATTTATAGGAATGAATGAAATAGAGGAGTGAGAAAAAGACGATGTCAATTTTCAAGGTTGGAGGACCTGGGGGGAATGTGGTCCTTTGAACACAGTGATGTTGATGGTGTGAATTGATGCAGAGGTGGAAGAGAGAAGATGATGACTTCTGCTTTAGATTTTTAGAGTTTTTAGTTCAGTTTTATTTTTTATTATATTTTTAATGTTTAGGTTGAATTTGAGGCAACTGCAAGACATCATGTGGAAATGTCCAGTAGACAGAAAGAGAAAGGGGGCTTCAGTTTAGGAGAGATGGCGGGCCTGGAGCTACAGAATATTGAGAAGGTATTGGAAACTGTGGGGATAGATGAGCTCTCAGAGTGCACACTGAGAGGGAAGAGTCAAGGACTAAGAATTGAGCCTTAAGGGGTGCTGAAGTTATAATGGTTTTGATTTTTGTCTTAGAATATTTCTTTGAAGATGCAATATGGAGAAATAAATGGTAGAGGAGGAATTTTAAGAATTGCTTCATTGCATTTAAGTGATCTTCTGTTTGGGTAGACACATGTTTGCTATTCAATCTTTTTATACTTTTGTTTTTACCAGTGATTGATACTGTTATAAACAACCTCTCCATATGATATCTGTTCATTTTGTATTTGCATAATTATGTTACTTTCTCTTCCCTTGTTTTAAAAGATGAAGGAACGTTTCCTACTTTTTCTCATTCATTTCAAAGAGAGTTTATGGAGAAAGTGAAATGTGTTGGAATCTTCATGTTTGAGCCATGATTATAGCTTCAGTTCTTCATTACAAAGGTTCCAATGTTTTCCTTATTGTCTGATGTAAGACAGAAAAACCACACCACATTCTTTCTAACAGAGTGATGACCACCACACTATTTCATTGAAATAGAAGCATTTTAGGGTGCCTGGGTGATTCAGTAAGTTAAGTGTCTGCCTTTGGCTCAGGTCATGATCCCCGGGGTCCTGGGATCGAGCCCCACATTGGGCTCCCTACTCAGCGGGGGGTCTGCTTCTCCCTCTCTTTCTGCTGCTCTCTCTCCCTCTCTCTCTCTGTGTCAAATAAATAAATAAAATCTTAAAAAAAAAAAAGAAACAGATGCATTTCAGAAACTTCACTAAAATGGAGCAATAGTGGATCAGATGAACATTTTGGTTAATTATTTCTAAGTAGAAATATGCCCGTAATTGACACAGAGCAGTAGTATGGGTTAGGAGAAAAATCAGTAAATTTGAGCTGAGACCAACAATAATCTGAGTTAACACTTAAGTAACTCACAACAATTTACCAAAGATTTTATGCCCCTCAGTATTACTGCCAGAATTAATGAGCTGTCTCCATTTGTTTTTCAGTTTCTGCAGCCTTTTGTTTGTTTCTTTTTGTGCCCACTATTTCAGCCTTTTGCTGAGGCTGTTGTAATTTTATACCTGGTCTCCTTCCCTCTTATTTCAGGATCCTTCAGTTCATTGGTTTATTGCACCAGAGGACTACTTTACAATTTAGATTTGATCATTCACTCTCCTGTTTAGGAATTTTTAAAGATATATTATTTCCTATCAAATTATGCCCAAATCAATCACTTAGTATGGCATTCAACACCCCCTATTACCTGATTTTAACTAAATCCCCAGCCTCATCTACTACTCTTCCTCATGCGCCTGAATCCCTGCCAACCTCTCTAAACATCAGTAATTTGCAGCCTCTGGATGATAATTATTGGAGAGCCAGCCTTCTGCACTTCATTTCTTTATACATGGGTTGGTTTTATGTGGGAGAGACATCTATAAGAAGGTTTCTTGAGGGTTTTTAGCCTAGAGAAGGTATATTTACTCAATAGAATGTGAGATCCTTGGGAGCAGGAACAATATCTTCTACACCTATATTTTTCCAGTTTAAAGCGCAGTTCTGGGCATGTAGTAGATGCTCAAGAAATACTGGTTGGTCTGAGCTGTTCACTTGTGTGTGTGTGGGGGGGTATTTTATTTATTTATTTATTTATTTTTACTAATTCTAGGTGTCCAGGATCAGTGTGACAGCATAATCATTACAACAAGGACAGTGAAGGGCAAAGGACAAGATGGTTCTGATGGTTCAGAAAGATCTTGAGTGACTACCCTTTCAAAGGATTCTGGTCTGTCTTTGATCAGAGGTCAGGTATAGAATCAGTCAGGATCCCAGCCGAAAACAGATGGCTCTGTCAAAATGGTTTACTTGGAAAGGATTTAATGAGGGGACTATGAATAGAGGTGTGGACAAGGTTAAGGAAACCAACAAGGAATGGTGATGTACCCAAAGACCAGCTATAGTAGAAGTTATTACCCTTTCAATTTATTAGGAGAAAGGATCTTCCACGGTGGGACTTGCCCCCATAATCCTTTGCCATGAAGTGACACTTGAACAGCTTAGGGGCTCTTCCATCAACACTTTCTTGTCCTTAATAATTTCAAAGAAAATATTCAAAGAAATAATACTTCTGAGTGATGATTTTGGCAACTTTCTTGCAGAAATGTTATTATTATACAACAAAAGGCTTGCAGAAAGATTAAGGAAACACATTCATTTGCTTGCAAAAAAAAGTTTCTGTGATCTTTTGAATTTTCATTAAATCTCCTAACCCCACTTTAACAGCTCCTAAGACACGTCAAGTCCTCTGAGCTCTTCTCGAGATTACGAGGTTTAAGGAGCTGCAGCTATACAGAAGTTTTTCTAAAAGTCTAACACAAGATAATGGAGAAGCAGAGGTTAATGGGTTGACTTTCAAGATTGACTTCTTTTAAGCTTCTGATCTCTGGCCTGAAAAACTGGGAGATAGTGTTTATTTGACTTGTCTGTACTGTGAGTCAGCAAAGCACCCCAAATACCATCTTATTTTTATTTATGGATTCCATTTCCTAAAAGCAATAAGACACTCATTCCCTACCATGCGTTTTTCGGATATGACTGAATAGTTCAAGTGGCTAAATCGAGTTGGTTTGGAGCTTAGTGACTCATAACACTCATACCATTCATCAATTAAAGCAGTACTGCCTGTCTGCTTGTAATTTAGCAAGCATGATTTTGTCTTCCAGAAGCACTCAGAAAAATTCTTCTGTCAGAGTGAAGGATGGGGAAAAGTGTTCAATGAAATCAGCAAGACAAGATACTTGCCCTGATTAGACAGCAGCCACAGACTTGCTACTGGGGTGCATTTTCCATGGTAATGGTCATTATTACTTATAGGGGATAGAAGTGAGTTAATCGCACCCTGTCTCAATCCCTAGCTGTTAAACGAAGAAAAAACTTATACTGGGAGAATCAAATAGATGGTGATTTCCAGAGCATATTGAGTTTCTGTGGGGGAAGGCTACCTTATAAATCCAAGCCAGGGATTAAATTCATTGTAATTCTACATCTGTACCCAAGGATAAACTGTTGGATTGTTTGAACAATATGATGGAACCTACTTTCCTTTGTGGTATAAATCATGTTACATCACTCATCTGCTCACTTATACCCTTGTTTCCTATTGCAATTCACATAAAATACAAAGATCTTCACGTGGTCAACAAAGTGAGTTGGCCTTCTTACCTCTTCAGCACTGTCTCCTGTCTCCCACTGCTTGCAACGCTCAGTCACACTGGCATCCTTATCTTCTCTTGAACTGGTTAAGCTCCTTTCCATCTTAGAGCCTTTGGATGCATCACTCCTTACACCTGGAATCCTCTTTGCCCAGTTCTTCATTGGCCTACTCCTTATTTTCATTCAACTCTTAGTTCAGAGGCCATGATCTCAAAATACCTTCCCTATCCACCCAATTTGATGTTGCTCTTTAGATGTTCTTTCTTTCAACTGTCTCTTAGTGCCCTTATAGTACTTGACACTATCTAAAATTACCTTACTTACTGACTTGTATATTTATTTATTGATCTCCATGGGAGGATAAATTCTGGAGAATAGGAATCTTACTTGTCTTGTTCACTGGTCTATTCGTGCTGACATGCAGTTCGTGCTCAATAAGTGGCTTAGTTATTGAATGAATGATTGAATGAATAGATATCTTTCAGTGATTTAGCAAGCATGTAAAAATACTATTTTCTCTCCGACAACAAAAATTCCATAGTCCCTAACCATTGTACACAAAGAAATAGAGCATTTAGGAAGTTGGGTTGTATTTTAAATTTGTAGTTTACCTTGAGTTGATTAAAAAATCCTAATTTTTTATTGGGTTGCTTTATTTTAGCCATGGTTTTATTAAGTCCTTTGATATAGCAATGAGTTCCATTTCATTAAAATAGAAAAACCTATTTCTAAATATGTTTTAGTACCACTGTAAAGTGGCTAATTTCTGAAATTAGATTAGTATTTTTCCAATATATATCATTCTTCTAAGATGACATAGTGGCAGTACTTGTGAAACATTCCTTACACAATTATTTTGTTTTCAGGGAGTCTGACTGGCATAACATAATTGTATTTTCTGCATTTGTATCAACTTACATTCAGTCATTCTAAATTTTGTTTGCGTGCCACTTAAGTTTTGTGTGATCTTGTAGTTTTCACAAAATGTCGATGATAACAAAATTCATGTTCTAGACCTACCTTAAAATTATCATGAATAGATCATTGAATTTTATTTTTTTAAAAAAATTGGGCTAAATACTCTAATATGAGCTCTGTAACTATTGTCACTAGTTGAAAAGAATGAGAAAGTATTTGTTTATTGATGCCTATAAAAGACAAAATGACACACCAATATCCTCAAAATTCCATAATAGGTAAAAATGAGGTTTAAAATGACATTTTTGTGTTTGTATTTAGGAGAGATCTTTATTGAAGTGAGGTGGAAAAGAGCATAAACTTTGATGTCAGACAAATATGGGTTTTAATTCTGGCTCTCTCTTCTCTATCTAGGAAGTCCCAAGAAAGTTATTTCACCTCCCTGATTCTCTTTTTCTTCATCTACAAAATGAGGATAATAATACCCATCTCACAATATTGTTGTGAGGATTAAAAAAGAATATATGTAAAGCTCTTAGCACAGAATCTAACACATAGTATGTACTAAATAATTGGAGGCCATGAGTATTATTAGGTTGAAAACTTCTGAAGTCATATTTTAAATGATCACTCTATGAAATGTGAGGTGTCGATTGACTGAAGTTTGCAGTTTGTGCATTAAATGTTTCATAAAAAAGATCAAATGGAGTGCCTCTTGGATTGTCTTCATCTATTTCAGTTTTGTGTTGTTAATGCAGCCACTTTTTGTTGTCAGTGTAGCTTCAAGTTTATTAATTCATGGTCAGTCATTAATGCTAATCCTATACAAACTTACAGAATGGAAATGAGAAATAGTTTTCCATCTACAGCCTGTGAGTCTGTTAGTTACATATTGGTTAAATAATTTCCTTTTATAGAGTAGTGACATATAGTAATATTTGGTTTATTTGGTTTTTGAAGATTATTGCATTCATTCAAAAGTAATTTTAAGAATTTTTTTTGTTCAAACTGTTTATGAGCAAAACATAAGTAAGCCGTTTATGTCTGCACTATAGCAAGAGAGATAAAACTTATTCAAGACTAGTTATAATAGATATTGTTTGATAAAAAACTGAAATTTGCATTTGCATTCAGAAAAAGGATGATGTCATGTCTGTGGAAATTTTTTTTTTTTGTTTGCAGTTAGTTCAATAAAGAAGTAAAATTCTTTTTTTTTTTTAATTCTTATGTTAATCCCCATACATTACATCATTAGTTTTAGATGTAGTGTTCCACGATTCATTGTTTGTGCATAACACCCAGTGCTCCATGCAGAACGTGCCCTCCTCAATACCCATCACCAGGCTAACCCATCCTCCCACCCCCCTCCCCTCTAGAACCCTCAGTTTGTTTTTCAGAGTCCATCGTCTCTCATGGTTCGTCTACCCCTCCGATTTCCCCCCCTTCATTCTTCCCCTCCTGCTACCTTCTTATGTCTGTGGAAATTTTAATGGAAGACATGCTATTGAGTTGCAGGATATACAGTAGAATTCCCAGGAGAAAAGAACAACATAAATAAAAGTGGAGTATGCATAAGGTGAAAGATCGGCTTCGTGTAGCACGTTCTCAAATTGGGTAGGCATAGAGGGATCCTGAGGGATAGTTTGAGGCCACTGAAATAAAGACAAGAAACCTGTACCTTTTAGATCAAAGGAAGCTCTTGCTGCCTATTCTGTCAGGGAGCAATCAATTCCATTAGTAATGTGGGGGGTGGGACATGACAGAAAATTCAGGCAGGGTAAGCCATTGAGAGACAATTTTAATAGTCTAGACATGAGGTAGGAAGTCCTTTAACCAAGTGTGGAGGCAGTGGGCTTGGAAAAGAAAGAAAATAGTCCGGGATTTGATGTCTGAATAGATAGATGAGGAAATGGTGAGTTCAAGAACCTAACGAATTAAACTTCTAAAACAAGGAAAATTGTTCTACAATTACTGGCAATAAGGAAATCAAGGCATGAGTTTGGACTGACAGCATATATGATAAGATGAGTCATTGTGTTAGTCAAATAATCTTTAGCATATACCATCATTAAAGTTTTGTGGGCTTTCTTTCTTTTTTTCTTTCTTTCTTTCTTTCTTTCTTTCTTTCTTTCTTTCTCTCTCTCTTTCTTTCTTCTTTTCTTTCTTTCTCTCCCTCTCCCTCCCTCTCCCTCCCTCTCCCTCCCTTCCTTTCTTCCTTTCTTGTCTTTCTTTCTTTCTTTCTTTCTCTTTCTTTCTTTCTTTCTTTCTTTCTTTCTTTCTTTCTTTCTTTCTTTCTTTCTTTCCTTTCTTCTTTCTTTCTTTCTTTCTTCCTTCCTTTCTTTCTTTCTTCTTTCTTTCATTAGTGATGTAGATAGTGGTCAAGTTTGTGTTATTTGGAACTTAGCCTTTGTATCTAACCCAACTGGTCAGGAACTTTGACTCAGAACAAGTCACTTTTTGCCTTAGAGCTTTTTCCTTAGCAGACTGAGTCATATCTTTTCCTAGACACCCACATCTGGAAGATTAAATGGTATTAACTTACCTTCTGTTATAGAAAATTCCAGTTTTTTATAGACCAAGTTATATCTCTATCTTTACTTCATATTTCTATTTCATTAATATGATTATTTTTCACTTAATATACTTGTTGGTGATATTAAGTCCATACATGGATGTGTCTACCATTTTGGATTATTTGATCCATGTTTGTGTCAATTCTTGGCATTTAAGAATTCACATGGATCTCTTAAAGTTTTCTCCATGCTATTTCTTAACCCAAATATGAATTTTTAAGTTAGATTTCTGGATCTGAAGCAATGTAATCTGTTTGGCTCACCGAGAACTAAGAAAAGGGAACAACTTAAAAACTGTAACTTTCCATGTGGTTTGTGCTCATTGAGAAAGAATCTCTTGGCTAATTTGGGAGAAAGAATGTTTAAATAAGGGAGCTAGAATTGAATCAAAAATAACATTTGAATATGAGAAGTCAGTTACGAGAATAACTTCCTTTAGTTATGAAACTAGTTCTGTTGCCTATAAAGAATTGTAAACATGCATTATCATCATCAGTTGCATTGTGTAGTCTGTGTTAATAGTTTATCGGAGTCTCCATATGTGGACCCATTTCTGCAGCAGTGTAATTGTTCTGTAAGAATGTTGGAGAAATAGAAGTCATCTCCCTTTCTCCTCCCATTCCTTTCCCTCTCTCCTCCTGTATCTACTAAATGAAATGGTGAATGCTAGTAACATAACTTATCTAATTACTTAAATAAAATAAAGTAGGACTGGAATGAATACAATTATTATTTTCTTCTTTTAGTTGGTAATGAGTTTTGTATAAGGCTTTTATTTGGGTGAGCTGAGGTTTTTCTGGTAGTTCTACTGGTAATGTTTCACATTTTCACATTCAGAAAAAAATTGGTAATGATATTTAGTTGTCCTGAAAAGGATTAAAAAATTCTGGGGATTCTCAGCATTTTACTGAAAATCTCCAGTTATGTTACTATTACTGTATTTTCATGAATGGTGTCATTTCCCAGTGAATTTTATGAATGTTTTGGTCTATATAATCTTCAAAGACAAGCTGAGACCTTCCTTTCTTCATGAGGTCTTACTTAGTAATTCTTGCCTATACTGTATTCTTTATTCTTTAGGTGCTAGAAAACCAATGGTCTCTATCACATCATTTCCCTTTTGATTCTATAATTTATTGTATTCCTATTTGGGCCTGTAGCAGATTGTCTCTGGAGTGCACCCCCCCCCCATGGTATATGCCTCTTGATGTTCATGCTCTTGTATAATTTCCTCTTTTTGAGTGTGGGTGGAAACTATGTCTTGCTACTAACCAATAGAATATGACAAAGGTGATGGGATGTCAGTCCTTTGACTATGTTACACTTGTATTAAGCTCCATCTGGCTTGCAGACTCATTGTCCTTAGCTGGCTTTGAGGAAGTAAGTGGCCATGTTGGAAGGCACAGAGTTTAGTGTAGCCTTTAAGAGTTGAGGGACACCTCCAGATGACAGGCAAGAAGCTAATATCCTTCCTCCGAGAACCGTAAGGAAATTAACTCTGCCAACAGTCTGAGTGAGTCTGGGAACAGATTCTTCCCCATTTGAGCTTCCGGATGAGAAGGCAGCCTCGCTAACACCTTGATTACAGATGGGTGACCCTTGGCAGAAGTACCCAGTTAAGCTGTAACTGGACTCCTGACTCACAGTAACTGCGAGACAATAAATGCGTGTTGTTTTAAGTTGCCTTATTTGTGGTAATTTGTTACATAGCAATAGATAATTAATACAGGGATGTTTTATTTCCCAAACAAGGTTGGAAAGGCCATAAAGAGTAAAGTTGTTGGTATTCCTGGCAGTACCATGCCAAGTATATGGTAGGTTACTGGCAAGTCTTTGTTAAATCTTTATCATAGAAACTATTGAATATATATAGACCTTTCAAGGAGAGACCCTGTCATGTTCTTCTTTGCATCTTCTTTGTCTGGCAGGGGTCTCACACATAGTTGGTATTGAATATATATTGTGTCAATCAAAGTTCAGTCAGTGAGACATAACCACTATGACTTAGGGGATGAATCAGCAAATCATGACCCACTGGTCAAATCTAACCTACTGTCTATTTTTGTACAGCTTTTGAGTTAAGAGTGCTTTTTATGTTTTTAAATGGTAGAGAAAAAGAAAAAGAATAATATTTTATGATATGGAAATTGTATGAGGTTCAAATTTTGGTGTTCCTATAAAGTCTAATTGGAACACAGGCACACTCTTCATGAACGTACCAATGAGTGTGTCCATGTTAACAAGGCAGAGTTGTAGCAGCAACAGAGACCATATGTGGTACTCACATCATTTTGCCCCGCTGCTTGGCACACTACAAATGCTAGTGATGCAGTTATAACTCAACTGTGTTTCAAGTGCCAAACATATTGGCAAATTGTGGCTTTTGTATATTTTTATTACCAGTGCATACCTATTGTGTCAAAACAAGAAAAGTAGACTTGGAATGTTGCTCTTTCAAGGCACAGTGGAGTGTGAATTATTTTCTCATTGAAGTAGATGGCAAAGCATTGTGTTTTTTAGTGCAATAACACTATACCTGTGCTAAAAGAACACAGTATTATGTCGGCTTTACCAGACTACGTACTTACAGTATTTCCAACTCATAAGAATGCAAAGGACAGAAAAATTAGATAATTTAAAATGGAATGTCTCATCAGAGAAGAATTTGTTCACAAAAATAAAAAAACAAAGTGAGATTGCAACCAAAGTGAGTCTCTGGGTGTCTCATTTGTTAGCAAAGCAAGGAAAGCTGTTAACAATAGTGAGTTAATTAAATTGTGCTTGACTGCAGCAACCAAAAAAATGCATTCAGAGGAAATAAACTTGTTTAAGACTATTAGCCTTTTGGCAAGAACAATTGCTTGGAGAGTTGAAGACTTTGGGAGCAAAAAACAAGGCGAATGATTTTACGTGGTTTTTCTTGGCTCTTGATGAATCAGTAGATGTTACTGATACTGCTCTGTTGTTGTTTATTTGAAGTCAATACCAAGTTTAAATTGACTAAAAAAATTAGCCCCTATGACTAGTCTGTGTGGAACAACTGCAGGTGAGAATATTTTAAAAGAAGTTGAGAAAACACTAATTTGGTACAACCTGAAGTGGACTTTGCTAAGATGTGTTATTTCTGATGGTGGTCAAATATGTGTGGAGCAGAAAAAGACACAGTTGGACAAGTGGACGAAGCTTATAAAAATGTAAAGTGTTTAAACTCTGTGGCTATTCATTCTCTTATTTACCAGAGGCATTTTGGGGGAAGTTATTTGAATTTATCTTGTGTTTTTGAACCAATGTCATCAATGATAAACTTCATTAACTCTTTTAGACTTAACTGTTTTCAGTTCCATGGCATTTTGCCAGAAATAAAAGTTGAATATTTTCACTTGCCTTACCAAATAGCAATGTAATGGGTTAGCAATGTCAAGTTTTACTGCGATTTTTTTGAATTTATGGAAGAGAGTGAAATTTTTCAGAAGAACTGCCCACATCCAGTAGTTTTGCACACTGCGTGGCTTTGGAAATTACCTTTTGCTGAAGCCTTCATAATGTTTCTGAATAAATTCAACCTAAAATTACAAAGGTCAAAGAGCACTTCTATGATAAAATTATAGTATGGTTAAGTCATTTGAATGACAACTAATATTGTTTCAGTCATGACTAATGTTAAACTGCTTTATACACATAGGTACCATCAAAAGTTAAAGTGAGATCTTCATTCTTACGTAAATTTTCAGCACACATATTTTCCAAGCTCAAGTGATAGTTCCAGCAGCTCTTAGATTTTTTTTTTTACTGTGGTGAAATATATGTAATATAAAATTTATCATCTTAACCACATTTAAGTGTCCAATTCAGTGGACATTCAATGGTATTAAGGACATTTCACAGTGTTGTAAAACCATCATCACTATTAATTTCCAGAACTTTTCATCATTCCAAACAAACTTTGTACCCATTAAACAATAACTCCCCATTTACCTCTCTTCCCAGCCTCTGAAAGCCTCTATCCTACTTTCTGTCTCTATGAATTTGCCTGTTGTAAGTACTTCATATAAATGGACTCATGCAACATTTGTCCTTTTTCATCTGGCTCATTTCACTTAGCATAATGTTTTCAAGGTTCATCCAGGTTGTAGCATGTATCAGAATTTCATTCCTTTTAAAAGCTGACTAATACCCCATTGTAGGTATATACCGCATTTTGTTGATCCATTTGTCTGTTGATGGACCTTTGGGTTGTTTCCATGTTTTGGCTATTATGATTTATGTTGCTATGAACATTGGTATACAAGTATCTGAGTCCCTACTTTCACTTCTTTTGGGTAGATGCCTAGAAGTGGAGTTGCTGGACCATATGGTAACTTTTTGAGGAACCAGTGAACTGTTTTCCACAATGACTGCACCATTTTATATTCCCACCTGCAGCAATATACAAGGGTTCCAGTCTCTATCCTTGCCAGTTTGTGTGTGTGTATGTGTGTGTGTATCCACATCCTAATGGGTGTGAAGTGGTATCTTTTTTTTTAATTTTTTATTGTTTTGGTAATCACCATACATTACATCATTAGTTTTTGATGTAGTGTTCCATGATTCATTGTTTGTGCACAACACCCAGTGCTCCATGCAGAACGTGCCCTCTTTAGTACCCATCACCAGGCTAACCCATCCTCCCACCCGCCCCTCTCTAGAACCCTCAGTTTGTTTTTCAGAGTACATCGTCTCTCATGGTTCTTCTCCCCCTCTGATTTCCCCCCCTTCATTTTTCCCCTCCTGCTATCTTCTTCTTTTTTTTTTTCTTAACATATATTGCATTATTTGTTTCAGAGGTGGTTTTGACTTGAATGTCCGTAATGGTTAGTGATGTCCAACATCTTTTCATGTGCTTATTGCCCATTTGTATATCTCTTTGGGAGAAATATCCATTCAAGTCTTTTGCTCATTTTTGAATTGGGATTATGTTTCTCTGTTGTTGAGTTGTAGGAGTCCTTTATATACTCCAAATATTCCCTTATTGGATATACGCTTTGCAAATATTTTCTCCCATTCCCAGCAAATGCTTTTTAGATCTTGATGCAAATGCAAAGAAAATTTCCATATTTCAAAATCCATTTAACTTAGCAGTTGAGGAGCTTCCACCTTGTTCTTCAACTGGAAATAATTGCTCTGCAATTTAATGACATGCTAAAGGACAAATATCAAAACAAGAATCTAATAGAATTCTTACAATTCCTAGTAAGTGAAAGAATATGCTCAAATAATATTGCATGCTCAGGGGGTAAGGAACACTAACTTTGAATCCCAATTAAAAGCCGTGTTACCCCCACCAAAACTTTTCATTTTGTAACTAGTAGATACATATTATAAAAATTGTGCTCAATTATGATTATTCTATTTTGAATTTCATCAACAAAAATGTGCGGAAATTTGTTTCTCTTTTTGCACATGTACCTATGTAATATATCTGGTTTTACCTCTTGGCTTGCAAAGCCTAAAATATTTGCTCTATGGCCCTTTACATAAAAGGTTTGCTAAGCCCTGTCATAATAGATTTATTATAGGAGTTAGTCCTTATATAATTTTAGAAAGGATTGGGAAAGTTAAAGTCCAGGAGGGAAGTTGGGTGATCAGAGAAGAATTATCAGTTAATCTGAGAAAATCAAACATGTTCAGATACCAAAATCATATTGCAAAGGGAAGGCAAAAGTATGTGGGGAGGAGGGAACAGTGCTTCTATGTAGATCCCACCTCTGTGGTACCACACCAAGTATCTGGTGGTGTGTCCAAGCCATTAGTAGTCAACAGTGTCAGTACTTGGGAAGAGGAGCTATATTTAGAGTGGAAGAGAACAAGACAGTTTGGATCTCATGAATACCTCTAAGTCCATTACTATAGCTAACCACTGAAGCCTTCAGAAAGTAAGGCTGCTGCCTCACTTCTGACTTCCAAGTCTCATGCAGATTCTTCTTTTAGCCAATTCTAACTCAGGACCATATAGTTAATATTTTCCAGCTTAATCAAAATGACATATTTAAACCACTATGTTGAATGAATAAACAGATGGAGAATGATCTCAGTGTTCAGTTAGATTATTTGGGCTGAGTTAATATTCAGATCGCTTAATGAGTCATCCTTTTTTATTTTATCATTTTTTATGGAATAAATGTTTTACTTTAAAATCAACTTTTTGAGACATATGCAGTAAAATGAATGAATTTCACATATGTATTCAGATGAGTTTGACCAATGTATAGACCCATGTAACCACCACTCCACTCAAAATATACAGTATTTCCATTATTCCAAAATTCTTTCTCAAACTCTTTGTAGCAGCCAGTCACTACTCCACTAGACTGAGACAACTACTGATCAGCTTTATAGCATTATAGATTAGATTTGCTTCCTTTACAGTTTCATTAAAGTAGAATCCTACAGTATGTACTCTTTTCTCTCTTCTTTTACTAAGCATTTTGTTTTTGAGAGTAATCCATTATGTTTATCATTAGTTTGTTTTCTTTATGACTGAATAATATCCCACTGTTTGAGTAGACCACCTTTTATCTATCCATTCATGTGTTGTTGGACATTTAGATTGTTTCCAGACTTGAACTATTATGAATAAAGCTGCTATAATATTTGTGCTCAAGTCTCTTGGTAGACATATGCTTTAATTTCTCTTGGTAAATATCTAGGAGTAGAATGTTTCATTTTCATGGTAAATGTTTAACTTTCTAAGAAACTGCCAAAATATTCTCCAAAGTGAGTGTACCATTCTAAATTTCATCATCAGTGTATGAGAGGTCTAGGTGCTCTACTTCCTTGCCAACACTTGTTATAATTCTTTTTAATTTTAACCTCTAATGAGTGTGTGATGTTAGCTCATAGTAGTTTTCATGTGCATTTTCCTGGTGACCAGTGATAATGAGGCATCTTTTCCTATGGGTATTGGCTATTTGTACATCATCTCTAATAGTTTAAGTCTTTTCACCAAATTAAAAATATTACACTGTTTATTATTGAGCTTTAAGAGCTTTTTGTTTTCTGGGTACATGTTCTTTGTTAGAAATACTGGAAATATTTTTTCCCAGTCCATGGCTTGTCTTTTCATTTTCTTAATGGCATACTTTGAAGAAAAGAGTATTAGTTTTCAATTTGATGAACTCGTTTGCTGCTTTTTTTTCTTTATGATTCATAGTGTGTGTGTTGTGTTTTGTTTCATTTACGAAATCTTTGATTAAGATTCAAGAATATTTTCACTTATATTTTACTTTGGAAGTTTTATAGTTTGAACTTTTATGCTTAGGTCTATGATCCATTTTTTAACAATTTTTGTGTATGGTATGAGGTAAGAGTCACTATTCTTTTCTTTTCAGTATGGATATTCAGTTCTTTCGGTATTAGTTGTTGAAAAGATTACTTTTCCCCCACTGAATTATTTTAGGATCTTTTTTGAAAATCTGTCACATGTTTGTAGGTCTATTTCTGAACTCTCTATTCTGTTTAATGATCTGTATGTCTACCCTTATGCCGATACTGTATTGCTCCGATTACTGTAGCTTTACAGTAAGTCTTGAAGTTTATTTATTTTTTTATTATGTTAGTCATCATACAGTACATCATTAGTTTTTGATGTAGTGTTCCATGATTCATTGTTTGTATATAACACCCAGTGCTCCATGCAATACATGCCCTCCTTAATACCCATCACCGGGCTAACCCATCCCCCCACCACCCTCCCCTCTAAAACCCTCAGTTTATTTCTCAGAGTCCATAGTCTCTTATGGTTCGTCTCCCCCTCTGATTCCACCCCCTTCATTTTTCCCTTCCTTCTCCTAATGTCCTCCATGTTATTCTTTATGTTCCACAAATTAGTGAAACCATATGATAATTGACTTTCTCTGCTTGACTTATTTCACTTAGCATAATCTCCTCCAGTCCCATCCATGTTGTTGCAAAAGTTGGGTATTCATCCTTTCTGATGGCTCAGTAATATTCCATTGTATATATGGATCACATCTTTATCCATTCATCTGTTGAAGGGCATCTCGGCTCTTTCCACAGTTTGGCTATTGTGGACATTGCTGCTATGAACACTGGGGTGCATATGGCCCCTCTTTTCACTACATTTGTGTCTTTGGGGTAAATACCCAGTAGTGCAATTGCTGGGTCATAGGGTGGCTCTATTTTTAATATTTTGAGGAACCTCCAAAGTGGCTGTACCAACTTGCATTCCCACCAACAATGTAAGAGGGTTCCCCCTTCTCCAAAACCTCTCCAACATTGGTTGTTTCTTGCCTTGTCAATTTTTGCCATTCTAACTGGTGTAAGGTGGTATCTCAATGTGTTTTGATTTGAATTTCCCTGATGGCTAATGATGATGAATATTTTTTCATGTGTCTGTTAGCCATTTGTATGTCTTCTTTAGAGAAGTAAGTGTCTGTTCATGTCTTCTGCCCATTTTTTGACTTGATTATTTGTTTTTTGGGTGTTGAGTTTGAGAAGTTCTTTATAGATCTTGGTTATCAGCCCTTTGTAGTGTCAGTGTTAAAATGTCTGTGCTGCCCAGAGCAATCTATACTTTAAATGCCATCCCGATCAAAATACCAATGGCATTTTCCAAAATGCTGGAACAAACAATCCTAAAATTTGTATGGACTCAGAAAAGACCCTGAATCTCCAAGGAAATGTTGAAAAAGAAAAACAAAGCTGGGGGCATCACGTTGCCTGATTTCAAACTATATTACAAAGCTGTGATCACCAAGACAGCATGGTCCTGGCACAAAAACAGACACACAGACCAATGGAACAGAATAGAGAGCCCAGATATGGACCCTCAACTCTATGGTCAAATAATCTTTGACAAAGCAGGAAAAAATATGCAATGGAAAAAAGACAGTCTCTTCAATAAATGGTGCTGGGAAAATTGGGAAGCCACCTGCAGAAGAATGAAACTTGACCATTCTCTTACAGCATACACAAAGATAAACTCTACATGGGAGAAGGACCTCAATGTGAGACAGGAATCTATCAAAATCCTAGAGGAGAACATAGGCAGTAACCTCTTTGACACTGGCCACAGCAACTTCTTTCAAGACACATCTCCAAAGGCAAGGGAAACAAAAGCGAAAATGAACCTTTGGGACTTCATCAAGATAAAAATCTCCACAGCAAAGGAAACAGTCAACAAAACAAAGAGGCAACCCACGGAATGGGAGAAGATATTTGCAAATGATACTACAGTAAGTCTTGAAATCAGGTAATGTAAACCCTCAACTTTGTTTTTCAAAAATGCTTTGGTTAATGTAGGTACATTTTATTTCTATATAAATTTTAGAAACCTTTGTGGAATTTTGAATGAGATTGTGCTATCTATAGATCAGTTTGTAAATGTATATCTTAACAGTCTTCAGTATCTCAGTTCATGAGCATGGTATATATCTCCATTTATTTAGGTCTTAAGTTCTCTCAGCAAAGTTTTGTAGCTTTCAGTGTGCGGGTCTTGTACACCTTTTCTTAAATTTATCCCCAAATATTTCAGGTTTTAAGTGCTATTATAATTTATTTATAAATATGCATAATATATAAGAATACATTATATCATATATGTAAAAAACATATATTGAATGTGTTTATATTCAAATTTTCTTTTTTTTTTTAAGGATTTTATTTATTTGACAGAGACATAGAGAGTGAGCACAGATAGGCAGAGAAGCAGGTAGAGGGAGAGGGAGAAGCAGACCCCCTGCTGAGCAGGGAGCCCGATGTGGGGCTCCATCCCAGGACCTTGTCATCATGACCCGAGCCGAAGGCAGATGCTTAACCAACTGAGCCACTCAGGCGCCCCTCAAATTTTATTTCTTCATCTTTCTTTGTTGGTATTTGAAAATACAAATATTGTTTTTTCTAGATTGACCATGTATTCTGCCACGTTGCTAATTTATTAGTGCCAGCAGTTCTTTTGTGAATTCCTTGTAATTTTTGATGTATATGATCATGTTGTCTTTGAATAGACAGTTATTATTAACTATTAAATACAAATATTTGGACCATTTTCTTTTAATCTGATTTTTATATTGTTGGGTTTAAATATACTGTTTTATTATTTTTTCTTGTGTTCTATATGCTGTTTGTCCTTTTGTCTTTCTTTTTCTCCTTTATTGTCTTTTTACGGATTAAGTGTATTTTCAGTGTTCCATTTTATCTCCTCTATTGCCTTATTTAGCTATACCTCTTTGTTTTATTAACTTAGTGGTTACTCTAGGGTTTACAGTCTGCATTTTTAAGTTATCACAGTTTTCCAAATAGTATTTTCCTGCTTCTTAGGCATATGTTTCACAAGTTATTTCTTTTAACCTTATATTTTACTTAAACATTTATTATTATTTTAAAAGATTTATTTATTCATTTGAGAGAGGGAGGGAGAGAGAGAGGGAGAGAGAGGGAGAGAGTGCACAAGCAGGGGGAGGGGCAGAGGGAAAGGGAGAAGAAGACTCCCTACTGAGCAGGGAGCCCGACATTCCAGGACCCTGGGATCATGACCCGAGCTGAAGGCAGATGCTTAACCATCTGAGCCACCCAGGGGCCCCAGCATTTTTTATTATTTTAATTAAAAGAATTAAACGTAATTCTCTTTTTAAAATGAATTGCTCAGTCTTGCAGTGTTTTGTTTTTCTTTCACTGTTTGTCTTCAGGTGCGTTTCCTATATACACAATCACCTTTTACTGTGCATCTCTGTATTTTTCAGGACGAGTCACCATCATTCCTACCAGACTTTATCTAATCTCTTCCTGAAGTGCTGCACATGTTAACTTGACCATCTCCTTTAGCAAGTTTATTTCAAAGATCATCTGCTCAGACTGTGAAGAAGAGGTATGCTATTGTATTTACTCCTTTTTAGACAGAGGGTACCTACCCATTTTTATATTATTTGTCTGCTTATTTGATCACCAACAAAGCTGCTACTGATGGGGAGACCCTTGAACAGTGGGCTTTTTTTTTGAAATTGATCCCTGAGGAACCTTGAAGAGGTTTCTCAAACTCTTCTGATGTTGAACATGATACTCTGCAGTATTAGTTTTACCTAGTTTTACAATATTCACTTCTGATTCAGGAAAACCTTTTAGCTGATGTAGTCTTCAAAACAAAATGCCCCCATTCACTTACAAGGTATCAACGCAGAGACTTTTTTTGTTTTAACTTTAAGGTGCTTTGTTGTTATGTGAATAGTGGTAATTTGGAAGAAGATGATGCTGAGTTAAATAGTTCAACATGGTTGGAAAATTGTTTTTCCTATAGACCTAACCTTTGAATATTTATATTTTACATATCCATTTCATCATATGGTAAATAATTAACCTGCATAGTATTTTTGTATTACTGGGTTTGGATTTTAACACATTAGCTAGGTAACCTTGGGATATAACTTAAATCCTCTGTGCCTTAGTTTTTTTCATCTCTACAATGGTGGTGATGATAGCACTTAGCCCATCAGGTTGTTTTGAAGATTAAACGAATTATTATATGTAATGTGTTTGAAAGAGTGCCTGACTTATAGTTACCACTCAACATGTGTTAACTGTTATTATCTGCCTATTATTAATTTAGAAATATTATTTAGTGAGAAAGAAAGAGAAAATAGAATAAAAGGAAGCCTAACCTACCTAGTTAAGAGAATAAAAAGAATCAATAAAGAAATTTTGTGGGGTATTTACCAGTAAGGACAGGAAATAAAAATGTATGATTGTTCTGCTTAGTGGAGAAAGTCTGTCACAATACTTTTTAAATAACAGTAACAGCAACAACAATAGCAACCTAAAATCAAATAATCCCTTTGGGAAGCTGAAGTTATTAATAGTTGAAAGTCAGTTTGGATTTTCTTTTTGAAACAACCCCTTCACAAATATTTGATGTTCACTTATTTTCATTAGTTACAAAATTTGACATTTATTTGCTTTTTACAAACAACAGGAAAACAAGCTCTATTCAGTTTATACTTATCTCTGCCCCACATCAGTTCTTTCTCATTTTCCTTTATTTGGATTTTATAGTGAACTCATCAAATAACATCTTTATTGGTTTGCCACCACTTGTATTGTTACATTTGGTTTTATTTTTCATATAATGAGAGTTTTTGGCTACACACTCAAATTCATTTGTTATAGTGAGTTTCCTCTTGTCTGGAGGATGTCTTTGTAGGTTTTATAATGTTAACCTTTCATGATGAAGATGGTGTACACTTCCTCTCCTCTCTACCAACTAAGAGATAGACTTAGTTTGAGACAGCCCAGTGTAATGACCAGATGATTGGTATAGCCTACTTGATTTTAATATTTGCATTTAATACATTGAAATTGTTTGCTTGGATGGATGATTGGTAGATTTTTGCTTAAAAGTTATTAGTTATATTATAGGAACATTTATAAAGAGTATACTATAAATTAAATAAAATACCTACCTCTTAATTTATCATACAGTTTCAGAGGCTATATTTGATCACTGATTTATTCTCACTACTCTCAAGTATGCATTTTTATAAATTCCAGAAAGGTTTTGAGGATGCTAGTTGCTTGAATAAACATAAATATGATGGAATCATTCAAAATGGTTTAAAGAACATGAAATAAATATTGAATTGGAGATCTTAAAATGCTAAAAACCTTTCATTAAGAATAATTACGGCATCAAAGTGTTCAGGTTAGCTCCGAGCTTCTTAATAAATGAAGCATAAATAGGTATTCAAGAAAGACAAATATTTTTCTTAGGCCATATTCTAAGAGGAATTTACTACATGGAATTATTTATAGGCAATGATATTAGCAGCAATTTTGTTGAAGACAGAGAAATATTCATCGTATTGATACATAATATCCATACATGCCTTCCCACCTCCTGGTTGTTTGGTGAAGTTTTAATGGAATGTAACCTATATCCAGGAAAAGGCACACACACACAAATCATAAGTATAAAACTCAATGATTTTTCACAAAGTGAACACACCCATATTACCAGCTTTCAGATCATCAAAAAATAGAATATTAACCATTAGCCCCCAAGGCCCCTGTTCTGTTGTTCCCCTTGCTATCACAGTCCTCTTTCCCCAAATAATCACTATTGTGAATTCTTTTTAAAGATTTTATTTATTTATTTGAGAGAGAGAATGAGATAGAGAGAGCATGAGGGGGGCGGTCAGATGGAGAAGCAGACTCCCTGCTGAGGAAGGATCCCGATGCGGGACTTGATCCCGGAACTCTGGGATCATGACCTGAGCCGAAGGCAGTCGCTTAACCAACTGAGCCACCCAGGCACGCACTATTCTGAATTCTAACAGTATATATTAGTTTTGCTTGTGTGCTTACTCCTTTATATAGAAGGAGTGAGGCAGTAGGTAGGCTTCTGTGTCTAACTTCTTTCTCTCTGTTATGTTTGTGAGTTTTAGTGGTGTATTTGAGTATAGTTGTAGATCACCAATTTTCATTATTGTGTAGTTTTTCATTATAGGAATATAACACAATTTATATGTACATTCCACTGTGGATGGGGTAATTTCCAGTTTTTGGCAGTTATGAATAATGTTGCCATTATAAAGAGTGCTGTAGATGTCTGTTTGTGATGTATGTATACATTTTTGTTGAGTATATATCTAGGAGTAGAATTGCTTCATTCTAGTGCATCTATACACTCAGTTTTAATAAATACTGACAAGCAGGTTTTCATTTTATACCCTTCAGACAGTGTCTGAGAGTTCCATCTGCTTCCCATCCTTGCCAATACTTGGTATTGAGAGTCTTTCGTTTTAGCCATTTTGGTCAGTGTCAGGTAGCACCTTACAGTGATTTTAGTTTCTATTTCACTTATGACCAATGACATTGAATATTGTTTCCTATGTTTTTAAGCCATTTGGATGTTATCTTTTGTTGAATGTCTGTTCACATCTTGTGCCATTTTTTTTGCTTTTGTTTTGTTTTTTAAAGATTTTATTTATTTATTTGAGAGACAGAGCACAAACAGGGGGAGAGGCAGAGGGAGAGGGAGAAGCAGGCTTTCCAATGAGCAGGGAGCCCGACGCGGGGCTCGATCCCAGGACCCTGGGATCATGACCCGAGCTGAAGGCAGACGCTTAACGACTGAGCCACCCAGGTGCCCCTTGTGCCATTTTCTTATTGATTTGTCTGATATGGTCCTTTATTAGCAGTCAGTTTGAGGGCAGGGCCACTGACAGACCCCCAAGTACAGGGGTTCTACATTTTTGCTTACAAAGCAAGGCATACAGTTTAGATATTGGGCATTAATAGAGAAAAGTTAGTATTTTATTTTTAGTATCAATGAGGGTGATATAAATTACGACCTAGTAGAGGGTCCCTGTTATCCTGGTATAGGCTTGGACTGGAGAAATAACTATTCATAAAGACAACTCCATTCTGATAAGAATAGGTTGAGGCTTAGAAAGGAAACTTCCCATAGGGCTGGACAGCATGAGTTTGGCTGCAAAATATACTCTCTTCCTCTTTTCTTTCCTTCTTTCCTTCTTTCCTTCCTCCCTTCCTCCCTCCCTCCCTCCCTCCCTTCCTTCCTTCCTTCCTTCCTTCCTTCCTTCCTTCCTTCCTTCCTTCCTTCCTATTATTTATTACTAGCAATTATTTCCTTTATGTTTGTTATTAACTTTTTATGTATTTGGGTGTTCCCATTTGGGGTGCATAAATATTTACAATTGTTATGTCTTCTTGTTGGATTGTTTCCTTCTGACAGTATAGTGTCTTTCTTTGTCTCTTGTCAGTCTTTGTTTTAAAGTCTACTTTGTCTGTTATAAGTATTGTCACTGCAGCTTTCTTTCCACATCCATTTGCATGATAAATATTTCTTCATTCCCTCACTTTCAATCTGCATGTGTCTTTAGGTCTAAAATGAATCTCTTGTAGGCAGCATATAGATGGGTCTTCTTTTTTTATCCATTCTGTCACCCAGTGTCTTTTGATTGAAGCATTTAGTCCATTTACATTCAAAGTGATCACTGACAGGTATGTATTTATTGACATTTTGTTATCTGTTTCATGGGTCTTTAGATCTTTTCCTTTCTACTCTTGTTCTCTTCTCTCACCATAAATTGGCTTTCTTTAGTGATATACTTGGATTCTTTCCTCTTTATTTTTTGCCTATCTATTACTGGTTTTTGATTTGTGGTTACCATTGGTTTGTATGTAACATCTTATGCATATAACAGTCTATATTAGGTTGATGGTTGCTTAAGTTTGAGCCCATTCTTTACTCCTCTTCTTCCCAAGTTTTAGGTATATGATGTCATACTTTATACTCTTATTTTGTGAGTCCCATGACTGATTTTTTTTTTTTTTTTTTTTTTTGTGAGTAAAGCGGTAGAAGTTTATTAAGTAAAGACACAGAAAAAGCTCTCAAGAGTGAGGGATCCTGACAGGGTTGCCCCCTTGACTGATTTTTGCAGATATACTTAGTTTTATTGCTTTTGTGCTTCCTGCTTTTCTTACTTTTACTAATGATCTTTCCTTTCCACTCAAAGAGTCCCCTTAAACATTTCTTGTAGGGCTGATTCAGTGGTCATGAACACCTTTAACTTGTTTGTCTGGGAAACTATCTTTCCTTCTGTTTTGATTTCCTACCTTTTTAAAAAACCCTACCCCTGGGCACATGTGCTCTACTACTAGGTTGGTAAAAGAAAATTTAGTAATGTTAATTTTTAGGTGTTTTTCCCATAGAAACTCTGATGAGATGGAAACATATTTCATTCACTTATGACAAAACATTGAAAAAAACCTTTTTGTGTGTGTGGGTAAATTGGAAATTTTCTATTTTAAGTTGGACCAAATATTCATTTTGAATTAATGCCAAAAAAACCCAAAACCCAACCCTCACCCAATGGCTACACAAAAGCCAGCTAAATGAGTGTGTAGTCCTTTCTTGCTTGAGGTGTCAGCTGTGTTGGGTTCTGTGACAGAGTTGTGTTCTTGTCCTGCTTTCCACAGTCATACACTCTTTGCACAGTTAGCTGGCAGTGAGGGGAAGAAGGAGGCTACATCCCAAGGAGGGAATGCTAAGCAGGCTACTTACTTCCCAGATTTCACTACAAACTATGTGGTGATATGATTCAGGGTCAACATACCTCTCCAGAACTTGGGAGAAAACCAGGTAGCCTGAAAAAGGGCAATGGGTTGTGATTTGCTCCCATATGATGGATCTCTCATTTTGTCCTGTATGAAGTTAGACCAAGGGACCCATAATTGTGTAGCTTTACAATTGTAGGGATTTTGTGGAGGGGGTGTTGTATACACTGTGGCCCTAATGTATTTTCAAGATGCTCAGAGTCTTAAATGTAATAATTCATTCATATGGCTTGAACATGTCAACATTTGGGAGCCACCCCTCATAAAATGCAAACATCTAGGACACAGTTTTGGATTATTATTTATTTTACAAATTCTAGAAGACAATGCTAGAGCAAGAGATTTATAGTTCTCACTACTGACAGTCCCCAGGTTGACAGGAGGTTTGACTTAAGATTCTTCAACTTTATGATGGTGCAAAAGTGATACCCCTTCAGTAGAAGCTATACTACTTGAATTTTGATATTTTCCCAGGCTGGTGATATGTGGTATGATACTCTTTCATGATGCTGGACAGCAGTAGTGAGCTACATTTCCCAGTCAGTCATGTGATCATGAGGATAAACAACGGATACACTTACAACCATTCTTTCCCCCTATGGCCATTCTGTTTTCCACTTTCAGTATAGTATTCAGTAAATTACATGAGCTGTTTAGCACTTTATTATAATATAGGCTTTGTGTTAGATGATTTTGCCCAACTGTAGGCTCATGTAAATGTTCTGAGCACATTTAAGGTAGGCTAGGCTAAGCTATGATGTTTGGTAGGTTAGGTGTATTAAATGCATTTTTGACTTAATGATATTTTCAACCATGATGGGTTTATCAAGACATCAACTCATCATAAGTTGAGGAATATCTGTGTATCACTCTTTGCAAATTGCACAGGTAGATTAGGAAGGGGCACAACAAAAAGAATCTTCCATCATCTGTTCTTTCATTCATCTAACAAATGTGTTTAGGTAACTACTGCATCCGCAAAGAGGCAGGATGGTCTGAATGATTGTGTGATTGTGAAAGATATGTTTTGTAGTGAGGTTTCAGCCATGGTGATTATATTAAAACTGAGGAAAAAATCATATGGTTCACGGTATGAAGGATCTAAAGATTCTTTATTTGTTTTCAAAGACATTTATTATGTTTAATGTAAGTATTTCAAAGTGCTCAAAGACATCTATAGTTCCTTTAACAGGCAATTGCTTTTAGAAGCAACCAGACTGAAAATCTTGTTTTCCTAGCCTAAGCAGAAAAATGTAACAGTTATATGACAGTTGAAATAAAGGAGACTAGATCCTGGTGAATCAGACTCCATAGGACATCTAGGACATGATGGATCATGTCTATGATGGATCATAACTATACACACATAGTTATGTAATGGAAGATATACTAAAAAGCCTAGGGGGCTTCATGGAGTCACAAACCAGGGTCAGCCAAGCCATTGAAGTAAAGGTGCTAGCCAAATTTGAAAATTAATTTTAAAATGAGGTGGCTACTAGGATGTTTAACTTACATGAGATAAAGAATTTATACATTTAGGTAACAGAAAGCATGTTAGTGTATGTCGAATTTTTTTTTCCTATTTTTTCTTGCATCATTTCTATGTATATGTTACATTTAGCTACTTTAGAATGATAATTCCAAATAATATCTTGAATGAAATATAAAAATTTATTGCATTATATAGTTTGTGTCCTGTCCCCTTCCCCCCAGAATTTTAACCATCAATGCCTATGCTTTCACCGCAGATCTTTAATTACAGGGCATATATTGTTTCAGAAAGCAACTTAAAATAGAGCCATCTAGTGGCAACTAACCTGACTTACAGTCATGTGACTTCAATCAATAGAAGCTGGGGCTAAGGAGTTCGTTCAATTTACTTGATTTTCAGATTACTTGAATATCACAAGAATCTGTATGTTAATATTGTGTTTAAACACTGGAAACATTTACTGTGAAATATGATGTGGGCAAATAAAAGCATAGCTATTGTGTTATACATGAGCTCTCTATAGGCCATTGGGAAATACTTGTTCAGTGTTGTTTATTTTGGAAATATTCATTTCAGTTAAAGGTTATGTACTTAATCACTGCTCTGTTTGAATTTTTTTCCTTTTGATGTAATAAGCCATTCAGCTCAATGAAATTTATTTTTAATTTAAGTAGACAGAGACTTCAAAGAAAAGAGGGTGGGGTTGCAACAGAGTGAGAAAAGATGGCCAAGTTGATACAAAAAGTAGCAAAACAGTGTAGGAAAATATCAACATGTCTTGCACAATCACTGAAAATGTGTCAGTAAGAGTGAAGTCATTGTGAATAGGTACAAAAGTAGCTGAAATAAATCATGTAAGAAAATGTGGTGGAAGTCCTAAACCCAACCTATCTCTTATAGGAAAACATTAAGAGATAAGACCTTTAGTGTCTGAAAATTAGTTCAAATTACAATAAAGCAAAAATATTTCTTGTAGTGGGATATTTTCAGTCATAAAATTTAGCCATCTGGAATTATTTTTAAAAGACTATACCATTAAATCTTTTGAAATAGAGAATTTTCTTTTTAATGGGAAATCTGTATTTGATTGTAAAGATGGAACACTATGTCCTTCACCTGGATATTCTTGAGTTGTAGACGTAACCTATAGTAGAGGCTGGGATTCCAGTAAATTTATTTCAGGCATGAAGGCCTGGAGGAATAAATGCATACATGTGAGTAGAGGAGTGTAAGAATGTGATATCCACTTCTATCATAATGCATTCCACGTAAGTGATACCATCAGACTCCTTGTTTTATTGCTATGATGCTGTGAAGATGGAATAAGTAAATGACTGCTGTAATTAGCTATTGGCAAATCAGACTGTGTAATGAGATGCAAAATAGCTCAGTGGCAAGTTTACACAATAAATGTCTGCCAAAGGACAATATTTTGCTTTTTCACAGGAAAGGGAATCATGTTCCACTCTAAGATAACATGAGCCTATAATACATGGAACAAATTTAAGAGAAGAATCAGAAATTAAAATATAAGTTCCATATATTTTAAAGGGGACTCTGTTCTAATTTTTTTGTTTAGAGGTCTTCAAGAGGTTAGTAAGTGATGGTCAGTGCTGGTATGTTTTCAGCTGAGGTCAACAGTTTGTAAGATAAACCAGAAAGGTGGCATAGGACTTATGAAAACTGATAAGATGAAGATTTGGTCTCTGGTTACAGAGAGAGTGGACTTTTTTTTTTTTTTAAAGATTTTATTTATTTATTTGACAGAGAGACAGCGAGAGCAGGAACACAAGCAGGGGGAGTGGGAGAGGGAGAAGCAGGCTTCCCGCTGAGCAGGGAGCCCGATGTGGGACTCAATCCCAGGACCCTGGGATCATGACCTGAGCCGAAGGCAGATGCTTAATGACTGAGCCACCCAGGCGCCCTTGAGAGTGGACTTTTTTAGCTGTACCCACAGACAGTGCCTTTCCTCATAGCTCATTGCTGAGATTCTGGCAGGGCTGGAGACTTTTAAAAGGTTGAATGGGGGAATGAAAGGTTGTGAATGAGTTGCTTTTGAAATATTCTCTGATAGAAACCTCTAAAGATTTCATTCATTTTTTCCCCTAGGATCCTCAGCTTTCTCAATGATATTTATAAGACTTTTCATTTTCTATATTATCAGTAACATTAGATATCTGAAACACCTGTGGTGGCTATTGAGAGAATAGGAAGAAGTTGGGGGTGGTATTTTGGGGGATTCACTCATATCTATGGTATATGTGTAAGTGAAGCTGAGCATTTCCCAATGACTGCCTGATTAATATTGGTAATTAATTTTTTCCTTTTTTTAAAAATTGTAATTCCAGTATAGTTAACATACAGTGTTATAGGAGGAGTTAAGATGGCAGAGGAGTAGGGGACCCTAAACTTGTCTCATTCCTTGAACACAGCTAGATAGTTATCAAATCATGTTGAATCCCCAAGAAATCAATCGGAAGTGTGAGAGAACAAAAACTGGCAGTCTATAAGTAGAAAAGTGACCACTTCTTGGAAGGTAGGAGGTGCAGGAGTTGACTTGGAAATATAGCTATGGGTATGGTAGCAGGGAGGGACATCTGTTTGTGGAAGCTACTGCAAAGTATCATAAGCAGCAGAGCACAAAATCTGAACTTTCAGAAGTCTGCTACTGTGGGGGACGTGCCTTAAAGGTGCTCAGGTGGCAAAGCAGGGCAGAGTCCCTGAGTATCTCCTGGTTGCAAGAAGAACAGGTGGTGCCAACGTGCTGCCCTGTTCCTAGGCACAGAGGAGTGTGGAAGCTGGCTGAAAGCAGTGAGTCTTGGTGCCCGGCTTTCTGTTCTGTGACTGCTTTCCTGGGACAGGCCAGCAAATGGCAAAAGTGCAGTGAGACATCCCCCCCCCCCCCCCCACCAGAGGACAATGCACCTCTGCCCCACAGGAGTCCCTAAAATTTGGAGTTTTCAAACTCAGGCATAGGCTTGAGATAAAAAAGCTCAGACACAGGCAGGGTGAACACAGGGTTCTGATGGAAACCGGGGCACAAGAGGGGTGATTGCTCCTCTGTGAGGGCTCCCTGAAGAGTAGGGGTGTGAACTTTAAGCTCCAGGGCTATAGAGTGTGGCACCACTCTTGTTATTAGTTTTTCATTTATTTTCTTATTTTTTCAATCCCTTTTAAAATTTATTATTTAAAAATTTTTATTCATATATATTTTTACATTATATATTATTTTGTTGTTTATTTTATTTATTTTATATTTTTGGATCTAGATTCTTCTAACAAGCAGACCAGAACACACCCAGGATCCAATTTTTTTGTTTGTTTTCTTTGTTTGTTTGTTTTTGTTTGTTTTTTGTTTTCTTTCTTCTTTTCTTTTCTGGGCAAAATGGTAAGACAGGGAAATTCATCCCAAAGAAAGAACAAGAAGTAGAACTCACAGCCAGGGATTTAATCAATACAGATATAAGTAAGGTGTTGGAACTAGAATTTAAAACAACAATTATAAGGTTACTAGCTGGGCTTGAAAAAAGAATAGAAGACCCTAGAGAATCCCTTACTGCAGAGATAAACGAATTAAAATCTAGTCAGGCTGAAATTAAAAATGCTATAACTGAGATGCAAACCCAAATGGATGCTATAAAAACAAGGATGGACGAAACAGAGGAGCAAATCAGAGATACAGAAGATAAAATTATGGAAAATAATGAAGCTGAAAAGAAGAGGGAAAGAAAGTTAATGGATCACAAAGGTAGAATTAGGAAACTCAGTGACTTATTAAAATGTAATAACATTCATATCATAGGAGTCCCAGAAGATGGAGAGAAAAAGGGACAGAAGGCTTATTCAAACAAATTATAGCTGAGAACTTCCCTAATCTGGGGAAGGAAACAGGCATTCAAGTCCAAGATGCACAGAGAATGCCTCTCAAAATCAACAAAAACAGGTCAACACCAAGACACATCATAGTGAAACTTGCAAACAATGATAAAGAGAACTCTGAAAGGAGCTAGGGACAAAAGGTCCTCAATCTACAAGGGTAGATACAAAAGGTTAGCAGCAGATCTGTCCACAGAAACTTGGCAGGCCAGAAGAGAGTGACAGGAAACATTCAATATGCTGAATGGGAAAGATATGCGGCCAAGCATTCTTTATCCAGCAAGGCTGTCATTCGGAATAGAAAGAGAAATAGTTTCCCAAACAAAAAAATAAAGGAGTTCATGACCACTAAACCAGCCCTGCAAGAAATTTTAAGGGGGACTCTGAATGGAGACAAAAAGACCAAAAGCAACAAAGACTAGAAAGGACCAGAGAACATCACCAGAAACACAAACTCTACAGGTAATACAGTGGCAGTAAATTCGTATCTTTCAATAATCACTCTGAATGTAAATGGGTTAAATCCTTCAATCAAAAGACAGAGAGTATCAGAATGGATAAAAACCAAGATCCATCTATATGCCTACAAGAGACTCATTTTAGACTTAACGATCATTGTGGGTCTGTTCAAATTTTCTATTTCTTCCTATTTCAGTTTTGGTAGTTTGTAAGTTTCCAGGAATTTGTCCATGTCTTCCAATTGCCCACTTTGTTGGCATATAATTTTTCATAGTATTCTCTTATAATTGTTTGTATTTCTTTGGTGTTGGTTGTGGTCTTCCCTCTTTCATTTGTGATTTTATCTATTTGGGTCCTTTCTCTTTCCTTATTGATAAGTTTGGCTAGGGGTTCATCAATTTTATTAATTATTTCAAAGAACCAGCTTAGTTTTGTTAATTTGTTTTACTGGGTTTTTTTTGTTTGGTTGTTTGTTTCTATATCCATTATTTCTGTTCTAATCTTTATTATTTCCCTTCTGCTAGCTTTAGGCTTTATTTGCTATTCTTTTTCTAGCTCCTTTAGTGTAAGGTTAGGTTGTATATTTGAGATTTTACTTGCTTCTTGAGGTAGGTCTGTATTGCAATATACTTCCCTCTTAGGATGGCCTTTGCTGCATCCCAAAGGTTTTGTATTGTCGTGTTTTCATTTTCATTTGCTTCCACATATTTTTTTATTTCTTCTTTAATTTCTGGTTAACCCATTCATTCTAACCCATTCATTCATAACCCATTCATTCAGGATGTTCTTTACCTCCATGTATTTGAGATCTTTCAAATTTTCTCTTGTGGTTGAATTCAAGTTTCATAGTGTTGTGGTCTGAAAATATGCATGGTATGATCTCGATCTTTTTGTACTTGTTGGGGGCTGATTTGTGATCCAGTATGTGATCTCTTCTGGAGAATGTTCCATGTGCACTCAAAAAGAATGTATATTCTGCTGCTTTAGGGTGAAATGCTCTGAATATATCTGTTAAGTCCACCCAATCCAATGTATCATTCAAAGCGATTGTTTCCTTGTTGGTTTTCTGCTTAGATGATCTGTCCACTGCTGTAAGTGGGATGTTGAAGTCCCCTACTATTATTGTATTATTGTATTGTATTATTATCAGGGAGTTTTTTTACATTTATTATTTGAACAGACCCACAACCAGCAAAGAAATTGAATCTCCCAGCAAACAAAAGTCCTGGGCCAGATGGCTTCCCAGGATAATTCTACTGGACATTTAAATGTGAATTAATATTTATTATTCTCAAACTGTTTCAAAAAGTAGAAATGGAAGGAAAACTTCCAAACTCATTCTATGAAGCCAGCATTACCTTGATTCCAAAACCAGACAAAGACCCCTAAAAAGGAGAACTACAGGCCAATATCCGTGTTGAACATGGATGCAAAAATTCTTAATAAAATGTTAGCAAATGGAATTCAACAATACATTAAAAGAATCCCTCACCATGATCAAGTGGGATTTATTCCTAGGCTGCAAGAGTGGTTCAGTATTCACAAATTAATCAATGTGATACACCACAATAATAAAAGACAGGATTAGAACCATATGATTCTGTCAATAGATACAGGAAAAGCTTTTGACAAAATACAGCATCCATTCTTGATAAAAAAAGCCTCAACAAAGGAAGGATGGATGGAATAGACCTCAACATCATAAAGGCCATATATGAAAGACACACAACTAATATCTGAGAAAAACTGAGAGCCTTTTTCCTGTGGTTTGGGAAAAGACAAGGATGTCCACTCTCACCATGACTATTTAACATAGTACTGGAAGTCTTAGTCTCAGCGATCAGAAAATAGAAAGAACTAAAAGGCTTCCCAATTGGCAAGGAAGAAGTCAAACTTTCACTATTTGCAGATGACATGATACTGTATGTAGAAAACCTGAAAGATTCAACCAAAAAACTGCCAGAACTAATACAGGCATTCAGCAAAGTTGCAAGATATAAAATCAATGTGCAGAAATCTGCTGCATTTCTATATACCAATAATGAAGCAGCAGAAAAAGAAGTCAGGAAATTGATCCCATTGAAATTGCACCAAAAACAACGATACCTAGGAATAAACCTAACTAAAGAGGTAAAAGATCTGCACTCTGAAAACTAAAGAACACGTATGAAAGAAATGGAAGAGGACACAAAGAAGTGGAAAAGCACTCCATGCTCATGGATTAGAGGAACAAATATTGTTAAAATGTCTATACTACCCAAAGCAATCTACATATTTAATGCAATCCTCATCAAAATACCACCAGCATTTTTCACAGAGTTAGAACAAATAATCCTAAAATCTGTATGGAACCACAAAAGATCTCAAATAGCCCAAGTGATCTTGAAAAAGAAACACAAAACTGGAGGCATCATGATTCTGGATTTCCAGCTGTATTACAAAGCTGTAGTCATCAAGACAGTATGGTACTGGTACAAAAACAGACACATAGATCAATGGAACAGAATAGAAAACCCAGAAATGGACCCACAACTATATGGTCAACTAATCTTTGACAAAGTAGGAAAGAAATTCTGATGGAAAAAAGTATCTTCAACAAATGATGTTGGGAAAAGTGGACAGCCACATGCAGAAGAATGAAACTGGACCACTTTCTTATATGATACACAAAAATAATTTCAAAATGGATGAAAGACCTAAATATGAGACAGAAAACCATCAAAATCCTAGATAAAAACAGAGGCAGAAACTTCTTTGACCTCGGCCATAGCAACTTCTTACTAGACGTGTCATCAGAGGCAAGGAAAACAAAATAAAAAATGAACTATCGGGACTTCATCAAGATAAAAAGCTTCAGCACAGCAAAGGAAACAATCAGTAAAACTCAAAGGCAGCCTATGGAATGGGAGAAGATATCTGCAAATGACATATCTTCTAAAGGGTTAGTATCCAAAATCTGTAAAGAATTTACTAAACTCAACACCCCAAAAACAAATAATCCTGTTATGAAATGGGCAGAAAACACAAATAGACACTTTTCCAAAGAAGACATGCAGATGGCCAACAAACACCTGAAAAGATGCTCAACATCAGTCATCACCATGGAAATACAAATCAAAAGCACAATGAGATTACCACCTCACATCTGTCAGAATGACTAAAATCAAAAAGATAAGAAACAAAATGTATTGGCAAGAATGTGGAGAAAAATGAACCCTCATGCACTCTTGGTAGGAATGCAGACTGGTGCAGTCACTGTACCTGTGGAAACAATATGGAGGTTCCTCAAAAAGTTAAAAATAGAACTTACTCTATGATCCAGCAATTACACTACTAGGTATTTATCCAAAGGTTACAAAAATACAGATTTGAAGGAGTACATGCACCCCTATGTTTATAGCAACATTATCAACAATAGTGAAACTATGGAAAGAGCCCAAATGTCCATTGACTGATGAATGGATAAAGAAGATGTGGTATATATACACAATGGAATATTATTCAGCCATCAAAAATAATGAAATCTTGCCATTTGCAACAATGTGGATGTAACTAGAGTGTATTATGCTAAGTGAAATAAGTCAGAGAAAGACAAATACCACATGATTTCACTCATACGTGGAATTTAAGAAAGAAAACATACGGGAAAGGGGAAAAGAAAAAAGGAGAGAGGGAAACAAACCACAAGAGACTCTTAAGGGTAGACAATAAAGTGAGGATTGATGGAGGGAGGTGGGTGGGAGATGGGCTAGATGGGTGATGGGGATTAAGGAGGGTACTTGTTGTGATGAGCACTGGGTATTGTATGTAAGTGATGAATCACTGAATTCTATTCCTGAAACCAATATTGCACTGTATGTTAACTAGCTAAAATTTGAATAAAAAACCATGCAGTGTTATATTAGTTTCAGATGTACAGTATAGTGATTCAACAATTTTGTACATAGTGCTCATCAAGTAAGTGTACTCTTTAATCTCCATCACCCGTTTCACCCATCCCTCCACCTACCTTCCCACTGGTGACCATCAGTTTGGTAATTCTTTTTTTTTTTAACTAATTTTTTTTTAAAGATTTTATTTATTTATTTGACAGAGAGAGACACAGCGAGAGAGGGAATACAAGCAGGGGGAGTGGGAGAGGGAGAAGCAGGCTTCCCGCTGAGCAGGGAGCCCGATGTGGGCCTCGATCCCAGGACCTGGAATCATGACCTGAGCCAAAGGCAGACACTTAATGACTGAGCCACCCAGGCGCCCCTTTAACTAATTTTTGATAGTTGTAATTTTAAGCTTGATTTTATTTTTTTATTTTTTAATCCTAAATATTTTGTTAAATGTATTTTAGCATCCCTTAAAATGATTTAAAAGTAGCTTCATTTTTGATGTGATATATTACTGATAGATCCTCCAATATTACACAACATTGTCTCCTTGGAAGAATGTCTAAAACTAAAGATCTTCGAGTGAAGTCTTTGGAAGTAGTACTGAGCTTTAGATAATGCTAACGGAATCCAATTAAACTCTCCTAATACATTTTCTTCTCTCACAGCAGGAACTTCACAATGTGATCTTGGTTAAGGATGAGCACTGGCCCTAAAAGGAGAGGGTTCTATTGAAAGGGTCTATGCACTCTTCCTCTCCTACATTCCCTGAAGAGCCAGCAAAACATATTTTAATTAGGGAAATTTCTGCCACATTTGAAAAATACCCTAAACATAAGATTAGGCATTGTGGCACTATGTATTCAGACTCTATACTGAGAAACAGTAATTAAGCTTGACTTCAAGCTTAACATTTTAAGTTTATCCATGGATAGGAAATGTTTGTAATGCTTTTTCATATTCACCATTCTTATGAAATGTCTATGCATGTTTTAAAGTCATAATATCAAGGAATCTTAAATAATCTTGTCTGACACACTTGGGTGAAAAGGTTAACTAACTTGTCTAAAATCATGCACATAGAAAATATAAATGTTTCTGACTTGAAGAGAAATAGAAAAATAGCCATAAAGTTCCCCAAAAGTTCAACATTTGAGTAATAGTTCTGTCAGAGACTTTGCTTAACATGATTTTAAAACTTTACTCACATATATCCAAATATTATTGACTTAACTTTAAAAGTTTGGTTGTGTGGAAATGAGTCTGATATTTGAGAAACTCAAATATCTTATCTAGGATTAAAACAGTTCCATGAAAAAGAATATGAGACAAAATTAGAAAAGAGACTATTAGGGCTATTTTAGAATGAAATATAAATCTTTTAATAATTATTTAGAAAGTTTAATGCTTCTGATAACATTTCCTTATATGTAAAACTATTTAGACAATGTTATATCTAGATAGTATTCAAAATATATATATATATATTTTTTGGCTGGGTACAGTATACTTTATTGATGGTACATGACAAGGTAGGGCTCCCCAAGCCCTTCCCCTTCTTCAGGGGGTTTGGGATGGAAATGGTGGAGGTTGGGAGATTCTCAGTGTTTTGGGGGATAAGTTGGGGCAGGGACTCCCCAGTAGCTGAGGGCCTCTCTCTTCCTCTTGCTCTCGCTGGGGCTGGTGGTCCAGGGGGCTCTTACTCCTTGGAGGCCATGTGGACCATAAGGTCCACCACCCGGTTGCTGTAGCCAAATTCATTGTCATACCAGGAAGTGAGCCTGACAAAGTGGACGTTGAGAGCAATGCCAGCCCCAGCATCGAAGGTGGAGGAGTGGGTGTCACTGTTAAAGTCTCAGGAGACAACCTGGTCCTCAGTATACCCTAGGATGCCCTTGAGGGGGCCCTCTGATGCCTGCTTCACCACCTTCTTGTTGTTGTATTTGGCAGCTTTCTCCAGGCGGCAGGTCAGATCCACGACGGACACTTTGGGGGTGGGGACACGGAAGGCCATGCCAGCAAGCTTCCCGTTTAGCTCAGGGGATGACCTTGCCCACTGCCTTGGCAGTGCCAGTGGAAGCAGGGATGATGTTCTGGGCAGCCCCTCGGCTGTTGCACCACAGCTTCCCAGAGGGGCCGTCCACCGTCTTCTGGGTGGCAGTGATGGCATGGACGGTGGTCATGAGTCACTCCATGATGCCGAAGTTGTCATGGATGACCTTGGACAGAGGAGCCAAGCAGTTGGTGGTGCAGGAGGCATTGCTGACAATCTTGAGGGAGTTGTCATACTTCTCATGGTTCACACCCATCACCAACATGGGGGCATCGGCAGAAGGAACAGAGATGATGACCCTTTTGGCCCCACCCTTCAAGTGAGCCCCAACCTTCTCCATGGTGGTGAAGACCCCAGTGGACTCCACAACACACTCAGCACCAGCATCACCCCATTTGATGTTGGCGGGATCTCACCCCTGGAAGATGGAGATGGACTTTCCATTGATGACAAGCTTCCCGTTCTCAGCCTTGACTATGCCGTGGAATTTACCATGGGTGGAATCATACTGGAACATGAAGACCATGTAGTTGAGGTCAATGAAGAGGTCATTGATGGGGACAATATCCACTTTGCCAGAGTTAAAAGCAGCCCTGGTGACCAGGGGCCCAATACGGCCAAATCCGTTCACTCCGACCTTCACCATCGTGTCTCGGGGACGCAGCTGGCACTGCACCAGAAGATGCGGCTGTCTGTCGAATGGGGAGGAGCAGAGAGCCTCAAAATATTTTTAAATGTAATATTCTTAAATTCAGTTTTGCTATGAGAAAATCACATCAAAATTCAGAAACAGTGTTGTTGTGGGGGAAAAGCCCATTTTAGATTCTAGGCTTAAAAACTTAAATTATACATTGAGAAATCTATATTACACATTTAAAAATGATTACGATGAAACTATTTATGGCTTTATTATTGTACTAATTTGATATTGCTGCTATAACAAATTGCCACAAACTTAGTGTTGTTACACAAATTCGTTATCCTATAGTTCTGGAGATCAGAAGTTGAAAATGGGTTTCCAGTGAAGGTGTTAGCAGGGTTGTTTCTTCTGGAGGCTCTGGGAAATCATGTTTCTTTGCCATTTCCAGCTTCTAGAGGCTGTCCGCACTTCTTGACTTGTGGTCCCTTCCTTCCTCTTCAAAGCCAGCAATGGCAGGTTAGGCCTTTCAAATCAAATCAGATCACATCAAATCACTGTGAGTCTGACTCTTCTTCCTCTCTTTTCTTGCCTCCTTCCAGGACCCTTCTGATTATATTGAGCCCACCTAAGTAATCCAGGATCATCTTTCTATTTTAAAGTCAGCTAGTTAGCAACCTTAATTCCATCTCCAACCTTAGTTCCCCTCTGCCATGTAAGATAGCATATTTATAGGTTCCAGGGGTTAACATGTAGAGCTCTTTGTGTGTGTGTGTGTTTGGGGGTTCATTATTCTGGCTACCATGATTATTATCAATTTAACTTTTCTAGTTCATGAGACACTATAAATTTCACTTAGGGATCTGAGAGGGTGAAATAGAAAATGAAAATCTGTGTAGAGTTGGGTCAGTTACGAGATTAGAGGCATGTTAAGTAAGAAATACTAATAAGGTAGAAGAGATGAGCTGGGCTGTAGTCTGCTTGTGCTCCTAGGGGCTAACTGGTCTGTTCGATCCATTGGGCTACTGCTAATGTTCACCAATATATTGTAGATCTGAATGCCATCCCAATCAAAGTTCATATTCTTTCTAACTCAGTAATCATAAAAATGCTACCTAAAAATCATATAGTAGTTTTAAAAATGGAAGTAAAATTTTCTTTCATTTTGATAAGTCCCTTATTGATACAGGTGCTAACCCTATTTTCTCCTTAGATCTTGTAGATAAAATGTGAAATGAAAGTTTGCAGTGGTATAATGTCAGTATTTCTTAACCTTGTAATTTGTTACATTTGAGACCCTAGACTTGAATGTTGTCTCTTCTGCTTCTTCTGGCCAACGTGGTTATTTAGCAAATGGACTGAGAGCCCAAGGCTCGACCACATCATAGGAGAGAGGTAGGACTATGGTCACATTTCAGAATGGCATGAGACTTGGTTTTACCAGGGCAGGAGAGAAAGTAGGATTTTAAAAAGAGGTGGAAACAAAAGGAAAAGCAAAAAAGTGAGTAAAAATAAAAATGTAAAGATGTAGCTTATTGGTATATGTCAAGAGAAACAATGGAGCAGGAGAAAAAGTCACAGAAGGAAAATGAAAGTTATGCAGAAAGTGCAGAGAGTTTGAGGAAAAACAGATGTAGGAGGAAAAAAAAAGTACAAACACGCAACATTGGGCAATGCAAGAGAAAGTCCAGTAAAATGGTGGAGAAAATGTGAGCCAGAAGTACAACAAAGGTTAAAATAATGTTTGCTTAGCTTAGCCTTAATAACAGGAAAGGGACTTACCACCTTCTTATAGTTTTCCATCCAAAAACAAAAATTCGTGGCCAGTTCTATAAAGCCTAAGACAACAAAAAAATTTCTACCAACTCAAAAAAACATATAGTAAGTCTTGTCACTTGGAATAGTTTTTTGGAAGTTTATTACATTTATATGTTCAATTACTATGTTAATATGAGAATAGTATTGTTTTTTAAGTGAGTAGAGATGAAAAATTTCTAATATGTGAAAATACCCTGCAATGTACCCTCCGTGCTAAGATATGGACATGTACAGCTTGGCATAGAGCTTGGCCAAGCACATTGATTGAGATGGACTGGAGGCAGTAAGCACCGTCCGCCAGGACAAAGTGGAGATGTTTCCTGCTTGCAGGCAGAGAGATGGATTAAATGACATTTTTGAGTCCTTTCTGGTCTTAAAATGACCACTAAAATTACAATCTGGAAACACTCCACTTCCCAGCTGGTGGGCCAATTAGCTATTTTCTGCTTTGAAAATAAAGTGAACTTTCAATTATCTGTACTAATTAGGGCAATGTGGCATGGGATAGATGAACCAAAAGATAGGAAGTCCAAAAATAATTTTGTTTTTATTTGAAGGGGTTTTGTAGTTACATGTAAAGTGGTGCTTAGAAAGTTCTGAATACATGCAACTTTTCAGACAAAATGAGTTCTTTATTATCAGTGACCTTCTCTGTATCTTTATCTTCTTTTAGAGGCTGGTATAGAGTCTTACATATATTCAAAAAATGTTTGACGCAATGAAATTGAAAATGCACCGCCAGACCTGACCATAGAGCTTCCCAACCTTGCATCCTGTTCAGTCCCTCTCCTGCTTCCCGTTTCAAGTGGGAAATGAACTATGTATCCTTGTTCATGGATGGAGCAATGGTGACTAAAAACACAGGAAGCTCCACTACCAGCTTCTCTTCCAGCTTTTTCCATGCCATAGATATCCCTTCTTCAGTGCTTTTCTACTTATCATTTCCCTCTTCTGGAATGTTCTTTCTTTGGATATGCATATGATTTTCTTGCTCACTTTTGTAGGACTCTGTTCACATGTCACTTTCCTTAACCTTCTTATGTAATAGAACTATACACACCCCAGTCATTATCTCCCTCACTGTTTTATCTTCCTCCATAATGATTTATCATCATCTAATTATCTAACATGTTGTTTACTGTTTTTTTTTATTGTCTTCCTCTATACATTAGTATAAGTTCTCTGAGGTCAGGAACTCTATTTTGATCTCCTGTGTGTTTATGGTATCTAGAATAATATATACACATAATGATAATCTGTAAGCGTTTGTTGAATAAATTAATTCAAGATCTTTATATATGAAACAGAAGTGAAAAAAGTACCATTTATTAAATATACTAACTGCTTCCCACTTACAGGGAACAGGGTGAATCAATGAGGAGTGCTTCCCATTATCTCCATGTTAAAGCCAAATAAACTGAGTATCAAAAATGATTGAATGAAATTTAGCTGAACTAGAAATTCAAAATCACATTTGTCTGGTTCCTAGGTGCTATACTTATGGTATAAATTTCTCTTATTTTTTTGTAGGCTTTGGAGGGCATGAAACTTCTGCCAAGGGGTTGGAAGAGCAGGGTGGGATAGGGCAGAATGGCCCCAGGGTGGTCTGAGGTAGAACCATGAGAGGAGATTCCTCCTGAAGTAGCAAGGCAAAAGTCATAGCCCAGGACATAGTAGTGTCATCATTCAATAGGCTGACAACAGGGGCAGATATAAAAAGGAAATCTAAGGAAATCAGGTGAGAGCAGGATGCCAAGGGCAAAACAGGACAGTAGTGAGGCTGAAAACAATGCCAAGATATTAGGGGCCAGTTTCTCTGTGCTGATGTGTATGGTCAAAGGTGAATTTGAAGGTGTATGGATGGTGGAGAGCCTGATATAGAACTGTCAAAACATCCCTTTGGAGTATTAGCTCCACATACATTCTGTAACTAGTGATGCAACTGTCTGCCCCTTCTATAAACATATTGTGTCTTCATGCTTTCTCTGCTGGCAGTGAGGGTCTGTGCAACCAGTCTGCCTGTGATTCCTAACGTTCAGAGTGGTGTTGCATCACTTGGTTTCTTATTGTTTGCTCCTTCTGGTTACCTGGCAGGGCTATGTTATGACTAGGCTTTGCCTTTGTGGGCCCCTTCCTCCTTAAAATATTAAAAATTGTATTTTATGACTGTGTTGGTCTAAAGAGGAAAATGTTAATATTATATAGTAAAACATTTTCTTTAAACTGAAAGTGTTTTTCTTCTTCTGATTTTAAAAGGTATTAAAATATTTTTTGTGGGGCCCTAAAAGTATTGTGGGTCCTAGGCACTATGTCTGCAAGTGGCTAATTGATAAGGCAGCCCTGGCTTATGAGCTACCTGCTTGCTTTAAAATATAAAATAATCACATGTGACATCCTTAGTTATAGTAATGCTTGGACATTAGAGTCTCTGATCATGAATAAAACAAATGTACACAGCATTATCCTATTTGGCTACAGTACATCTTTGTCAGTACAGAGTATCTAAAAATACCTAGAGAGGGTCTCTTCGATTCCTTTGGAAAAAGGTGAAATTTCTGGAACTCATGAGATTGTGAAATCCTCTTTTAGTTCTTTTTATGTTCATGGTTCTGTAGTGCCAGCAGCTTAATTGATAATTTCATGCAGGAAAAGTAAGAAACTAAAGCTAAAAGAGGGTTTTATTCCTGGAATATCTGGGAACTACCAAAATATTTAAGAGGAACTTAAGATTTCCTAGAGTTGCTGCAAAAGAGTGGTATAGTTGTAGGAATTACAGTGATGATAATTAATCATCAGCACCATCTAACGATCATATACTGAGTTCCTACTATGTTTGAAGCACTAAGTACTTAATCTGTTTTTTTAACAAATAAATCCTAACAGGTGGTTATTATTATTAAGCCCAATTTATGAATGAAGAAATGAGGTTAAGCAACTTTTCATTGTTGATGTGTCACAAAACCAGGACTCAGCTAATTTTGTGTAATGCCAGCAACTTGCTTCTGGCCTCATTCATCTATTTCTTTCCCATGGCTCCTCAGAACTATTGGAGAGTTCGTTGGAATTTTGCTAATTTTTGGATGCAACCATGATGAGAAGGGTGGAAAAAACCCCAATGAGAAGGGGTGTTTTGTCTAGTAGATGCTTGGGAGCCTTGTGAGGACTTGATAAAGTAGTGATGAGTTCATCTGACCTCTCTCCACTAATTGTGGGTTCTCTGAATAAGAGGAGGAAAAAATGTCCCCTTTTCTCTTTTTCTAGACCTACCTCCAAAACCATCTTTCTGTTGAAAAGTGAATTACTTTTCAAATTAATTTTTTGGAGAGTATAACAAGAAATATTTGCCCAAATATATGGACAGTTGTTCTTTAGACAGCATGTATTTAGTGAGGGTCAGTTACTTGCATGATTCTGTGTGAAGTGCCAGGGGAAATCCCTGGGTTGCAATAATGTTATTATGCGCTAAATCTGCACTATTCATTCAATAGGTGTATAATATGAACCACATGTAATTTAAAAATTTCTAGTAATCACAAAAAATAAAGAGAAACAAATGAAATTAATTTACTGATGAGTTTAAACCAGTATGTTATCATTTTGGCATGTAACTAACATGAAAATTATTAATGAGATATTTTACATTCTTTTTTCATACCAAATCTTCAAATTTTAGCATATATTTTACATTCAGAGCACATGATAATCAGAATGCCAGATTTTCATTAGAAGTACTTAATATAAATTTATGTTTCATAAAATTATTCGTTGAAAAAGTAGACTCATGTACGTAGGTTGTTTCAAACATACTTGAAATTTTTCTAATTACTGAATTGAGTATCAGTTTTAAATTTAATTTAAATGAATTAAATTTAAATAACATAAAAAATTTGCTTCCTCAGTTGAAATAGTCACATTTCAAGTGTTCGGCAGTCATTTTTGTACCTGGTGGCCATTGTTTTGGACAATGCATGTCTTAGAAATTCTATATAGCCTATGACTTTTAAGTGAATCCCACTTACAAGGGCTCATTCCATTTGTTGATTGGCAATTTGAACACAATAGCCATTTTCTTAGTGTATTCAGGGTCCCCACTGTTCCATTCATTTGGTGTAAATCTGTTAGATATTTTGTCCTATATCATATTTTGTGTCTGCTTAGATAGCAAAAGATAGTTCAAAACAAAAGTAGCTGTACTTCAGCTGTACTCTGAAATTCCACATATGAGTGAGATCATATGATACTTGTCTTTCTCTGACTGACTTATTTCACTTAGCATAATACCCTCTTGTTCCATCCACGTCGTTGCAAATGGCAAGATCTCATTCCTTTTGATGGCTGCATAATATTCCATTGTATATCTATACCACATCTTCTTTATCCATTCATCTGTTGATGGACATCTAGAAACAAGGCAGAGGATCATAGGGGAAGGGAGGGAAAAATGAAACAAGACGAAACCAGAGAGGGAGACAAACCATAAGAGACTCTTAATCTCAGGAAACAAACTGAGGGTTGCTGGAGTGGAGGGGGTTGGGAGAGATGGGGTGGCTGGGTGATGGACAGTAGGGAGGGTATGTGCTATGGTGAGCGCTTGAATTATTTAAGACTGATGAATCACAGACCTGTACACCTGAAACAAATAATACATTATATGTTAATAAAAATAAATAAATAAAAATATTAGGTATATTTTGACCTTGTTTGATTCTTCTACATTTCTCCTCTCTTATCTGTCCTTATATTTTCTAGTTTCCACATTTAGAGATAGAATATGGGCAGGATTAGGAATCAGAATAATTTTAGATACTTTCTCTATCATCCTTAAAATCATTGAAATGCCATTGGAAATCTCTAGTTATTAGTAACATAAATATTATCCATAACTAGAAAATGAGATAACTGAAAACATTGTTCTCTTAGCTGTTATTCTTTTGGGCTTTGACAGATGCTATTTTTGGTTTCTTGGAGGTGACGTTACTTTATTTATGGATGTGATTGCCTTTTGATTAATGCTTTTGGTGACTAAAATTCCCTGGATGGTATTCAAGATGGGATTCAGTCAGGGTTGTTGGATGCTGGACATGGAAGGCTGTGGCGGGATGGGACACCAGATATTGGAATGATAATAATTGAATAGTCAATATCAAGGTGCTGTATGGGACATTATATGATGTATAATCCTATATATATACTGGAAAAAAATGTAATGCTTATGGCATGGATAAGCAAACTGGAACTGGAGTATGACTGGTGTGGTTTTCATTAGCTCCATTCATTAGCTCCAGTCAGTCATTGGCCTGACTTTAGTGTCTTACTAGTTTACCCTTAGTTGGGACGATTCTATGTATTTGGAGTGGTCCTAGGATATTTTAGTTGTCCCGTTAGGTTGAGGCTTCCTGAAGTCACCCCAGCTTATTGGAGGAAGGCTAGAAGGACCACATAATTATGTGTCTCTTTTATTTGGGGGTCAGTTAAGATCAAGCACAAATTAAAAGTCTAAGATAAAGGATAAAAGGATCTGATGACTTAGACCACTTAGTCTGAAATTTTGTCTATGAATTTGGGTGGTGCTCTAGGAGCAGATATGGTTGTACCTTGCTGCTTTCTATCTCTTATCTTCTCAAGAAAGGCAAATCTCAGGCTAGTTAACAGAAATTTTTTTCAATTAGAATTGTTAGGAATAGTATTACTGTTCCCACCTCTCACTCTTACCCTACTCCCTGACTATTGACATCACTGTTGTGACCACTGTAAAACTTCCTAAATTCCTCTCTGGAAGCCCCATCTATTTATCTTAAAAGCCTTACCTGGATTTTGTTTTTTCTGGATAAAGATATTTAGTCTCCCCCATAAGTGGAGAGTACTCCTTTTCTTTTTTTTTTTAAAAAGATTTTATTTATTTATTTATTTGAGAGAGAGAATGTGAGAGAGAGAGCATGAGAGGGGGGAGGGTCAGAGGGAGAAGCAGACTCCCTGCCAAGCAGGGAGCCCGATGCGGGACTCGATCCCGGGACTCCAGGATCATGACCTGAGCCGAAGGCAGTTGCTTAACCAACTGAGCCACCCAGGCGCCCCAAGAGAGTATTCCTTTTCTAAGCACTCCCTTCATAGCTTCAGTGTTCTTGAAGGACTTAGAAGATTGGACTGTTTGGTGCTCTACTGTTTGCACCATTCCCTTCTGCTATGAAGAGTTTTATGTGCCTCAGTTGTTTCATAGTCTATCTTTGTTGATTTTAATGTAATTTTTATATTAATGCATTCCTGTAATAAGAGGCCATAATATGACCCTTATTTTGATTTAATGGAACTGAGCAGATGAAGCCAGAAACATGATGGTGGAATTAACCTTGCTGTCTTTGGACCCTCTCATTATTAAAATGTGAAATTTTAATTTTGTCTTCATGTACATTATCTGAAAGGGATGCTGGCCTAAATACCAGGAAGATATTATTATATAATGTATCTCTGTACAAGTTATTAAAATACTAATATTTCTTAGAGGCTTAAAAAATTAAATTTATTTCATTAAAGAAATGCTGGATAGCAGAATATATGACTGAAGAAATGATGGAAATGTGACTTATGTAATTAAGGAAATAAATGTGAAAAATTACAGTAAGTTTGAGATATGGATACATTAATGACAAAGATACCAAGAATGTGAAATTAAGAAAAAGAGGGAAGGCTAAGTGAGTGGATATTTATGAGGTGTGAGTTTTTCTTAATACCAAATCTTAAGAACGTATTGGAAAAGATTTTGAGCATTACCTAATTCCTGTGAAAGTAATTTCTAATTTAAGGATGCAAAACAGAAAATGCAGATATACTGATTAAAGTACAGAGAAGGGAGTGACAGTTCCATTTTGAGGAAGATTATTCTTCTGAGCTCTGAAACTTTATGCAGGAATTTTATCCAGTTTTAGCTCACTGTGATGGTAAGTTGCTCATGAAATTTCATCTGGGTTTCCATGAAAAGAAGTACTTAACTCTATGAGCTTGGGCAGAGTGGAAATCTCTGTTCTTTATAAATTGAGTAATGGGACAGAGACATTATTGTGGTTTAATTTTACTACATGACCATAACAAGTACTGCTGGGAAAGAAAGATTCTAGTGGAATTGGAGAAACCCACTCTAGTGTTCTCAGCATCTGATAAGCTAATCATCATGGGGGATTTTATCTCAGATGCTAGCAGTGATGCTGACATGTGGAGAAAAGTAATCCGAATTCATAGAATTGCAGATTAAAATGGCAGTGGTCTTTTTGTGTGTAGAAAGTGTGCCAAAATCAATTTGAATCAACTAACACCATCTTTGGCTTGAACATGAGAAGGAATGGCTGCTTAAAGGCTTCTAAGTAGAGCCTTTTAAAAATTGGGTGTTACTGTTTTATAATGGAAAGGGAAAACAGTCCATATATGGCACTGAATATTAGATTGTCCACTGCTTGACATACCAACTTCTTAGAAAAATGGGGGGAAGGACTGAATCAAGAGCAGGTCTCTGAGATATAGAGAATGAGAAATAGAGAGATTTTGAGAATGTCCTGGAGGATAAAGACATGGACAGAGGGATCTGAAATAACACTGTGAGTGGTAGGTCTCCATGAGAGTAAGTGATTCTTTGAAAGATCTACCAGAGGATTACAAGCTTACACAAAGGCATTCAAATGAATGATTGATCAGAATGATTTTCCAACTGTTAAAGCAGTGAGCTCAATGGCAATATGGCATACCAGATCCAGATAGAAGGGGACTCTTACGGTAGTTTGTATAGTGTACAAAAAAAAAAATCGAGGAGGTACCAAGGTTGAAAGGATTTATGGGAAAGATTCTTAATATTTGATGACATTAAGAGAAAAGTAAAGAACATCAAAAACTAATGATGTAATGTATGGTGACTAACATAACATAATAAAATTAAATTAAAAAAAAGAAAAGTAAACAACATTTATTGATCAATAAGGAGTAAAGAGGGCGCCTGGGTGGCTCATTCATTAAGTGTCTGCCTTCGGCTCAGGTCATGATCCCAGGGTCCTGGGATCGAGTCCCACATCGGGCTCCCTGCTCGGCGGGAAGCCTGCTTCTCCCTCTCCCACTCCCCCTGCTTGTGTTCCTGCTCTCGCTATCTCTCTCTCTGTCAAATAAATAAATAAAATCTTTAAAAAAAAATAAGGAGTAAAGATTGAGTCACCCATATCAATAAGAAGTTCTGAGGAATGCCTTGATTTTCTTTGATACATGGAGTTCTAAGAAAATGCCAAAAATTTCAAGGAAACAGACATCATTCAGCATGAGATTTGAGAAAGTTGACTGTATAATTTCTTTATTGTGGTAAAAAAAATACATAAGGTCTACCCAGTTAAGAAATTTTTAAGTGTACATTATAGCATTGATACTATACAGCAGGTGTCTAGAACTTTCTCATTTTGCACAAATGAAACTTTATACCCATTGAACAGCAACTGCTCATTTCCCCCTCCCTCTAGCTTCTGACAAATCTGAAGAGGCATCTACACCCCAATGTTCATAGCAGCAGTATCCACAATAGCCAAACTGTGGAAGGAGCAAAGATGTCCATCGACAGATGAATGGATAAGGAAGATGTGGTATATATATACATACACACAATGCAATATCACTCAGCCATCAGAAAGGATGAATACTTAACACTGACATTGACGTAGATGGCACTGGAGGGTATTATGCTGAGCGAAATAAGTCAATCAGAGAAAGACAATTATCATGTTGTTTCACTCATATGTGGAACATAAGAAACAAGGCAGAGGACCGTTGGGGAAGGGAGGGAAAATTGAATGGGAAATAAAAAATCATTTCACTTTTAGCTTCAATGAATTTGACTACTTTACATACCTCACGTAAGTGGAATCGTACAATATTTATCCTTCTGTGACTGGCTTATTTCACGTAGCATAAAGTCCTCAAGGCCATGTTGTAGCATATGACAGGATTTCCACCTTTTATGGCTGAATTTCTTATTGCCATTGTATACACACATATTCCTTTCTAGGTACATACCATATTTTCTTTATCTATCCATACCTTGATGGCCATTCAGGTGGTTGTAAATAGTGCTGCAGTGTGAATGGTGCTATAGTGAACATGGGTGTACATGTATCCTGATTTCTATTCTTTTGGATGAATATCCAGAAGAGGGATTCCTGGATCATATGATAATTCTATTTTTTTTATTTCTCAAGGGACCTCCATACTGTTCTCTGTAGGAGCTGCACCATAACAGTGCACAAGTGTTTCAATATTTCCATGTCCTCATCAACACTTGTTATTTTCTGCTTTTTGAAAAATAATTATTACATTTTATAATTACCATCCTAACAGGTATGAGATGATATCTCATTGTGCTTTTGATTTGCCTTTCTCTGATTATTAGTTATTTTGAGCATCTTTTCATATACCTGTTGGCCATTTGCATATCTACTTTGGAGAAATAAATATTCCAGTCTTTTGCCCACTTGAAAAAAAGTTTTAATTATTATTATTATTATTATTTTTAAAGATTTTATTTATTTATTTGAGAGAGAGAATGAGATAGAGAGATCATGAGGGTCAGAGGGAGAAGCAGACCCCCCGCTGAGCAGGGAGCCCGATGCGGGACTTGATCCCGGGACTCCAGGATCATGACCTGAGCCGAAGGCAGTCGCTTAACCAACTGAGCCACCCAGGTGCCCCAAAAAGTTTTAATTATTGAAGTATAGTTGATACACAATGTTACATTAGTTTCAGGTGTACAACATTCTGATTCAACAAGTTTATAGGTTATGCTAACTAAGCTCACCACAACTGTGGCTACCATCAGTCACCATATAACACTGTTCTAAAACCATTGACTATATTCCCTATGCTGTACCTTTTATCTTCCTAACTTATTCATTCCATAACTGGAAGACTCTATTTCCCACATCTCTTCACCCATTTTGTCTATTACCCCATCCCATTCCCCTTTGGCAACCATCAGTTTGTTCTCTGTATTTACGATTCTATTTCTGTTTTTTGTTTGTTTATTCATTTGTTTTGCTTTAGATTCCACATAGATGTCATATAGTATTTGTCTTTCTCTGTCTTATTTCACTTAGCATAGTATGCTCTAGGTCCATCCATATTGTCACAAATGGCAAGGTCTCATTCTTTTTTATAGCTGAATAATATCCATATATTTTTGCCCATTTTTAAGTGGGATTATTTGTTTCTTTACTATTGAGTTGTAGGAGTTCCTTATATATTTTGGAAATTAACCCTCTATCAGATATATGGTTTGCAAATATTTTCTTCCATTCCACAGATTGCCTTTTCACTCTATTGATTAGTTCCTTTGCTATGTAAAGACTTTTTAGTTTGATGCTTTCCTTCTTGTCTATCTTTGCTTGTCCGCTGTTGGTGTCATATCCAAGAAATAACTGTCAAGACCAATGTTGTGAAGATTTTCCCCTATGTTTCCTTTTAGGAGTTTTATTGTTTCACATCTTACATTTAAGTTTTTCATCCATTTTTGAGTTGATTTTTGTGTATGGTGTAAGATAAGGGTTCAATTATATTCTTTTGCACAGATATCCAGTTTTACCAAACCATTTATTAGATTATTTTTCCCCCATTGTGACTTCTTGACATCTTTGTTGAAGAACATTTGACTGAATATACATGGACATTTCTGAGCTCTTTATAGTGTTCTATTGGTCTCTGTGTCTGCCCTTATGCTAGTACCATGCTGTTTTGATTACTGTAGCTTTGTAATATTTTGAAATAAAGAAGTGTGATACTTTCAGTTTTGTTCTTTCACAAGATTGTTTTGGCTATTAAGGGTCCCTTGTGATTCCATATGAATTTTAGGATTTTTTTTTATTTCTGGAAAAATATCATTGGGATTTTGGTAGAGATTACATTGAATCTGTAGATCACTTTAGGTATTATGGGCATTTTAACACTATGAAATCTTTCAACCCATTAACACAGGATGTCTTTCCATTTATTTATGTCTTCTTTCATTTCTTTCAGTAATGTTTATAGTTTTCAGTGTACAAGTCCTTCACCACCTTGGTTAACTTTATCCCTAGGTATTTTATATTTTTTTAAAATTAGTTAAGTAATTGATTAATTTATGAGAGAGAGAGCGCATGAGCAGGGGGAGTACAATCCTGAAGATTGTACTGTGTGCACTTGAGAAGAATATATATTCTGGTGCTGCTGGATAGAATGTTCTATATATGTCTTTTAGGTCCATTTGGTCTGCAGTTCTGTTCACGTCCTGTGTTTCCTTACTGATCTTCTGTCTGGGTATTCTATTCATTATTGAAAGTTGGGTATTGGAATCTTCTACTGTATTTGTGTTGCTGTCTATTTCTTCCTTCAGTTCTATCAGCGTTTGCTTTATTTATTTATAATTATTTATATTTAAAGTTTTTATTATTTATTTGAGAGAAAGAGAGCAGAATGAGGAGAACACAGAGCGGGGGAGGAGGGGCAGAGGGAGAGGGAGAAGCAGGCTCCCGGCTGAGCAGGGAACTTGACACGGGGCTCGATCCCGGGACCCTGGGATCAGGACCCCAGATGAAGGCAGATGTGTAACTGGCTGAGCCACCCAGGCACCCCTGCTTCATATATTTAGGTGGTCTGAATTTGGGTGTGTATATAATTATATTTTTCTGGCGAAATGACATTTTTATTATTATATAATGTCTTCTTTGTCTCTTGTGATGGTTTTGACTTAAGGCCTATTTTGTCTGATATAAGTACAGCTACTTGTGCTTTCTTTTGGCTACCATTTGCATCCAGTCACTTTATCTCTTGCAGACAGCACAGAGTTGGATCTCATTTCTTTAAATCCATTCAGTCCTTTGGTTGGGAAGTTTAATTATTTACATTTAAAGTAATTATTGATAGAGAACATTGAGTTTGTTAATTATTTGTGTCTGTTGTTGTAGCTCTTCTGTTCTTCTCCTTTCAAGCTGTCTTCCTTTGCTTTTGTTGACTTTTGAGGGTGATATACTTTGATTCCATTCTCTTTTTCTTCTGTGTATTTTCTTTGTTTACCATGGGGCTTAACACAAAACACCTTATAGTTATAATAATCCATTTTAAGTTGCTAACAATTTAAGTTCAGTTATGTACAAAATCTCTGTACTACCCCCCACTTTATGTTATTATGTCACAAATCACATATTTTTAAATTGTGTATCTACTAGCATTTTTATAGTTATAATTACTTTTTATACTTTGTCTTTTAACTTCATACCAGAATTAAAAGTGACATGAACCATGATTACAGTATTACGGTATTCTGTATTTGTCTATATGTTTACTTTTTCAGTGAGCTTTATACTTTCATATGTTTTCATGTTGTTTAGCATCTTTTTGTTTCAACTTGAAGGACTCTGTTTAGCAGTTCTTATAAGGCAGGTCTAATGGTCTTTAACTCTCTCAGGTTTTGTTTATCTATGTAAGTCTTTATCTCTCATTTTTGGTGGAAAGTTTTGCCAGATATAGTATTCTTGGTTAGCATTTTTTTTCTTTCTGTACTTTGAATATATCATCCTTCTCCCTTCTGGCCTCCAAGGTTTCTGCTGAGAAATCCATTGGTAGCCTTAATGGATTTCTCTTGTACATGATTAGTTGCTTTCCTGTTGCTGCTTTCAAAATTCTTTGTTTTTGACTTTTGACAGCTTGATTATAAGTTGTCTCAATGTGGACTTCTTTGAATTCCTGTATTTGAATTTATTGTGCTTCTTAAATTTGGATGTCCATCTTCTTCCCTAAATTTGTGAAAATTTCAACCACTATTTCTTTCAATAAGCCTTCTGTCACCTTTCTTTCTTCTCTTTCTGGAACCACTCCCTCCACCCATATAATGTGTATATTCTTTCTCTTGATGTCTCATAAAGACTCTTAGGCTTTTAAGCATTTTTTCCCATTTTTTTGCTCCTCTTTTAGTCTTTTTTCATTTGCTCTAATAATTTGTCTTTGAATTAACTGATTGTTCGGTTTGATCAAGTTTGATATTGAGACCCTCTAGTAAAATTTTCACTTAATTTATTATATTCTTCTGTCCCAAATTTTCTGTTTGTTCTTTTTTTTTTTATATTTTCTATCTCTTTGTTGATATTCTCATTGTGTTCATACATCAAGTTCCTGAGCATATTGAACAACTTTATGACAGTTATTTCAATTCTTTGTCAAGTAATTCATATACCTCCATTTCTTTTGGGTCAGTTTTTGGAGATTTATTTTGTGCCTTTGTTTGGGTCATTTCCCCCTGTTTCTTTGTGTTCCTTGTAATTTTGTGTTGGTATCCCTGCATTTGAAAAAAAAGCCACCTCTTCCAATCCTTATGAACTGTTTTCATATAGGGAAATACCATTGCCAACCAGCCTGACCATACATTCTGGGGCCTCTCAAATCTTTTCTGTGGATCTATCTTCTCTGGACTTGTGCATGTAGATTCCTAGAGACTTTTTCCAGTGTGTGTGTGTGTGTGTGTGTGTGTGTGTGTGTTTGCTTTTGTTTTTGTTTTGTTCTCTTGGGTGTCTGTCTGATGTCCCACGGGTTTTCTGGAGAGCAGTACACCACTCAGCTTTTTTTTTTTTTTTCCTGTTCTTAGCAGCCTCCAGGTTATCTAGGGTATGCTGGTTAGTACTCTAACCAGGTGAGTCAGAAGCCACTCCCTCAGGTAGCCTTCTCAGAAGGTCAGAACATTGTATGTATGGTCCATTCCTCTCTTCTCCCAGGGAGCTCCAAATATGGGGTTCTGTACCAGGGGGAGGGATTATGGTCAGAGAGTACATGAATTTTCCTACTTTAATGTAGTTGGTTTCATATTGGCTTAAGGTGGCTTAGGTTATAAGAGCCTCTTAACTGGTTTGTGTATTTCTCATAAAGAAAATTGGTCTTTGTATTGTTGTTGAAGCAGTATTTCTATAAGACGAAGAAGGGTTCAGAGCTTTCTATTCTACCATCTTGCTGATGTCAGCCCCTCTGACTATATAATTTTTAAGGCAATTTTGTTCATTGTAGGTTAAATTCTAGTTAGAGGCTTAGGATGGGCTATTGTATGACAGCATTAAGGCCAGTATTTCATTTGGTAAAACAGAATTCTATTACGAGATGGTAGAATTCAGTTTTCAACATAGCTGTCAGATTCGTGCCTGTATGAGACACTTCTGATATGCATCTTTTTCGCTTCACCTTTGCTTTCAGGCATAGCAGACAATAGCAGACAGTTCTGTGCAAGCTCCAAATTTAAATCACAGTGGTAGCATCTTGTCTCACGTGCATTATGGTTCTTTCATTTTCTGTTCTGTGCTGCACCAGTGCAGCAAACTTCAAGAATGCACAAGCTACGGGGTGCCTAGGTAACTCAGTCAATTAAGTGTCGGTTAAATATCCGACTCTTGATTTCAGCTCAGGTCGTGATCTCAGGGTCATGAGATTGAGCTCCGCATCGGGCTCCATGCCTGTGGAGCATGCTCAGGATCTCTATCTCCCTCTCTGCCCCGCCCCCACTCTCTCTCTCAAAGGAAAAAAAGAACCATTAAAGAATGCACATGTTGCTCAGAAGTGTGGGAGCATTAACACCCTCATGAGGGCAACCTTAAACCATGAGATACAGGAGACAATAGATAAATGCTTCTAGTCAGTTCTTGGATGGACAATTCTGAGGGCATTTTCTAAGCTTTTTAGAAGTTGCAAAATGGGAAGAAGCTCTGTTGTCCCAGTTATTAGCAGTGACGTTGGATAACGAATCCTTTGGTAATGAATTGGCATTTCCTCATTTTCCCTGGGCCATTAATCCTTGTCCTTGTGATTACTTCTAAACCTATAAAAAATCTTTGTCTTGGACTCTCCTTTTGGGCAGAACTTGGGTAAGACAAGGCCTTTAATCTGTGTCTTATCCCACTTTATCAATGTCACTTCTAAGGATTTTTAAAAAATTATTAAATAATAAGGTAAAGTCCACATTAATCAAGTTCTGCAATCTATCAGCATTCAAGTAGGTAATGAAGAAAGCTATTCTATTCCAGACCTTAAAGGAAAAGACTAATAGCAATGTCCAAGTAGTGGCTAAACTAGGGACAACCCTGAGACAGAAAAAAAATGTTGACATTTGGAGGCCTGAGGGGCTTGGCTGAATATAGTCTGGGAAGATGAAGGAAGGATCTTTTGTGCCTCTTACTGTTACCTATGGGGCTTTTACTTCTAAGGTCAGCTTTGGCTATTTCATAACTCAGGGAGGAAAAGTGACTGATGAATTCATTCACTGTGCAGTGTAGTGACCCTGTCCATCCTAGTTGTCTTAGGAATGTTTGCATTGCAAAAGAGATAAGGGAGAGTGGGTCTTTTGGGGTGACATTTCAGTCACAAGTGAGGGTACTGGTTTTCTCAGAAATTCTTAAGCCACACCACACAGACTACTCTTTTACTTTGTACCAAATGTTGTGCCTATGGCCTGGGTCCAATGGAGAAAAAAACCTATTGTATGATGTTAATTAAAAGATAAATAGACAAAATTAAAATAGGTTTTTGTTTTGTTTTGCAGAAATCCTTAAGTTCTTCAACTCTCCTGAAAATGCCTGAAAAAACATTATCTTAATATAGCCTAGATAAGCTGAGCTATTTAAGGGAAATTGGAAGGAGGTGATAGAGGGCTGAATTTGTGATGATCAGAACAGGCCACTCCTTGATGATATGAGCCCTGGCTGAAGATCCCTCCAGTTATGATGAACAGACTCTGCCATCAGCCTGGGCTTCCAGACTGGGGGCCCCCCAAGGGTGTGACAGAGAGCTGGTTGGTCTGTTTCAGTGACAGAGAAGATCAAGCAATGTTAAGTATTGGTGTTAGAATTCCATTTTTGCGTTCTTTTGGCACTTTCCTAGGATTAATTCCTTGCTTGCCACATAGGCCAACCCAGGAAATTTTATAGCAACACTTTGTGGCAAATTGTTCTAGATTAACTATAGGCATTAGTGGAAGACAATTCTGTTTTTTCTTTCTTTTTCTTTTTATTGTTGTTTTGTAGCATTACTACTTTGGTTAACAGATTCTGATTATGGTTGGAAAAAAAACCCTGATTATTGAAAATTTTCACACTATCCTCTATCTCCATGAAATGTATTGGCTTGACTTTTCAATTCCAGATTTCTAAGGGAGTTACTGGGTAGGTATACGGATTTAGAATTATTTCTTTTGACCTACAAAGAAACTCTGAAGTACTCTCTTATGGCAGCTTTAAAGTGGGTCCAGCAGCTTCAGGTTGCTTTGATTATATGCCTAAATGCATTTATGAATCTGAGTTTATATAGAATGCCAAAGCAATGAAAAATTTAGTTGTAATACTTTAAAATCTTATAAAAATATAAACTTTTATGAGAATAAGTATATCAGGAAAAGCTAAAGGAATGTGGGAAAGTCTGTCTCTTTGATGGCTTAAAATGGATGATTAAATACTATAAAATTTAGTGGAGAAAAATAAAATGGCAAAATGCTTTATTTTCATTCAATTTATACTAAAAATTAAGTAATTTTTTTTTCACTCAACGTTCTACTTATTCTAGCTTTTGTAGCTTATTTTTTAAGGATGTAAACCAACGTTTCTTAAAGCATTTATTATATCCGAGGCCCTTTGGTAATTGCCCTTAGATAAATTATTTTATTTTGTATAATCCTCATAACAACCTAGGTAGATTATTATCAAATTTTAAAATGAAAAATAGTAGCTCAATTAATGAAGCTCATGAATCTCATGCAGTTAGCAAGGGCAGAGTGTGGAGACAAATCTTGTTTCCTGTTTTCCAGTCCAGGCTTTTGGAAATATATCATACCTTCCTGAACTAAATTTTAATGTCCAAATACTACACACTACATGCTTCTGAGATTTGAGATTTGTTTGAGGACCTGAGATTTGTTTGAGGACCTCTGTGTATTTGTATACACAGAATAATGGCAGGTAAATGGTGAACATACAGACATGAGTGGAGCGCAGATGGGAAGTTTAACTTGAGCCGTTAAACCCTGTTGAGCACATTAAGCTCCAAGTTACCTTGATGTTGGGGGTGGGATAGATAAAGTATAGATAAACCTGGAAGGAGACAGAGAGACCCAGCTATCTCAGGCTTAAAGCAAAACATGGAGAGAAACGATATTTGGATTGAGGAGATCTAGTGAGAATTTGACAGTTGACTAAAAAGAGGTCTCCAGGAGGCCCCATATGTGCAGAGAAAACACTTCAGAAAGAAGGTAATTTTTGTTTTTTTTTTTAAAGATTTTATTTATTTGAGAGAGAGAGCACGAGAGAGCACAAGCAGGGGGAGGGGTAGAGAGAAAGCAGACTCCCCACTGAGCAGGGAGCCCAGGGGCTTGACCCCAGGACTCTGAGATCATGACCTGAGTCGAAGGCAGACACTTAACTGAGTGAGCCACCCAGGCGCCCCAAGAAGGTAATTTTTTTTTTAAAGATTTTATTTATTTATTTGAGAGAGTGAGAGAAAGAGAGAGAGAGGGAGACAGAGCACGAGATGGGGGAGGGTCAGAGGGAGAAGCAGACTCCCTGCTGAGCAGGGAGCCTGATGTGGGGCTCAATCCCAGGATGCCGGGATCACGACCCGAGCCAAAGGCAGACACCCAACTGACTGAGCCACCCAGGTGCCCCCCAAGAAGGTAATTTTTGAAGCAACGTGGAAACCCTAGAATCCAGCAGTAACAGTGCTCCCCATCAGGAAGAAAACAAAGTATTGTGGAGATTTTGAATACAGGCTAACAACATGCCTGGAGAGATAAATGCAGCAGGTAGGAGGAATGGAAATGGAGAGGGGCAACCAGGTTGAAATGACTGGATTGTTGACTTTGGGACCAGCATGTTGAAGATTAGGACAGAGTTTTAAAAGGCCTAGAAAATACTGAGATACCACTTTATATTCATCAGACAGGCAGAGTTACACCTTTTGAAATTGTCCAATAGGTCTTAGATGGTCTGTTCTCTTTTCTAAATTACTTTTCTCTTTATATTTCAGTTTGGGAAGTTTCTATTCATCTATCTGCAAGGTCACTGACTCTTTCTTTGGCCATGACCAGTCTACTGATGAGCCCATCAGAGATGTTCTTCATTTAACAGTATTTTTGATTTCTTGTGTTTCCTTTGGTTCTTTCTGAGAGTTTCTATCTCTATGCTTACATTACCCATCAGATCTTGCATGTTGCCCATTTTTTCCCATTAAAGCACATAATATAACACAACACAATATAACACAGTTATTTTAAATCCACTGCATGATAATTCCAAAATCTGTTATCATAGCTGGGTTTCATTCTAATGCTTGCTTTACCTCTTTGGGCTGTATTTTTTCTTTCTTTTTAGCATGCCTTATAATTTTTGTTGAAAATGGGCACCATGTATTGGGTAATTGGAACTGAGGTAGATAGGCCTTAATATGAAGTTTTATATTAATCTGTCTAGAAATTAGGCTGTATTTAATGTTTGCTGTACTGTTAGGTACCAGAGGCTTCAGATTCCTTCAATATCCTTATTTTTCTATTCTCTGTTGGCTTTGGGCTTCCCTAAGATCTCCTTCTTAGATAGAGTCTGCATCTTGCAGCTCTTTCAGCTGTAGCCTACTGTTAGTATACTGGAGTCCTGTGGGTGTGAAGGTGAGATGTGGAGGAAGAGAAGTGTGTTATACTATTATGATCAAGTCTCCGATGTTTAACTGGTCTGTGTCCCTGGGCCGTGACCCTTAGAAATACTTTATATCTGCCTTCTAGCCTTAGGTGGGACAGGAAACTACAGGGGCATCTATTATGGGAAATTCCCTCCCTCAGGGAGGATGAAACTCTGATAAAGTCTTTTAAATTCTTTCCCCTTGTCATGTGGGCCTTTGTGATGGAGAATGCTCTGGGCATATTTTATAGTGGATAATTCCACCCTGCCTCCGTTACAGCCATGAGGGGATCTGTCTTGGCTCTTCACTGAGAACCTGATGGTGTTCCAGGAAGTTAAATCCATGAAAATGTGGAGCCTTCTTACGACTCTGGCCTCCAGGAATTTCTCACCCTCATGCTAGTCCATCTTCAGCTTCCAGCACTATTTCAAAATCACCATTTAAGTGTTCCTACCAGTTTATGGTTCCAGTAGCTTCTGTTCTTGATTAGTAGATATTGACTGTGACTCTGGATTTTCCTGTCTCTCCAGATTTTGGGCTTGCAGTTTGCCCTACAACCTCAGTTCTCTAATAAGTCTAAGAAAAGTTATTGAATTTTAGTTTTTCTTTTCCCCCCCCAGCTTTTCTCTTGTAAGGATGAGGCTGACAACCTCCAAGCTCTTTACACATTGGAGCTGAAGCCATTAGTCTTCTCACCACAGACACACTAAAGACAAAGTTTAGAAAGATGGAGAATATCAGGTGGTATGACATTGTATGACCTAAGGAGGTAGGAATTCTTATATGGCACTATAGAGAATATAAATAGGTACAGAAATTTTGCAGACAACATCACTTTTATTTACTGAAATTAAATCTGCTTCAGCTCTTTGAATCAGCATTGCCACTCCCAGGTATATAACCCTAAAGAAAGGATAGTTTTGAGGATGCTTATTTTGATATGGTTTATAGCAATTGGAAATTATCAATATAGGTACCATCATTGGTGGAATGGATAAATGAAATATCGCAGATATATACAGTGGAATATTGCACAGCAGATAGAGTCACTGGATAGATATTAAAAAGACAGTGTTGAAAAAGTTGAAAGAAAACTGTATCTATAGCATAGCATTCATGTAAATAAAAGAAGAAATATATAAGCAACACTAAAATTTTATAAGCATATATGAATATTTAAGGACATATTTCAAACATATTAGAATTGTTGTCTGTGCAAAGAAAGAAAATGAAAATGGAGATGTGATAAGAAGGAGAAAAATAAAACAAACAAGAGAACAGCCTTGCATGGCTGATAAGGATGATACGCTATGAACTGAAGAACATGATTGACTCAACCCTTTATAGTTGAGTTCTAAAATACCAACCAACCAATCCATCCACCCCCTTCCCCACCGACAAAACTAAGTAAGTACAGAATTGAAGGCAAAATCTAAAATAAATTTAGTGATGTGAAGCTGTAAGGACTATATATTTCTAGATATCAGCAAAACATAATACTAACATATTTATCAAACTTGAATTTGCCTGCGTATTGGCCAAGAATTTATACAGCTTATTTTACACTGTGTGATATGATTGCCAAGTTTAAAACTGTTTAAGAGTGATGAAGAAAATAACTTCCTGTATTTGTTCATTTTAATATTCAGAATATATATAGTGGGCATAAATTTGATAGCCCTAAGCTGGTTCACCTAATCCCACTTTGGCCAAAGGTAGAATTTCCTTTAATGTCACCATTATCCCTTATGGAAGGCAAGTCTGTCATTGTCTATACAAAGGACTTTCATATGTTCTATTAGGCTACTGTTATTCAAAGGAGAATACTAGACAGCTGTGCCCTTCATTGAGCACACTTTCCCATCTCCAAACACTGAGGTGTTGTTATTCCTTTACCTCCAGTTTATGTAGACTCTACATCACTTTCTCTTCTCTTCCCTAGTTGGATTTCCTTAAGAACAGTATAGCTCAACCTGCAATTCCATATATAACTTTTCATTTTGCACAGTCCTTTGCTATTTTTCCACTGTAGGTGACCCTTCTCTTCTGAAGTTGGGTGAAGGAGAGGACCAAGGGTTAGAAGGGGCAGGGTAATGGTGGGAGCAGGTAGGAAGCAAGTTTATACTTGGAACTATCATCTCACACATATCTAAACACAAATATGAAAGGCCTAATGAGGTTTACAAAATGAATGAAATAACTTTGAGGATATGAACTTGGAGGAGCTTACAATCTAGTAGTGTTATTCATTCCCTCAAGCATAGAGTAGACATTTATTGAACACTTACTGTGTCCTAGAGACTGTGCAAGGAACATCGTGCCTGCATTCAAGGAACTCAGTTTGTTGAGGATGTCAGCCATGAACAGAAATAATTTAAGTAGAGCATAATAAATGCTGAATTAGAGGGGAAAAAAAGTATTGTGGAAGTTCCAAGAAAGAATGTCAAACCGTTAATCCTTAGAGGAGGTTGATGGAGGGTGGCATGAGTCAACAGAGGAAAGAATAGGAAAATCAAGGCGGTCATAAATAGATGGAAACTTTTTTTTTTTTGCATTTCATATGATTTCAAATTATTATGTAAAGGGGAAGAACATATGAAGGGCTCATTTAGATGAGTATGCTTTTAAAAGGTATAGCTTATCCAAATGTCATTCATTTATTAATTTATATAACCAATGTGCCAGACACTCTGCACTGTGCTAGACTCTGTAAGTTCAGATTCGAAAAACAAAACAGTTAACTCCCTCCTTCAGAGGGCTCACAGCATATCTAAACTTTACCATTGGTTCAAGGGGTGTTCTATGTATAGCTGTAGGATATTTTTTAGGTAGATAAATTACTGGTTAAAAAAAAAAAGTTAAGTTTCTTAAAGTAGCCGCTATTTTCCAGGCATTCTGCTGTGTGCTTTTCACCAATGTTATCTCATTGCTCTCAGTGTTTTGATGAAATAGATATTATTATTCCCACTTTATAGATGAAAACTTGAAATGCAGCTACAAAGTAATAGAATCAGAAATCTCTGCACCTGGGTCTCTAACTCCAAAACCCGTATGGTATATATTTTTTCTCTGTCAGTCTGCCTCTATTTAGTTATTTAAATAATTGATTATAAAAGTAGGATGTACAGAAACGCATCAATATAAAAACAGAAATCTGCCATATATGACATTCTTGAGGTGTACTGTTCAATAGGGTAGCTGCTAACATGTGGCTCCTGAGCACTTGAAATGTGACTAGTCTGAAATGAGCTGTGCTATAAATGCAAAATACACACCCTATTTCAAGGACTTTGTATGAAAAAATAGAAAATATCTCAATAATTTTTATATTGATTATATATTGAAATGGTAATATTTTGAATATATTTGATTGAAATCTATTATTAAAATTAATTTCACTTTTTTTTTACTATTTTAATGTGAATATTATAAAACTAAAAATCACATGTGTGGCTTGTACCGTATTCCTACTGGATATAACATATTTATTTGACAAATTCCTTGTTTTTTTTAAGATCTTATTTATTTGAGAGGGAGAGAGATTGAGAGAATGAGTGGGAGAAGGGACAGAGGGAGAAGTAGACTCCATTCAGAGCAGGGAGCCAATACGGGACTCGATCCCAGGATCCTGGGGTCATGACCTGAGCCATAGGCAGACGCTTAACCAACTGAGCCATCCAGGCTCTCACAAATTCCTTATTTTTGAACATCAAGGTTATTTTCAGTATTAATTACACAATGAATACTATTGTATTTAACTCTTTATCTGTATCTCCGTTTACTTATTAGGAAAATTCCTAGAAATACTGTAAAGGTTTTCAAGATTTTTAAGACTTTTGGTAATTATTGCCAATTTGCCCTACAGAAAATCTGTACCATTTTATACCCCTAATACCAATGTTTAAGAGTGCTCGTTTTTGAAGATATTTGCAAATGACATATCTGATAAAGGATTAGTATCCAAAATATATAAAGAACTTATACAACTCAACAACAAGAAACAGAATAACCCATTTGAAAAATGGTCATGAGACATGAAAAGATATTTTCCCAAAGAAGACAGGCAGATGGTCAACTGATACATGAAAAGATGCTCAATATCACTCATCATCAGGGAAATGCAAATCAAAATCACAATGAGATATCGCCTCACACCTGTCAGAATGTTTAAAAGCAAAATACAAGAAACAGCAGATGTTGGCAAGGATGTGGAGAAAAAGAAATCCTTGTGCACTATTGGTGGGAATGCAAACTGGTGCAGCCACTCTGGAAAACAGTATGGAGGTTCCTCAAAAAATTATAAATAGAACTACCCTATGGTCCACTAATCACATTACTGGATATTTACTCAAAGAATATGAAAACACTAATTCAAAGGGGTATATGCACTCTTGTGTTTATTGCAGCATTATTTGCAATAGCCAAATTATGGAAGTAGCCCAAGTGTCCATCAATTGATGAATGGATAAAGAAGTGGTATATATGTACAGTGAGATATTACTCAGCCATAAAAAGAATGAAATCTTGCCCTTTGCAACAACGTGGATTGATCTAAAGAGTATATTGCTATGTGAAATAAGTCAGAGAATGACAAACACCATATGATTTCACTCATATGTGGAATTTAAGAAACAAACCAAATGAACAGAGAAAAAAAAGAGACAAACCAAACCAAACAAAAAACACAACCTAGACTCTTACCTATAGAGAGCAAACTGATGGTTACCAGAGAGGAGGTGGGTTGGGGGGATGGGTGAAATAGGTGAAGGGGATTAAGAACACACTTATCATGACTTATCATGATGAGCACCTGAGTAATGTATAGAATTGTTGAATCACTCTATTGAATGCTTGCAACTAATATAACACTTATCTATACTGGAATAAAAGAAGAGTGCTCATTTCTCTCAGTGGTGTATTTCATTTTTGCTAAGGGATTTCACTCAGTTCCAGAGAAACATAATGCTACATAATTTCTTTTGAAAAATGAAGGACTATTCTTTGGAAATAATTTATATTTTCTGAGACTCTTTTAGTCTATGTGAGGTTTAGTTACTCTAAATTATCATGTTGCTTAACATTGTTTTTAAGCTGCATCTTCTAAGTGAATAATGAGTTAACTGTATACTTTTTAGGAGAGCAACCAAATATAATCCCATATAAAGGATTCCATTTGATAGTCACTAAAAAATATTTAGAATAAGAGATTTTTCAGAGATGTATTTTTGGTTTCAAGCAACTGCTTTCTTTTCTTTTTTGTGTCAGGTCTGTTCAGTGGTTAAGTTTTTTTCTCTGTACTTCAGGGCAAAAATGTCAGAAAAATCTCCTTCTGTTACATGCAAAATAAACAGAACTCCACTGGAGTTCATGGGCTGCCTGACTGGTATTTACACCAATTGGTTCAGCAGAACATGCTGTTTCTGTCATATCAAACTTGGGTCAATCTGATAAATATGCACTGTTTCAGTCACTCTGAGTTACTCTAGCCCACATTTCTCGTAGTCAAGACAAGAAGATACATCACAGGTGTGACTTGGCTCTCCCCGCCACTTCTCCTGTTGTTTGCCTGGAGTTCAGGCTTCCCACTTGAGTACTGTGAGCCTCAGTTGGCAAACACCACGTGCTAATGATGTTCCATCTGAACTCAGTCATCACAGGACGGAAAGAGCAAGTGTGTGCCATGCATTATCCTTGTTGGCTATGTTTTCAGTTTGACTGCCTTCATCAGTGTTCTTGTTTATCTGGGACACTTGGAATTAAAACTGTCCTTTTAAGGTAGAGTTAGGCGAAAAGTGACAATCTTTCTAAAACAAAGCACTAGCGACAAAAGGGATTTTTAAAAATAGTGCTGTCACTGCTGTGTGTGTGTGTGTGTGTGTGTGATTCCAACCAACTTATAATGGACTCACCTGGTTTGGGGGTTCCTAATGATTTTGTTATGACCAGATGAGATGAACAAATATTTTAAGATACACTTTAGCCAAAATTAAAGTTTGTGATAGTAAACTTTAACAGGGAGCTGAAAACCACATGTGAAAGAAATATTTATTTCTTTAAGTCCCAACCACTGACCGAATATCTAGCACATAAAACAAGGCTGCCATCTTTGTTGCTTACCTAATTTGTGGTCCTTCATAGTCTTGTGACTTATTTCCCTCAGGAATTAATTTTGTTTATCTGGCTATGATTTTTCTCTATGTGCTTTCCTTTCAAATACATGCTGATAACCAAAATCTAGGAGAGAAAAATGTGTACCATGTCTCCTTAGCTATTAGCATAGGAAAAAATAATTGAGGTTATGTGTAGGATAAAATTGGTGTTTATGCAGTAAAGAGCAGAAGGACGGTAGAGTCTAATTAACAAGGAAGAAAACTTTCCATATGCTAGCAGGAGAGAGCTCTTGTCGGTGATGTTGCAAGACTCTTAGAATGGCAGGGCCTCTTATTTTCTCCTTTTGCCTATGGTTGTTAACTAATTACTTCTCCAGTCCAATCTTAGGACATAGCACTTTTCTGGGATGATAAACACTGAAAATGTCTGGCCACAGGAGTCAGTAATATTGGCAAAATCCATAAACACACTAATTTTTATATCCATGCCTATAACAGTTTTTCTTTAGTATGTATGTGGTAGGGCATGAGTGAAAACAGTAGATAATCTTAACAAAGATGGCCGATAAATTTATACTAGCTGTACTGAATTAAGCTTTAATAGGAACAGAAGAAGTGTGATAGCTTAAATCATCTTAAATGGCGTACAGAGTTAAGTGTTTCTATATTAATTAGTAAGATAGAGTAAAGCCTCAAGAAACACTAGAAAATTAGTACAGCACATTAATAAGGACTAGAAAGGTGTAGAATTTCTTCCTATTTCTATGAAAAAAGATACTTTAACAGTAAATACTTTTTGTGTCAATTGATTTATACATTTTATTATATATTTTTAAGATTTTCAGATGCAATTTATAACCTTTGTAATTTTGTCAATATAGGGATACAGAGGGATTTTGAATTGGGGATATGAATTTTTTTTTCTGTATAACAAATGTAGCCTAGGCAAATTTTTGGTTTGGTGACTAGATCTTGCTTTCTAGAAATCAGTGGTTTCTTTTGGCTTATTTTTGTCATCAGCAGTGACTGTTCAAGTCAGTACTTATGAAGTGCCAAATACTCATTTCTTAATGCATACATCAAAAAAAGAATTGTATAAACATCTACCATGCTTAACACTCTCAGTTTCAGTGAGGGATGCAGTTAGAAACAAGTTGTACCTCTGGGGAATTTACAATCTCAAAGAGAGAGAAGACATTACAGGGATTGAATGATACTGAACTAAGTTAAGAGTTAGAGCAGTGGGAGAGTTAATGAGTAGCCTGACCAGGAAAGAGAAAGAAACTGCTGTGGGTTGGGCTAGTCAGAAAGAACAAGTTGGAAATGGAGGCATGATATTCATGAGCAGCTTTGCATAGCTTCCATAATATCTATGAATAATTGATTCTAGAATTCCTCTATTCAGACCCTTTTATTTTACTGATGAGGAAATTGGGGCCCAAAGAACCCAAGAAGCTTGCCTGAGGTGTAGTCAGGCGGTGGCGGACATGGGGCTGGAACCCAGTTTCCCAGACCACTTGTCCAGGGTGCTTCCTGGTGGAGCAATTTAAGAGATGGGCTAGTGGACCAGCTCAGACGTTTGCTGTTAATCTTTCTTTTGTTGTTACCCCTTCTCTTAGATTTTCAAAATTTTAAGTTCAAAGTTTATATTTCTGGTTCACAAGTGCTGTCGTGTTTATTGTGGAAAGATATGATCATTTATGTGCCATTTTGAAACTACTTGAAAGCAGGAAGTTGAACAAAAATAAAAATGGCCACACTAATGCTTCGGCGAAGCTCTATTTTAAAGTAACCTTTTTCCTCTCTTCCGCAGACCTCCCCTCCTCCCTTCTTAGTCTTGTTTCAGACACCTGGTGCCACCCTGAAAATGATGAATGAGGCTGGTGGCAGGTACGCAGTCCTGTCAAAACTGGCTAGATCTTGTATTTCCCTGTGAAACCCCCCAACCCCTTCTTCCCACTGGGCTTGCAGTTTTTTTTTTTTTTTTTAAGATTTTTATTTATTTATTTATTTGAGACAGAGAGAATGAGAGAGAGAGAGCACATGAGAGGGGGGAGGGTCAGAGGGAGAAGCAGACTCCCTGCCGAGCAGGGAGCCCAATGCGGGACTCGATCCCGGGACTCCAGGATCATGACCTGAGCCGAAGGCAGTCGCTTAACCAACTGAGCCACCCAGGCGCCCGAGGGCTTGCAGTTTTTGAAGGCCATAGTTTGCTGCACCCTCCTTTGCCCTACAAAGTAATAAAGCTGTTGTTCTTCTTCATCCCAAACTCTGTCTTCACATTATATTTTGGCTCCGAAGCACAGAGGTGGGTTTTTGACAACACCATTTTGCTGTCCTATGAAAGTAGTTTTCATGGAAGGTAGCATGAACTTGCAGTCTAGAGTAGGGATATGTAAGACAAAATGTTTTTGGGTTTGTCATCCCCTACCTTTATCCTTTACCTCTTATGGCGCTAATGACCTCCATTTTCCCCCTCCATAAAGAAATCTTTCAACAGCTCTCATACATGCGTGTGTGTGTGTGTGTGTGTGTGTGTGTTTGACAAAGCCTACCAGGAAAGCAGTGTTTGAGAAGTTCAGTCCAGCTTCCAATCTCAGGCTTTATCTTTGAAATTTTGCACACTGAGTTAAAATATTGCTACATTTGTGGCCTGGGATCATCCCTGCTAATTCCATATGAAACAATGGTGCCAAAGAACTCTTAGAACTCCCCTTGTGAATTTGCTTGGTGAGCAGTTCTGGACTTGGCGTTTTAATCTCTCCATCAGGATCAACGTGATCCTGCGTTAAAGCCAAGGTCAAGTGGGATAAGCAGCTGAACTTTCTCCTTTGTCTTGCGTGCTCGTTGAAACATGTAACCTTTCTAGGCTTGATTTCTGCTTTGGAGGGGAATCTCAAGTCCAAGCAGATGTTTCTTTCCTTCTTTTGAAAACCCCTTTTCATTTTACTAGGCATGGGGTCAAAGAAGCAACTGGGAGTAGATTAGGTAGAAGGTGGAAGGTCAGTATTTTCTTTGTTAATATTGCAAAATAAGAGGTTTTTGTGTTTATTTTTATTTTCTGCCAATTGGGCCACTGAGAGTAAGTTGTTGATTCTGAAGACATAGATTTCCTTCATGGGTCAGCAGTGGCTCTGGACTCCAGGTAAGTGAAGAAGACAGGGCTGCAGCCATATGATCCCTCTTAGTTGGCAGAAAATAATAAACACCTTAAGCAGTGAGCTGCCACCTTTCAAGGCTTTTTCCTCCAATGAATTCAATGTAAATGACTCCCTTCTTCCACAAAATTCTCTATTTTGTTGTTGTTGTTGTTGTTGTTACTAATAAGCTATGAATAAAACAGTAGCTAAGCTTCTGTTCTCCTTCGGATGCAGTCCTATGTTTTCTTAAATGAACCACCATGCACGCATTATCTTTCATTACAAGCGACATTTATGGCCAACTTTATGGCCCCTGTCATTTCACGTGGCTCACTAACAAGTCCCTTAAAATAACTGTCCTATAATGACCTCAAGTGATCGGACTTTGCTTCAGAACAGCGTGTGGGACATTTCATGAGCACAGAATTAAAAACAACAACCACAACAATAAAGAGTGGAGGGCACATATAAAGATTCTAGAATATTATGGTTGGGGAGAGATCCTTGCAAGGACATTGTGAATGGTTGTTAGGTACCATGGCTAAGAATCACTGCCACATTTGGGGAACAAGTAAGTATACCTGAGTTATTGTGTTAATCATTTCTTCTTGTTTTGCCTTGTCTAGGAGCCAAAATTAGCTTTCCATCATTTTGTCATTAACTGGGGAGCACTGCTAATTTTTTGAATGAGTAGATGGTAAAATGTAGGTGCTAGACAAAAGATGGGCTTTATTATTATTATTTTTTAGTTTTATTATGTTATGTTAGTCACCATACAATACATCATCAGTTTTTGATGTGGTGATCCACGATCCACTGTTTTCGTATAACACCCAGTGCTCCATGCAGACGTGCCCTCCTTAATACCCATCACTGGGCTAACCCATCCCCCCTCCCCTCTAAAACCCTGTTTGTTTCTCAGAGTCCATAGTCTCTCATGGTTCATCTCTCCCTCCAATTCCCCCCCCCCCATTTTTCCCTTCCTTCTCCTAATGTCCTCCATGCTATTCCTTATGTTCCACAAATAAGTGAAACCATATGATAATTGACTTTCTCTGCTTGACTTATTTCACTTAGCATAATCTCCTCCAGTCCCATCCATGTTGATGTAAAAGGTGGGTATTCATCCTTTCTGATGGCTGAGTAATATTCCATTGTATATATGGACCACATCTTCTTTATCTATTCATCTGTTGAAGGGCATCTCGGCTCTTGCCACAGTTTAGCTATTGCAGACATTGCTGCTATGAACATTGGGGTGCATATGGCCCTTCTTTTCACTACATCTGTGTCTTTGGGGTAAATACCCAGTAGTGCAATTGCTGGGTCATAGGGTTTTAAGTCCTCATTGCGCATAGGAAATACTCTTGTCTAAGCCCCAATTCCCTGATTTCTGATTGAATTGGTCTTGTGCTGAGGGGAGAGAAGGAGGCACTGATTTCCTTTTAAAAGGATGGGTTAGCCCGGTGATGGGTATTAAAGAGGGCACGTACTGCATGGAGCACTGGGTGTTATATGCAAACAATGAATCATGGAACACTGCATCAAAAACTAATGATGTAATGTATGGTGATTAACATAACATAATAATAATAAAAAAAAAAGAAAAAAAAAAAAAGAGAGCCTTAGATTATTCTCATGGACTACAGCTAAGAACCACAGTAGCTAGAGGCCCTAGAGGTTCCTATACCTATTTTAGGGCCTTTCGATGAGCAAATATAAAATCTCTGTTCAGGAAAAAAAAAAAAAAGAAAGGAAAACAGTCATTTCTTTTTCACTATATATTCTATTGCATAGTTACATATTTTTTTTTTAAGATTTTTATTTATTTATTTGAGACAGAGAGAATGAGAGAGAGAGAGAGCACATGAGAGGGGGGAGGGTCAGAGGGAGAAGCAGGCTCCCTGCCGAGCAGGGAGCCCGATGTGGGACTCGATCCAGGGACTCCAGGATCATGACCTGAGCTAAAGGCAGCCGCCCAACCAACTGAGCCACCCAGGCGCCCTGCATGGTTACATATTGAAAAACTTTTGATGAAACTAAAATTAAGCCTATGTTTATTCTTCACAAAAAGTGCATAGTGACATAGATAACTGTTTTCACTGAGACTTTTCTTTTGAGCTAGGATTGCAAGTTATGATGAATTTGTAGAGAATTTTTATAAATGTGAACAAATAAATTCCCTAACCTAATCTGAGTTGCTTCTGTCCTTTACAGTCAAAAGATCCGTGTTCAGATGGAGACAGACAAAATGTTATAGGAACTATTGCAATGTTATTACTTAGGACCTTAGAGGTTCCAAACATCTTTCTCTTGTTTGAGTGTTTTATACTTTTTAAGTGTTTTTGTGTTGAGCATGTAGATGTTTTCTGCTATCATTTAGAATCATGTATTTCTAGCTGGACTATAAGCTCCTTGAAGGTGATTTAATGTCTTTTGATTTTCTTTTTTATACCTTGCAATGTGTAACGTAGTGCTTGGCCCACAGTTAGCACTTAGTAAATACTTCTCAGTTGACTTTTCAGACCAAGAACTAAGAAGAGAATTAAATAGCCACATAACATAAGATGCAGAACTAGCTCAGCACATACTAGTTCAATGTGGCCTTCATAAGGCTGAGGACAATTAAAAAAAAAAAAAAAGAGCTATCCAGAAATCTTATTATAGATCTAAGGACGGACAGACGAAAAGATCTAGAATGAGATAATGAGCTGAACAAGATGCTGAGGAAGTATAAAAAATTCTGATAGGTTCTTATTTAGCTAGTTTTAAGTGCAAACTTTAGAGTCTTTGGCTGCCAAACTTTAGAGTGAAGGCAGTGCAGCTGGTACCAAAAGCCTGGGCTCTGCACTCAGAAATATTCAGGTGTCAAATCCTACCTTTGCCATTCACTAGCAAGATGACCTTTAATAAATTATTTAGTGATTTTCAGAGTCCATTTTATAATGAGGGATTGTTATAATTCAGCTCCTTACATTTATGTAGAAATAACATGGTGTAGTGGAAAGAGTGTATAGCATTCGATGCCCTGGGTTCAAATCCCAACTGTGTCACTGCCTCCTGTTGTCTTATCTGCCAAATATGGGCCATATTTCTGTTGGTCTACCTCTGAAGGGTGCTATCGGCAATAATGACAAGCCAGTGAGAAATTGTAAAGGGCTGCCCAAATGTAATCATAAAAAGAGAGAGCATTCCTATTTTTCTAACTTAGAAAGTCTGTAAATAGAGAGGGCTAGGGCCTAATCATTTCAATTCAGTCCAGCGATGGTAAGCATTCCATTGTAGATGCGATAGAGTAGGTACCATTCAGTGTAGTCTCTTTATCATGGGGTTAGCCCTGGGAATAAACATGAAGCTCAAAAGTATCTTTGGCTGCATAGAAATAGGGATGATAAAAACATCCAGAAAGAATGTTATGATCTTATAAATGACATTGAAATTCTCACTTGGGCATCGTGACCCAGCAAATTATCCCCTTATTTGATGGTAATGACCTACCTCGTGGCTGACATGTTTATAAAGTAAACCCAAAGTAGTTTCCATTTGTTTTTGTTTAGATTGGTTTTTCCATTGTCTTGCCCTGGGTCTAAAGAAAGCCCGCGCATAATAGGAATGGCATGGAGCTATTTTATATATATATATATATATATATATATATATATATATATATATATATATATATATATATATATTTTTTTTTTTTTTTTTAAATTTTTTTTATTCTTATATTAATCCCCATACATTACATCATTAGTTTTCGATGAAGTGTTCCATGATTCATTGTTTGTGCATAACACCCAGTGCTCCATGCAGAATGTGCCCTCCTCAATACCCACCACCAGGCTAACCCATCCTCCCACCCCCCTCCCCTCTAGAACCCTGTTTGTTTTTCAGAGTCCATCGTCTCTCATGGTTTGTCTACCCCTCCGATTTCCCCCGCTTCATTCTTCCCCTCCCGCTACCTTCTTCTTCTTTTTTTTTCCTTAACATATATTGCATTACTTGTTTCAGAGGTACAGATCTGAGATTCAACAGTCTTGCACAATTCACAGCGCTTACCAGAGCACATACCCTCCCCAGTGTCTATCACCCAGTCACCCCATCCCTCCCACCCCACCCCCCACTCCAGCAACCCTCAGTTTGTTTCCTGCGATTAAGAATTCCTCATATCAGTGAGATCATATGATACATGTCTTTCTCTGTTTGACTTATTTCACTCAACATAATACCCTCCAGTTCCATCCACGTCGTTGCAAATGGCAAGATCTCATTCCTTTTGATGGCTGCATAATATTCCATTGTATATATATACCACATCTTCTTTATCCATTCATCTGTCGATGGACATCTTGGCTCTTTCCACAGTTTGGCTATTGTGGACATTGCTGCTATAAACATCAGGGTGCACGTAGCCCTTCGGATCCCTACTTTTGTATCTTTGGGGTAAATACCCAGTAGTGCAATTGCTGGATCATATGGGGTCTTTGTCTGGTTTTGGGATCAAGGTAATGCTGGCCTCATAAAATGAGTTTGGAAGTTTTCCTTCCATTTCTATTTTTTGGAACAGTTTCAGAAGAATAGGTATTAATTCTTCTTTAAATGTTTGGTAGAATTCCCCTGGGAAGCCATCTGGCCCTGGGCTTTTGTTTTTTGGGAGATTTTTGATGACTGCTTCAATTTCCTTAGTGGTTATAGGTCTGTTCAGGTTTTCTATTTCATCCTGGTTCAGTTTTGGTAGTTGATACATCTCTAGGAATGCATCCATTTCTTCCAGGTTATCTAATTTGCTGGCATAGATTTTGAATAGTTGTGTTTTCATTTTCATTGGTTTCCATGTATTTTTTTAATTCTTCTTTAATTACCTGATTGACCCATTCATTCTTCAGTAGGATGCTCTTTAGCCTCCATGTATTTGAGTTCTTTCCGACTTTCCTCTTGTGATTGAGTTCTAGTTTCGAAGCATTGTGGTCTGAAAATAGGCAGGGAATGATCCCAATCTTTTGGTACCAGTTGAGACCTGATTTATGACCTAGGATGTGATCAATTCTGGAGAATGTTCCATGGGCACTAGAGAAGAATGTGTATTCCGTTGCTTTGGGGTGGAATGTTCTGAATATGTCTGTGAAGTCCATTTGGTCCAGTGTGTCATTTAAAGTCTTTATTTCCTTGTTGATCTTTTGCTTAGACGATCTGTCCATTTCAGTGAGGGGGGTGTTAAAGTCCCCCACTATTATTGTATTGTTGTTGATGTGTTTCTTTGCTTTTGTTATTAATTGCCTTATATAATTGGCTGCTCCCATGTTAGGGGCATAGATATTTACAATTGTTAGATCTTCTTGTTGGATAGATCCTTTAAGTAGGATATAATGTCCTTCCTCATCTCTTATTACAGTCTTTGGTTTAAAATCTAATTTGTCTGATAGAAGGATTGCCACCCCAGCTTTCTTTTGGTGTCCATTAGCATGGTAAATGGTTTTTCACCCCCTCACTTTCAATCTGGGGGTGTCTTTGGGTCTAAAATGAGTCTCTTGCAGACAGCATATCGATGGGTCTTGTTTTTTAATCCAGTCTGATAGCCTGTGTCTTTTGATTGGGGCATTTAGCCCATTTACATTCAGGGTAACTATTGAAAGATAGGAATTTAGTGCCATTGTATTGCCTGTAAGGTGACTGTTACCATATATTGTCTGTGTTCCTTTCTGGTCTATGTTGCTTTTATGCTCTCTCTTTGCTTAGAGGACCCCTTTCAAGATTTCCTGTAGGGCTGGTTTTGTGTTTGCAAATTCCTTTAGTTTTTGTTTGTCCTGGAAGCTTTTTATCTCTCCTTCAATTTTCAATGACAGCCTAGCTGGATAGAGTATTCTTGGCTGCATATTTTTCTCATTTAGTGCTCTGAATATATCCTGCCAGTCCTTTCTGGCCTGCCAGGTCTCTGTGGATAGGTCTGTTGCCAATCTAATGTTTCTACCGTTGTAGGTTACATCTCTCTTCTCCCGAGCTGCTTTCAGGATTTTCTCTTTGTCTATGAGACTCGTAAGTTTTACTATTAGATGTCGGGGTGTTGACCTATTTTTATTGATTTTGAGAGGGGTTCTCTGTGCTTCCTGGATTTTCATGCCTGTTTCCTTCCCCAAATTAGGGAAGTTCTCTGCTATAATTTGCTCCAATATATCTTCTGCCCCTCTCTCTCTTTCTTCTTCTTCTGGGATCCCAATTATTCTAATGTTGTTTCATCTTATGGTATCGCTTATCTCTCGAATTCTGCCCTCGTGATCCAGTAGTTGTTTATCTCTCTTTTTCTCAGCTTCTTTATTTTCCATCATTTCATCTTCTATATTACTGATTCTCTCTTCTGCCTCATTTATTCTAGCAGTTAGCACCCCCATTTTTGATTGCACCTCATTAATAGCCTTTTTGATTTCTACTTGGTTGGATTTTAGTTCTTTTATTTCTCCAGAAAGGGTTTCTCTAATAACTTCCATATTTTTTTCAAGCCCAGCTAGTATCTTTAAAGTGATGATTCTGAACTCTAGATCTGACATCGTACTAATGTCCGTATTGAGTAGGTCCCTGGCAGTTGGTACTACCTCTTGTTCTTTTTGTTGAGGTGATTTTTTCCGTCTTGTCATTTTGTGCAGAGGAGAATAGATTAATGAGAGAACAAAATGCTAGCAGAGTAACAACGTCCCCAGAAAATATACTCTAAACAAATCAGAAAAGACCTGAAGCAGTGGGAAAAGAAAGGGAAAGAGAGAAAAAAGAAAAAGAAAAAAAAGAAAAAGAAAAAGATAAAGATAAAAACAAAAACAAACAAAACAAAACAACAACAACAACAACAACAAAACCAGAATGTGATCAAATATGATCAGGCTGGTATATAGATCAGTGCCACACACTAGATTTGGGGTGTATTTTGGTCTTTTAGAAGAAAGTGCCTCCCAAATTTTTAAAGAAAGAAAAACTTATATATGTACAAAAATAAGGGTTGATATGATGAAGAGATGGAATACGATTGTAAAGATGGAAATTATAAAAAATTTTATAAAAGGAATTGATAAGAAGTTGTTTGAAAAAAGAAAGAAGAGGATTTAAAAAAAGAAAAAAGAAAAAAAAAGAGGATGCGATCAGGCAGGGGAATAGAAAACACCATATACTAGAGATTTAGGGTATATTTTAATCTGTTAGAAGAAACTATCTCAAAATTTTAAAGAGAGAACAACTTATATATATATAAGCCAAAAATACGGGTAACTACTATGAAGGGATAGAATATGACTCTAAAAATGAAAAATAAAAATGTTTCTTTTAAAAAAAGGGATTGATAAGATGTTGGTTGAAAAAGGGAAAAAGAAAAACTCAAAAAGAAAAGAAAAAAAGACAGTTAAAAAAAATTAACTTTGAAAGACTAAAGAATCATGGTAAAAAAGCCGTGAATTCTATGTGCAGTATTCCCCCAGCGCTGGAGTTCTGCCGTTCTCATTGATCGGTAAACTTGGTCTTGGCTGGCTGTTCTCGCTGATCTTCTGGGGAGGGGCCTGTTGCCGTGGTTTCCAAATGTCTCTGCCGGAGGCGGAATTGCCCCGCCCTTGCCCCCTCCCGGCTAAGTAATCTGCTCGGGTTTGCTCTCCGGGGCTTTTGTTCCCTGCGAGCTTTCCCTACAGCTTTGGAGGCGGAGTGTGAAAATGGCAGCCTCCCAATCTCCGCCCCAGAGGAGCTGAGAACTCGGGGCCCCGCTCCTCAGTGCGCCCCCAGAGAAAAGCCGTCAGTCACTCCCGTCTCCCCGGTCTCCGGCCGCACTCCGTGCTCACCTGGCCTGTGACCGCGCGCCTCTATCTCTTGCACCCGACCCCGGGTGGAGTCTCCAAACCCAGCAGATCCCTGCGGTGCACTCCCGCGCGGCTCCTCCCGGGGGAGGAAGGTGAGTCTCCCCGGATCTGCCGCTTGTTGGGTCCCTGCTGGAGGAGCAGTGGCCCGACTGGGCCGCGGATCACGGTTTATGGCCACCCCGAGCTGAGAGCCCGCGCCTGGGCTCCGCCTCTGCAGCCGGCTTCCCTGCTCCGATATTGGGAGCTCTGCCGCACTCAGGCACCCCCGGTCTTTCTGTGACCCCGAGGGTCCTGAGACCACACTGTCCCGGAGGGTTCCACCCCCCGCTTAGCCACCAGAGTGACGTCCCTCAGCGGAGCAGACTTTTAAAAGTTCCGATTTTGTGCTCCATGGTTCTATCACTTGCCAGAAGCGGCCGATGGAGGCCCCTCCCCCGCCGTCTATCCTCCCGAATATCGCCTCCGATTCACTTCTCCGCACGTCCTACCTTCCAGAAAGTGGTCGCTTTTCTGTTCAGAGAGTTGTTGCTCTTCTTTTCTTCGATCTCCTGTTGGGTTTGTAGGTGTTCAGAATGGTTTGATCCCTATCCAGCTGAATTCCTGAGAGGAGACGAAATCCAGGTCTCCTACTCCTCTGCCATCTTGCTCCGCCCCCTGGAGCTATTTTAAAAACTGTGGCCAGAGGAGCTCGAGCTGAACTGCCACTGCAGAAATAAACAGTATCTACTTGTATGACTTGACTTGAACAACAGTGGGGCCCACAGAATGTCTCCCACCTGCTACAGGCGTTACGGCCTCTTGTCCTGCATTCTGCATAAATCACCCCCTGATACCTGTTGCCACGTCTACTTCCAATGCCGGGAATGTTTACTTTTCTCCCAGTGCGCAGGTTTGGATACACTTTCTTTCTGGAAATATATCGAAGTCAGTCTCTAGCCTGTGGTCTCGAGTGCAGAAGAGTTAGTCATAGTTTGTCCAACTTCTGAACAATGATATTAAGCTTATGATTTCTGAAATGTTTATGTTAGCTCTCCCCATGCTGTTTACTGTGATTGTTGACACTAACACTCTTTGGTCCAGATGAGAGAACAAGATCAGCGACCGGGATTGTTTTGTGTCGTAAGTTCTCCTTGCAGATGTCCTCAAACTAATGAAAGCCAGAGTGTATTTCTTTCTCTGATCACATGATCAGAAAGCCAAGGTTGTTGGGGACATTCAGTAAACTTTACTTTCCAAGGTTAACAAGTTATTGGGGGAAAGTAATGTGAGGCCTCCTTAGGCATTTTCTGATGGGAATAAGAGGTAGCTGGCTTTCCTGGGTATGTTTCAGTGGCCCCGTCAAAGCCTTGTGTGTGGAAAGGAGCACTGTATTTTAGTAGTGTCTGTTTTGCTATTACTTTTTTTTAAAAATTTTTTTATTCTTATGTTAATCCCCATACGTTACATCATTAGTTTTAGATGTAGTGTTCCATGATTCATTGTTTGTGCATAACACCCAGTGTTCCATGCAGAATGTGCCCTCCTCAATACCCATCACCAGGCTAACCCATCCTCCCACCCCCTGCTATTACTTTTTAAACAGCAAGGGTATGAATCGTTTTGGGTACGTAAAACAAGCATTGGATTCAAGTAGTTTTCATTCAGCGAAAAAGCTGCTTTATTTTCTCAACAATTTTGGCTCTATGGACATGGTTTTGGAGCATACACTGCCTGGTCTTAGAAATATGCATAGAAAGAACCTCGCTTCATTTTTTTGTTTTCATTTGTTTAATATTATACTAATGGACAAGTTGGGCCAACTAAAGAGACAGAAAAAGAGGCAAGTTAAGTGAAGGGTGATTTTAATTAACAAACTCTTTTTAAAGCTGCTGAAATCTGTCCCTTGGATTGGCAATGCTTTACCATTAGAACCAGACAGACGCTGAAAAATCTTGAACTTTCCTTTTACTCAAAGTTTTCAAAAAGTAATTTTTTTAGGAAGAAAGGAGTGATCTTTCAGGAGTTTCCCATATTGCCCTGGAGAGATAGGTATAGTTTAAGTCTTCACTTGAAGAAAAATATGTATAGTTTTAAATCTGTACTTGAAGATATTGTGGACTGCATAGGCTTTATTCCATGATAGAAAACATTAATACTATGGGAACTCGGCAGACAACAAAAACAACTTGCAGCTTGTATACCATGGAAGCTGTATGCTTTGCAACAGGAAGATAATGCAGCAAAGGAATTTGGACAGCAGCTTGGGGTTTGCTATAATGGTGTTTGAAATGCCACTGTCTAAGGATTTTATTCTACTCCACTAAGTGTGGCTCTTTGAACATTTGAATCCTGAAAAAGCCTGCTTGACTCTTTTTATTACCATAGTAATATTAAAGAATATATATAGTCTTTTGTTTAGAACCCTATTTGATATATCTATCTAGCCATTAAGAGTAAAACTTCTTCTCAAAAACATTTTGCTATTGTATTTTAATTTTGAACATATATGGGTTTCTCTGAGCCATATAATGTATGCAGAAAAACATGTATTCACCTGCCCTGTCAGTGAGGCTCATGTCTTCTAAGCTAAATGTTTTCACTTAGGAGAAACTTTGTTAATAATGGTGATAGCAGAAAGATAGCCAACATTTGTTGAGTACTTATTACATGAAAGGAAGAGTGCTATGCACTTTACATGTGGCAAAGAGCGGCTAGTTTTCTCTCATCCTGTTTCCTCTTCTGCCTGGCAACCCAACTAGTACATTTCCGTACTCATTTGTAATTAGGTGTGGCCATGTGAATTAGTTTTTGCCAATGGAATAGTAGTGAGGTGTACCACTTCTAGGTCTAGACCATAAAGTCTTCCCACATGTGATGCTCTGTGCCCTTTCCTTTTCTGCGGGCTTGATGAGGAAAGCATGACAAACTTAGAAGTGATGTGTTAAAAAGGGTGGGGTTACAAGATTTAAAGAGCCTTGGTTCCCATATCCCTGATTGAAGTAGAGTCCTCTGACAATCAAGAAAACCTATATAGGATTGTAGGTGTATGAGAAATAAATTTTAGTCATGTTCAAGTTGTTATAATTTGGTTATTTGTTGTAACAGCTAGTATTACTTTAATGCACATGTATTTACTACTCTGCTCTTTGAGATTAAAATACTATTTTACCCATCTTAAGGATAAGGAACCTGGCTGATAGAGAATGAAAACACACACACACACACACACACACAAACAACAATGCCTAAGTGAACAGTTCCTAAATGGTAGAGCTGGGACCTGATCCAGGTTCTCTTTGTAGATGCCTCTTTCTCTAAATATAATGAACAGTAAGAGATAAGCCAATTCTATAAGTTTCAAATCTTATACTTTGCATTATACAGCTCAACCCTTTAGAAAAAACTGTTGGCTCTCAATATATTCCAGTATTCATCAGTCTTTGTCTTTAATGTGTAGTCTGCATTCAGCAAAATTTTTGAGCCGATAATTGGGAATTTTTTTTTTCAAAATTGAGATTTATTTAAGTTATATAGCACTAATATTTTAGATTTAAAAGAAGAGTTAAAAATTATAGCACTTGTGGAGAACCCCGGCTGGCTCAGTTGGAGCATGCGACTCTTGATTTTGGGGTCAAAAGTTCGAGCCCCATGTTGGATTACTTAAAAAAACCATTATATCACTAGATAATATTGCTTATGAAGACTCATGATCAGTATTATCCAATAATACAAATCTATAGTGTACTTTTTCAAATCATTTTTTTTCATTTAAATTGATTAGTTAAAACATTAACAGCAACTGCTTTTGTTACTTTTTAATATTTTACTCAAGTTATTTTCACTGAACTATTCTGTGGTTTTGATCATAGGAAATCCTCATAGTCATTTTAAGTCTGAGGTCTGTATTTTTAGATCCCTGTGTCTCATTGTCATTCAAGAGACTGTGGGCTTTCCCACATCTATCAAGGGACAGCGCTGTAACTGTATCATGTTATTTGGATCATTGGAAAAGATGTTTTGAACTGTTGCCATAATGTATGCACAATCAAGTTAACAAGCACAGTAAATGCATCACAGGATAATATGTCTTTAAATGTAGAGACTTTGCATGCTTATTGAAAAAAAAAAAGGAAGACAGAAGAACCAATTCTGTAAGTACATGCCCAAAGAGAAAAAGTCTACCGGTTAGTAGAAAATGTGAACATCAATTAGATTTAAGGAAAGCATTCTCGAGGCCCAAAACAAGTAGTGAAGTACATGAAGGCATTGAGGAAGCTCACAATTTGTGTAACAAAATGCTTGGAATACCAGAGGAAATACACTTTCCCTCTTGTTTTATAAAATAACATATTTATTCATGGTTAATAACTAAGTATAACATTCCATGCTAAGGACCAAAGTCCTTCATTTTCTTGTTGAAACATTGGAATGGTTTTCCATAATAAAAAATGAAGAAAAAAACCTTGCTTCTCAACAGAATGATGAGTTTGTTTCACTGGAGAGTGTTGTTTGGGAGTTTTCTTTTTATCTAGCTAAATGCTCCCTGCTAATTCTCAATATTACCTGTTACTCTTAACCTCAACACTCTAGGAGTAGAGTCTAGTTTATGGGCAAAACTTCCTAGAGGAACACCAGGTCCTACTCTTTTTGCATATGAAGTTCCATTTAGTCCTGGCAACGCAAGGCTTTCTGGTTCAAAGAGAAGAGTCTTATAAGACTTCTTGGACACCAAATAACTCTTACAAAACAACATTTTGATGAATTAAGTGTAAATGAATCAGAAACATATGGATTAAATTTCCTTTGAAATATGCATGCCTTTTCTGAATTAAGGGGGAAAGCATTTGGCAAAATATATTTTGCTGAACCCAAAACACTAGAATAAAGCTCAAAGTTTTCCTGAACCCCCAAATTATGCTGGAGTCTCTTTTCTTTTAAAATTAATTCATGTTTAGGCTTAATATTGTTTATTTTTTTACATTTGAAAATGGCTTTACTCTGACCTCTAATTCCTTCCTTGGATTTGTGCTTCCCTTTGTTCTCGATAAAACCCCTGACACTCAGAAGTATGCATCCAACTTTTGGTAGAAGAAATGCATTCTGCTTCCCTGAGTGTAATTGTGCAATCTTAATTTTACATCTTACTCAAACTTAAAAGTACTGTGTAAGTTGTCTAGAATTTTCCCCATGCTGTGGTCACTTGGAAAAGGCATGATCCTGAAGGACTTTTGAAGATGCAGAAGAAAGAGATATCAGCTCCCAATTTTGTAGAGGAAAACATAGTGACACCCATTGAGGAAGCTTGTCGTGTGGAAGGAGTAGTTCTATTCCTGTTCTGCTGCTGTCAGAGAAAAGACTACTCCTTTTCCACCTTCCTCATTATGTCCTGATGTTAGAAGAGGAAATGAACACAGTTGGCTTTACTAAATTTTACTATCCTTTCTTCTTCTTTGACTTAATTTACCTCTTTGGGTGGCCTTATGCTAAGGGGGGCAATAGAGGAAATGCTTAATAAATTCACCCTGCTCTGTGCATTGACAGTTAAGATTCTACTTTCCTATTCCCTGAGAATTCTAGAATGGAAGGAATTCTAGAATGGCAGGAATGCAAGACTTCTGACCTCTCCAGTTTGCCCCAGACACGTATTCTTTTCTCTGCTAAACTATAAGGAAACAAGTCTTCTTCATTTTCTCACTTAAGCTAAACTTTCCCCTTTCAGGGCCTTTGCACATGCTGTTCTCTGAGTTTGGAATTCTTCCCTACTTTTCCTTCTCCCAGCCACGCCCATAGCTAATCTGATTCAGCTTTCAAGTCACAGTTCAAATGTCACCACTCCAGAGAGGTCTTTTGTGAACGCTTCTCTCCAGTAGTTCCTTTCTCTTCCAGTTATTTTTTTTTCCTTTTAAGTATTTAAAATCACAATTTGTAATTATTTTAGTTATATGTTTGTTCCCCTATTTCTTTTTCTTCCAAAAAGGCAAGGACTGTATTTGCCTTGTATATATATATGTATTTTTTGTATCTCAATGCCTAGCAAAGTACCTGGCACAGAGCAGGCATTGAATAAGTGTCGAAAGAATGACGTGCAATTTCTGTAACAAACTTGTTACAGAAATAGAATAGAGAGTAGATAGAATGGGTTGAGGGGGTTTACTGGGACATTACTAGTTTGTGTGTGTTGTCCTGGTTTAATGATTAATAGTCTCCTTAACTTTCAGCCATGTCCTGGTTTGGATTATGAATTATATGGTCACTCTAGTTTTTATCTAATATTTTGAATTTTCTTTACTTATTTTATGTAAAGACTGTGTCCCCCGCAGTTGCATGTGGGTATGGGGCTTTGGTTGGATATATCTTAGGAGAACATATGACTGTGTCCATCTGTGATCTGGAAGGCACTTATACTGCCTATAGAGGGAAAAGAATATTGGTTCATCCTATGCAGCCCAGATGAAAGATGGATTTAAAAAAAGGCAATGAAGTTGTGTATTATTTGGCTTCTGAGCTTACATACAGCAATGATCTCAAGTAGATTTTTGATATGAATGTAAGAATAGACAAATCGAGATTGATAACTCAGGCAGGGAAAGGGAAGTCATCATATCATGCACCATCTTAGCTACTGAGGTTATAGAGATGCATAGGGCTTTCTTCTAATCCTTGAGAGGCTGATAATCTGCTTCAGGAAAAGAAATATGCACAAGAAAATGTTAAATAGAGTATGTGCACAAAGTATGAGAAAATGTACTGTAGGACCTTAGAAGTTAGATCCAGAATGTTTGGTGGCCGGGGACTAAGAAGAAAGATCTGTGGTGAAGCAGTCAGAAATTAGGCTAATAAGGTCTGGCTGGGTTGTGAGGAACCTTCTTTGACTGAGAGATGTAACTTGAGCATAGCCTGAAAAGTGTTTGTCCACCATTTGAATAACCCAGAAGTGAATTAACTTAAAAAAATATGAGCATCTAAGATATTGGCTGTTCTATTTTTGAAAATTCCTGATGCAAATACTTGTAAAAAATTGGAAAATTTTGATCTCAATACTTTTTCAAACATTTTCAAGGATGCAACAAATTAAAATTAGTTAACTATGTAAATTTCTAATTTATTTTCATGCAATGCTTTTATTTTATAGATTTGCAATTGCAGGATAAGTTTTAAGAGATCGTTGATTTTTTCTTAAGGGCCGCATTTGGAATTTGGTAAACTGCTACTTGGTTTGTATTTCCCAAAGCGTGTTCCATAGACCATTACTTCTGTGGGATGTTATGGGTATTAGGAGAAAAAGGTGTTCAAGGTCAAATTATTTTAGGAAGTGCTGAGTAAATGAAGTTCAACAGATTTTTTTTTTGGAAGAATTCTCAGCAACTTTAATATGTTAATTTACTTATAATTTTAAGAACAGGATTCAAGATGCAGAATTTCTAGCATTTTTAAAAAAAATTAAGACTTTTTTTAGAGCAGCTTTAGGTTCACAGGAAAATTGAGAGGAAAGTACAGAGATTTCCCATGTACTCCCTGTCCCCCCACATGCACAGCTTACAATTTATGAATCTGCATTGACCCAAAGTCCATAGTTTACATTATGGTTAACTCTTGGTGTTGTATATTCTGTGGGTTTGGACAAATGTGTAATGACATGTACCCATCATTGTGGTATCATACAGAGTATCTTTACTGCCTTAAAAATCCTCCTCTTCTGCCTGTTCATCCCTCCCCCACAAACCCTGGCAACCACTGATCTTTTTACTGCCTCCATAGTTTTGCCTTTTCAGAATGTCATATAGTTGGAATTATATAGTATGGTTTTTGGTCAGCTCTGACAATCTCTGTCTTTCAGTTGGTGCATTTAGACCATTGATGTGTAAAGTGACTGCTGATATAGTTAGATTAATATTTACATACTCATTACTGTTTTTGTTTTTTGCTATTGTTCTATTTTTATTTTCCACTCATTTTCTGCCTTTTGTGGTTTTAAGTGAGCATTTTATATGATTCCATTTTCTTTCCTTTCTTACATATCAGTTACACTTTTTTTTTTTTTACTTTTTAAGTGGTTGCCCTAGAGTTTGCAATATATATTTACAGCCAATTCTAGTTCATTTTCAGATAACACTATACCACTTCATGGGTAATGTGAGTACCTTATAATAACAAAACTATCCTAATTCCTCCCTGTCATCCCTGTATCACTGTTGTCATTCATTTCACTTATATATAAGCCTACCTAAATAAGCATACCTATATAAGCATACATAAGATTTACACATAAGTATGCATAATCAGATACATTGTTAGTATTATTACTTTGAACAAACTGTTACTATTAGATAAGAGTAAGAAAAATAAGTTTTTATTTTACCTAGACTTATTCCTTCTTTGATGTTCTGCCTTAATGTAGAACTTGATTTACGTAAGTTCTTTATTCTCTCTAAAGAACTTCTTTATTTCTTGCAAGTCAAGTCTATTGGCAACAAATTCCTCAATTTTGTTTGTATGAGGAAGTCTTTATTTTTCCTTCTCTTCTGAAAGATAATTTTGCAGGGTACAGAATTCTAGGTTAGTGGCTTTTTTCTCTTAACACCTTAAGCATTTTACTCCTCTCTCTTCTTGCTTGCATGTTTGAAGAAGTCAGATATGATTCTTAGCTTTGTTTCTCTATAAAGTGTTTCTGTCCTCTAGCTTCTTTTAGGATTTTTTATTTTTGATTTTCTGTAGTTTGGAAATGGTATGTCTAGATATAGGGTATTTTGTTTGGGGTTTCTTTTGGCGTTTGTCTTGCTTAGTGTTCTCTGAATTTCATGGATTTGTGATTTGATTTCTGACATTAATTTGGGGGAAATTCTCGGTCACTGTTGCTTCATATATTTATTCTGTTCCTTTCCTCTTCTCTTTTTGGTATTCCCATTACATGTATGTTACATATTTTGTACTTATCCCACACAGTCTTTGGATATTCTATTCTTGCGTTTTTTAGGTTTGTTTTTTTTTTTTTTTGGTCTTTGTTCTCTTTGGTTTTTAGTTTTCAAAGATTCTATTGATATATCCTCCAGTGCAGTCTTTATCAGCTGTGTCCAGTCTACTAATGAGCCCATCAAAGGTGTTCTTCATTTCAGCTATGGGGATTTTTAACCCTAGCATTTCTTTTTGGTTCTTTGTTAGGATTTCCATTTCTCTGCTTACATTGCTTATTTTTTCCTGCATGCTGTCTACTTTATCCATTGGAGCCTTAGCACATTAATTATAGTTGTTTTAAATTCCCAGTCTGTAATTCCAGCATCCCTGCCATGTCTGGTCCTGATGCTTGCTTTCTCTCTTCAAATTCTGTTTTTGCCTTTTGGTATGCCTTGTGATTTTTTTCCCTTATAGTCAGACATGCTGTATCAGGTAAAAGGAGCTACTGCAAATAGGCCTTTAATAATGTGATGGAGAAGTGTAGGGGGAGGGAAAGCATTTTCTAGTCCTATGATTAGGTCTCAGTTTTTATCCCATGCTAGACTATGAACTTTACAAAAGTTTCTCAGTTTTTTTCCCCCTCCCTTAGGTGAGCCAGGATGGCAGAGTGGGCTGGAGTTGGGCATTTTCCTTTTCCCATGTGGAAAGCTAGAGAAAGCTGGAGTTGGGCATTTCCCTTCTCCCAGGGAAGTTAGGCTCTGATAATACCCCCACTGTGGTGCATCTGGGCTCTGGTTAACTGGTTTCCCCTGTGAGTGGCTTTATTAAGAAGACCAGCGTGTGCTCACGTATTTCAGAATGGTTCCTTCTACCCTCCCCTGCTGGAAGCACAAGGGGATTTTTCTCCGGTACTTACTGTGGGGACTTGGTTAAACTCCTGGAGGTAAACATCACAGTGTTGTGGTGCCTCGCTATGATTGGGTCTCCCTGGAGTTTTTTACTCTCTGAGTTGGCCATACTGAGCCACCAGCAATTTGTTGGTTAAACAGGATTTTCCTTTCCTGGCACGGGTTTCTGTGGAGGTTTCTGCTTGCATATTTCTGCTCTGGTAAGTTGTGACTATGTATTTGTCTCTTTGTCTCTCCAATCTTGGGGGCAGTTGGTTTGTTCTGTGTCTTCCCCTCTCTTATGGATCCAAGAAAAGTTGATTTTTTTTTTTTCAGTCTTTTCAGCTTTTTACCTGTTGTTAGGTGGAGTGGTGACTTCCAAGCTCTTTACATGCAGAAGCAGGAACGTTTGTAGCACTTCTTGAAAGAGGGAACTTGTTTTGTTTTTTTTAAGATTTTATTTATTTGCGAGAGAGAGAATGAGAGAGAGCATGAGAGGGAGAAGCAGACTCCCTGCCGAGCAGGGAGCCCGATGCGGGACTCGATCTCAGGACTCCAGGATCATGACCTGAGCCGAAGGCAGTCGCTTAACCGACTGAGCCACTCAGGCGCCCCGAGGGAACTTGTTTTTTAAAAATAAGAAAATAGGAAGCAGATACTGAGATGAAGTTAGGAGGGCAAAAGATTTATCGGTAGCACTCATGAAAGGAAAAGGGGCAAAAGTGGGGCTGCACAATGGGAGCTCTTAGCATGAGGCCGATCTGACAAAGTCTCTGCCAGCCCCATGGGAACTGGGGAGCAAGGATTGCTCACTAGAGGAGTCCCCAGTTGGACAGGCATGGCTGGACCCTTGTACCAGAGGCTTGCTTCATCATTAGTGCATGCCATCCTGAGAACCTTGTGACCTTCTTCTAGAAGTTTTACAGTTTTAATTATAGCTTTTGCATCTAGCCTTTGATCCACTTTGAGTTAGCCTTTGTTTACGGTGTGAGGTAAGGTTGAGATTCTTTATTTTGCATATGGATATTTAATTGTTTCAGTACCATTTGTTGAAATATATGTAGCCATTTGACCTTGCCATTTGTTATATTGATTGCAACACTGGCTTCTGTGGTTAAGTACCCTCACCTAGTCTCTTCTGCATCAGAACCCATCATCTTCATTGCTATCAGTGAACCACATTCTGTTATGGCCTCTCCTACCATCAACTCTGGTCTGTAGAGGAGAGCCATTATGAACTTCTTAATAAACGATGGTGCTCCTCTCATCAGCACATTCCTGATGGCTTTGGTGAATGGTGTGCCCTCTGGGTCTTCTCATGGCATAGAATCCTTGGGTGGGTTGTCAGGCCTTCCATAATATAGCTGTGCCAATGTACCTGACTCCATAAGCCTTTTATTCCTTTTCTATACCATCTGCTATGGTAATGCAGGCTGTTCAGCCTTGCTCAGCATGAGCCATCAGTTTCTCCAGGGTACTAGGAGCCACCCTAACTGCTAATTTATACCATCTCCTAGGGTCCTTGCCAGAGCGTTAATCCTATATCCTAAGACTGTCTCCCTACATCAGTTAATAATAACTCCAGGCCTATGGTGCAGCCTCCTTGGTTAAGCATCCTCAAAATTGAGTCAGTAGATATTATCCATCCCTGTTAATATATGCTGACTGATTCTTGCTTGTCTTTTTGGATATAGTCCCTGTTTCTCAAGCCCAGCTTGCCCTGGCTGTATTATTGCTGCAACTTAATCCTATTTATTGGTGACCTGGCGTAAGAGGAGGTGAGGGCAGATCCTGAGTAGGGGCTCTTGTTGCTTAGCAGGGCAGGGGGGTTCTACAGATTATCCTTACATGAGAAAAGTGCTAAATCTTAATAGGGAGGTCTAGATCACCTTTGTAGGTTCTCAATTTAAGAGTAGTCTAGAGAGAGAATCTTCACAGGCTTCCACGTAGATGGTCACTTCCATTTCATGTGTCTAGGCCTCAGGTTTTCCCACCAGGGTCCTAATCTTGGTATCATCTAGCTCAGCTGAGCATTCAATCTTTTTTGAAATTGGGAGACTCTTTCTATTAAATCCTGAGTTTGGTCTTTAGCTTTTCCTGTTCTCCCACTTCAGGAAAAAAGGAAATAAAGGTCTTTTTATAAAATGCCAAAGAGGCCCTATGGCCTTTCCATTTTGCTTTCAGTTGTTTAGCTGTCTTCACCTTTCATAACCCCTTAGAGGGGTCCATGTAATTTTTTTTTAACTATCAGCTACTTCCACTGGCCTTGCATGTATTGTCCCTCTTCACTTTTCATACCGCTGAATCCTATCACACTGGCCAGAGTGCCCTTTTCTACAAGTACACATTTCCAAAGTTTAGCCGTTGGGAACATGCTTTGAGAAGGGACTACCTGTTCCATGCACACCACCCGGAATGGGCCCTTATTGCCCGCTGGCTGATAAGTTGTCCAGCCCCAGTACATCCTCTTACTGTCTGTGTCTTGGACCATGAATCATCTACTCTGTGACTTGGATTCTCTGAGGAGCAGATGCTGAGCCTGAGTTGAGATGCAAAAGGTTTACTGGGGGTTAACATTTTGAAAGGAAAAGGGAGAAGATGGAATTGGCAGGCAGTCAGCGGGTAGGATTGTGATGCAGATCTGACAAGTCTCTCAGCCCAATGGGAAACCTGGAGCAGAGATTGCTAGGTTTGGAGGAGTCTTGTGTTGTGTACTCTGTGGCTAGGCTCTTTACCATGGTCTTGCTCAGTCATTGGCTGATGGTATCTTGAGAAGGGCATGACCTGGGTGCAAAAACTGAGGCAGACACGAAAGAGCTGACACCCCCTAGGTTGGCAGCTTACTGTACTCGTTGGCACTGGATAAAGAGGTCCTTCTTGAAAGGGAGTCTGAGCGGCACATCTTCATGCTCTAGCAGGATGTGTTGGTGGTCTAGTTTTCTATGGGACACTTTCATCTTGGATTTAAGAAACTAATTCTATTAATTCTACTAATTATAATGGCAGTAAAACAGTTTTGTAATAGAAAAGCACACTTATTGATGAGCATTAGCATAACCTAGCAATATTTAAATGTGTAAGTTTAGGTACAACTACATACTTTATACTTACACTAAATTTCTATTTCCTACTTAAATTTCATACCCGAAATAAAATGGTCTGACTTTCTCCCCCAACTTTGGAACTTAATAAGTCAAGATGCCTAGGTTTATTCATGACTTCTGAAGACCCGCCCCGCCCAAGTGGATGTTTAACAGTGGTGCTTTTTTACTTAGCTTTGTCTCTCCCTTCCTTAAATACTAGAGTAATTCTCTAGATTCTATACAGTACTTCTTCTTCTCTCTGACTTTGTGGAGAGAAATTACAGTTGCTAGGTAATGATTATGGGGTTTTGATCCTAGTCCATGGTAGCTCACCAGGGATCTTCCAGAGGAGAGTGTAGGAAGATGGGAATTGCCTCTCACTCCAACTAGGAGCCTGTAGGGAACTTCTCCTAACTAATCATTCTTTCAGCAGACATTCCTGAACACTTTGCCTCCCTGGCTTTCTCTCCCCAACCCCCCCTTCAATGAAGAGCCTATTTAATGCTAATTAATATTTAAGATATATTTTTTTAATAGACTGTTAAGGTTTGTACTTTTTTTAAATCCTATTTTTAAAGCAATTATAACCTTTCTGGGAAAGAAAACGTTTAAAAGAAATTTAGCATTTTGATTTTGGGATTTGTTTGATTAAAAATTATGATTTTGGAACTTTTGAATTAACATCCTTGTCAACAGGAAAATGCTGAACAAGGAAATAGGGAGCAATTCTGAATTTGGGCAGTGCTTAGAAAGAATAAGTATGAATTATAACATTTTGTTTTTCTTTTTGCACATGGATGTTTTCCAAGACAATAAAAATAATGACTTTATAGCCAAGGTCAGACTTTGGTACCAAACTGAGAATCCTTAATATGGACAGGGATTTTGAAATAGGAATTGAAAATATTAAGAGAACTGGATAGAACAGTGCTGTGTGTTTGAGATAATTTCTACCTTTGAACCTAAATTTAGAACTTCTTATCAGAGGTTATTTATTAGAGCATTGAATTTTGTCAGTGCATCTCTTATATCCTTTTGATTGATATTCATGTCAAAACAGTTATCATCTCATTTTTAAGTTACTTTTAAGATGATTGGAAACAAAATTGGTTATATTTCATACAACCCTACTAAAAAAAGTGATATTTATATATATACTTGTCTTATCGCTAAGGAAAATAAAAAACAGGTTAAGGTACTGTACCAAAGAATTTATAGGAAAATTAGGATTAAATAGTCTTAATTCCCCAGTTTCTCTTTTTCCAAATAACCGCACTGTGTTTTAGAGTTCTCATTATATTTTCATTATTTTCTTTCTAATTTTTGTTCAACAACTTCTATGGCAAATGTGTTTTTTTTAATTAATAATTTTATCTTTAAAGATTTTATTTATTTGAGAGAGAGTGTGTGTGCTGGAGAGAGTGTGGGGGGCTGTTGGGGGTTGGGGGCAGCGAGGGGCAGAGGCAGATGGGGAGGGAGAGGGACAAGCAGACTCCACGCTGAGCTTGGAGCCCCAGGCGGGGTTTAATCTCAGGACCCTGAGATCATGACCTGAGCTTAAATCAAGAGTTAGCTCCCTAACCAGCTGAGCCACCCAGGTGCCCCTACTCAATGTAATTTTAAGTATAAGATGGGAGTTATTAACTAGTGGTGGCTTGCTAGAGAGTACACATTTAACTTATGTTTATTAAAAGCCTCTATTTGACCTATTTAGAATTTGTGTAAAAATCACAGTGCTATATAAATTCTAACTCTAATTCTTACCTTAACTCTAACCTTAAGATAATCCTTAATACGATGTATTGAAAATGTATTTTAATCATGTAAGTATTGACCTTTAGATACATAAAACTTGATTTACTTTTCTCACACTTAAGAGTGATCTAAATTATGGAATTCTACCTACCAGACCTTAGAAAAGGGGAAGAGCTCTAGGAGATTTTGGGGAATTCACAGTTTTCATTTTCATCAGAGTTTTCTATTTATCAAGGGAAACTGTCATGCTTTTCTTAGTATCCAAACAATTACCTTAATTCTGGATTTCTTTTTCTTTTTTTAAAGAATTATTTATTTTAGAGAGCGAGAGATTGTGTGCAAGCACAGGGTGGTGGGGGATAGAGGGGTAGAGGGAGAGAGTCCCAAGCAGACTCCGTGCTGAGTGTGGAGCCTGATGTGGGGCTCGATCCCATGACCCCGAGATCACGACCTGAGCCAAAACCAAGAGTCAGATGCTCGACTGGACTGTACTACCCAGGTGCCCCAATGCTGGATTTCTTAAAGCCGTTATAGAGACTGGTGTTTTCTGAAGTTTTTGTGAGAACATATAATCTCTTAGGATATGAAGAAAAGCAAGTAAGCATTTGTCATTGCAGCTGTATTTTCAGAAAGATAATCTATACCGTGGTAACTTTTATTTTCTAAAGAAGCCTTGATTAATATTTGATAAATGAACGGGTTATTAGTGATCAATTTCTCCATATTTTCCTGCAAATTAAGGACAAAACATAGATAACTCCTTTCCGAATGCCTCTGGCCTATAGATATAAGCTGACTTGGTTAATTTTCTTACTGTTTTATTAAAAGGAAATGCAGTATTTTGCGCAGGGTAGTGGAAGCTTCTTTTTGTTAGTACCTTTTCTGTTTTGCTTTCTTGTTAGGGTCTATGAAGCACTTCACAAGTTGTAAGCTTGTCAGTAAACCAAAGACCGAGGAGATGTATATCGTCTTTGAGATTGTACCTAAAATTTTACATGGGTGATAAGAGTATTTCTGATGCCCAATTTATAGCTGAACTTTGATGAATCACAAAACTCATAGCTTTTCACCCTTGGTGGCTAAGGGCTTCCTTAATTATTTGTGTGATGGTTAAATCTGGGGCTACTAAGTTTCTAGGAGAAATGATACAATGTGTAAGAGAATGGAACAAACTGAGTTTACTCAGTATTTATTTAAATATTTCTGTAATTTGGGGATGGAGCCTATTTAAGTATATATAAACCATCTTCAAAGAATCAGTTTTTAAAAGTCTGTTTTCCCCACTGAGTATTTCTTAATGAATAAGACTATCAGAAACAACCAATTTAAATGGCTCTGTGGTGACGCTGTTGCAAGGAAGCTTTTAATGACTAAAGTGAAAGTATTTTTTTTTTTTTTGTAGAAACCATCTTGTTTTTCAGTAAAACACAAATGCGGTTTTTGCACAAATTATCACTATCCAATAAAACACAAGTATGATTCAATTTTATGTATTTGTGAAGTGGTAATTGATAAACTTTTCCTCTAATCTTGGACATATAAGAAAAGAGAAAAGCAGGTTTTATAAGACCCTGTAATAAACAGGATTTTAAATGGTTAGCAGTATGTGTGGTATGTTTAAATTAAAATCTTGAAATAAAGACTTACTATTAACTATTAGTATTTTTACTTAGTGACATTTAATACTGCTGTATTAGGTGCCAGTGTGTTTATAAAATCTAACTTGAACCATAACAAATACAAAACACTTCGGATTTATCTTAACTGCTCATATCATTTAAGATGTTGTCTCATAAAGTAGATTGTATTTTGTGATTTATAAGTTCTTTCTCCTTAATATAAAATTGATTGTATAATTCAATATACATGAAACATGTTGCATTCATTCAAAAACATTTTCTAATCTCTTTCTGCTTAGTAAGATCTCTGTAAATATTTATGAGTTTGCCCTTTAAAACAAAACAAAAAAGAACTTTTAAAATTCAAAGCAAAACACAACAAAAGAAACAAATTAGGAAAGTATTTTTTTTCTTGGCAAGAGAGCTTTTTGTGAATATTTGGCTTAGGATGCTATTGAAAGTTGCGACATTTTATTCTTCTGGGGCAAGGGCTTCCCTCTTCCTCCCTCCAAAGTAATTCTGGGTGCCGGGTTCTCTATTTTAATGCAATGGTGACAGCACATCTTTATGGTGACCAGTTATTGACAGAAAACATCTTTAAGGTAAAGTGTGACTGTTGTGCTTGCAAATCTGTTTCCATTCTGTACATTTTATCGACCACAGCAGTCTCTTTGGCACTATCTCTCAAATTTCCTACATGCTTTCGATGTTGTCCCACTTCCAGAGTGTTCCTGTAGTTCCTGAGAGTGTTGACTGTTACCCTCTTGCGAGATGTGTTTCTTCCATCAAATGCTAGAACACAGAGAAATTCATAATTACCATTCACTCACCCTATCAACCCCCCAAGATCCTAATTCTTACCTAACTGGATATACCCAGTGTCTTCTTATACATGGCACTGCAACACACTATTGCCTTTTGGAAACATCAATGTAATCAAAATCTCTGCTGAACCAATGTGTTAACTTTGTATTGCATCCAGTATAGAAGTTATTTGGAGTCTTATTGACATGTTTGGTCCTGTTGACCTTTTGAAGGTATAGGTACAAAGTGCATGCTCAGGGGTAAAAGGATTTACTAAAAAGGAAAACCACATGAAATTTTTTTTTTTTTTTTTACATTGTGTTCATGTAGGTTAGCAGGAAAGACTAGAAATTGTAAGGTTGTTGACTAAAATAAGACCTACTCATTTAGAGTGGGGAACCTGAAATTGTGATGATGTCTTAGGAGTAGTATAGAGGCATTTATCATTTATAAAAGATTTTCAACTTCATGAAGACATTGCCCTGCTAATGGAGTTCCAAAGCATTAGAATAGCTTTAGGAAGAAGACTTCCCTGGAAGTGTAACATAGAAGGGACTCCCCCCTTTCTGAAACTGCCTGAGCACATCCAAAGGTATAGGCTAGAAAAATTCTTTTAGACATTTGCCATATTTTTACCTATTGATGATGATCTATAGAAAATGAATGTTACTGTAACCATTTTGAGCAGTCTCAACTCACTGGGATATAAATGTGGACCCCCCCACCCCCCGATACCACTGTAGCCTCAAGTCTGACTGCGTTTTCTGTTAGGTGGTAGGCTTCTCTAATGACATCCCAGTTTGATTCCCTAAAGTCTCACTTTCAGGACCTGAAACATTACAGATTCTTATTCCTAGCTCCTGTGCTTAAAGCTTCTTTCTTCTCCCACTCGCCCCACATCCACCATCAGCAGAGGCCAGACTATTGGCTTGGCATGCGTGTGCTCATCTTTTTCAGTCTGCACCTTTGCTCCCATTCCCTCCCCTATCTCTGCCCCTGGTGTCTGGGCTGGGAGGAAAGGGACCGTTTTCCCCTTAAAGGATTTACATGGTAATATTTTCTTTTCCTTGGTGGGCTATTGCTTTTAGGATTTTCTATCCAGGTGTTTGTGACTTGATAGGAATGGATGGTGGTACCCTTAGCTCCATTAACCAGGGACTTAATCTTGAGGGGCTTTATAGACTTCATGATCTGTAGTCATGTCTTCCCACCAACCCCCAGCTGGTGGTCCTGATTCGGGCACCTCTTCTCCACCTTCACAGTAGCCTGTTGAGCTTTAACACTTCACGATCTGATTTACCCTCTGGGGCCCCAAGGCTGGGCTCTGGACACGTGCCAGCTATCTGTGGTTGGTCAGCATTGGAAGAAGAGGTAACTTTTGTCCTAACAATGTGCTATGTACGCTATCATGCCTGTGTTATTTGACTTGGAAAAGCTATCAGTTGGCAGTCCAGCCTGTTAGTACTCTAAGATCAGGTAGGCACTGTAGACGAGAGAAGGGCTTCATACTAAAAATTAATCACTTTAAGAAAAGTACAGGAAAGACAGTTAAGTATTCATTCCAATGTATTCCCTTACTTCCTTCTTCCAGCCTTTCTCTGAAGTGATTGTTTTTATTTCTAGTTGAGTACTGCTTCCCAGAACTTTCTAAGTTTTTGTCTTGTGTCCTGTCAAAGCCTGCTTTTGCCAGATCTCTACAAGATACACAAGATCCGTTTTAAGTAATAGGGTCTATAAAAATGGCCACAGACTTTTAAAAATAGTCCTTCTAAGCCAAATTAGTGTATGTATAGCTATCCAAACTTAGGTTTGCAAAGACTTACTAAGATCTGGAAAATACTAGTAACTATGTATGTTGGTGGGTATTGCAGATGATGTTGGACTCATGAAGGATGCGGGTATCTTTATTCATTTTAATGCCTTTTTCTTCCCCCAAGTAAAAACTTGAGATGATTGATTTGGAAGAATATTCACATTTACATGAATCTTATCTTACTAGAGACAAGTTGCATTAACAGCTCAAAAATACATGGGATTTTCTGTACGGAGAATGCATTTTCCCCCCTCTCTTTATTGTTACCTATGGTAGGAGGGCAAGAAAGCTTAAGGCTAGAATTCAGACCCAATTCTAGAGAAAAGAGGGATTGGGTAGAACAAGGTATAGCAAAGGAGCTCACCAAGTAAATCTGTGGAAGTCTAGGACTAGGAGGCTGAGCAGAAAAGCATTAAAAACCTTCATCTAGAAATAGGATGGGAAAGTGGCCAATTTGAGATGTCATTATGTGGTAGAAAATCTGCCAGGGTGGTCTAGCTCTAGAGAAGATGTAAACAGTGCACAGGGTTCAATTTTATAAAGTGACCTTGGGAACAGGCATACTATCTGAAGTCACCATGGAAGGGACTTGAAGGCCAAAGTCCAGTGGGCCAATGAGTGAGTGAAGAGTACTGGTTCTGGGCTTAAACATATGCCAAGGTGAGCCCTAGTCATGATGCTTCCTGGGACTGGTGGGTACATAGAGAGAGAGCTTAGAATGGCCTAGCAGTTCAAGTCGGTGACAGGCCTAATTCCCATCCTGATTGATATCTTGGGCTCTGGCTGGTAATGTTATTCCTGTCTTTCTCAGAACGGCTCTCAAACTAGATTAGGCCCGTGGGAAAATCGGTACTAGGGAAGGCAAAAACGGGAAAACAAGGGTTGTGTTACAAAGGTGAGATTCTCTTTTCAGGTTTTGGTTTCAGGGAATATAACTTCAGGATAACATTTTCAGGATAATTTTGCAAATATCTGAAAGTGATGAATGAGGTAAAAGTTTAACTGGCTATAAAGTGTTAAGTTTAAATATTATTTTCTCAGTGGAAAACAAAATTGAAAATCAGGTAGACACACCTGTATAATTTTCAGAGAAGTGTTAGAGGACAATGGAAGGTCAATAATTTAAAGCAATCAGTGTGGTAGGAGGTCCTGACATAAGAATATAGTTGAAACAAAAAAAAGACTATTTATTTATTGGTGGGTAAGGTAGAGTATCCTTAGTGACTATTTTAGCGTACTTTCATTTCATCTTGGTTAATTGTTGGCTCTACATTTATACGTTAGAAAAATTCTCTGTCTCTCTGATGGTAATTTGTCTGTTTAGATTTACTCTGTCTTACTGATTCTCTTTTGTGGCATGTGGAGGAAAAAAATGATGTAATTCCTGCTCACAAGAAATTAGCAATTCAAAATGATACATTGACATTTGTGATGAACTATAATACAAGATGAAATGAAATGAAATGCCATGCAAATAATGCAGAGCCCTGTGGTATGCTCAGAAAAGAGCAAATGAGAAGAACCAGGAAGAAAGCATCCATAATGCACCAGGGACTTGGGGGAAGAGTCACTTATTTTTTCAGAAAATCTTGCAGGTTTAAAAATATATCTGCAGCCACAAGAAGCTATCACTCCACACCCATTAGGTGGCTATTATAAAACAAACAAACAAACAAACAACAAAGTAGGAAGTGTTAGGATGTGGAGAAACTGAAACCCTATGTGATTTTGAACAGTTTCTTGATTCTCGAAATCCTTTATTCCTGCCTTTTTCTCTCTGCCTAGTAAGCCCTTCTCCCTGGCTTACTGTCAGTCCCTCTGGGGAAGTATGAGCATGTCACCCATACCTGCCCTTGCTGCTTTGCTGATTTCCCTATGACTCCAGCATTACTTGCTAGTCATGGGCTTCCCCACTTTGTATTGTAATAATGATTTTGTTGCCAGAGGCTCCTCAAAGGCTAAATTCATATTAAGTATAACTTCTTACACCTTTAGAAAGTTCTTCATAAAGTTTGTTGACATGAACTCAACAGACTTTTCTTTCTTATCCCCTTAAACTTAGGGCAAGAATGCTACTCAGTTATGACTACTTTTGTCATCTTCTTGATTATCCGTCCTATGGGTGCCACCTGAGGTCGAATACTCAATACATTTTATTTGGACTATTTCGGAGCTCCATGCTCCAGCCTTTAGTGGTCCCCACAATCATACCTTCTTATCACATCTAATAAATATATAAATATATTTAATATATTTTATATTACATAATGTAGGTAAGTATATATTATAATTTCTGCTTTAAAATCTTTTAACATTTTCTGTGTATAATGTGAACTCTGTAGCCTTATTTCAGGACAATTCCTGATTGGACCTGATTTTCCAGCCTTCTTTCCAATGGATTTTTCATCAATTCTGTATCCCCATGCAACCTGAACTATTAACTGTTTTCCTTAATGAATCCTGATATCCTTACACTGCCCTGTGTTTGTAGAAACTTTTTCCTCTTCTTGGGATGACATTTCAGTCATCTATACCGACCTATATCTCATCTATATATCAAGCTCCAATTCCAACATTGTCCTCCATGTTTCACATAAAGGCAGTAGGGGTCCCCTTCTTGCCCTAAGTCGCTGGTGCACTATGGATGCTTCCTTCCTGGCTCTTCTCATTTGCTCTTTTCTGAACACACACAGGGCTTTGTACTACTTGCATGGCATTTCATTTCATCTCCTATTATAGTTCGTCATAAATGTCAGTTTATCCTTTTGAATTGCTAATTTCTTGTGAGGAGGAATTATAATTTTTTCCCTCCACATGCCACAAAAGAGAAACCAGTAAATATTGATTATATCCATGAATAAAATGATTAACAACTTTTATTTTAGAGTTCTTATGTTTTTTCTTTTTTTTTAAGTAAAAATTTAGTTTATTCATCTGTTTATGACACAGTACACAAGAGGCAAAGTGGTTCACATCATAGATTTCACTTCCAACTCTTTGGAATGTTCATTTCTTTGGCTAAAAGAAACTAGACATGAGAGGCAGGCAGTGCTTAGGCAACTGACATAAGGATGGGGAGGGGGTGATGCTAACACCATCCTTGCGGGGACAGGCACAAGGGGACTGTTAGTCACAAGCTATTTTCTAGAACTGTTGGCTGGAAACAAAGGAGCACCACTGCTGGGTGCTCCTCTGTCATGGGCCTTAGTCATCCCCACCACACAGGTACAGAAGCGCTTTCTGGTAGTCCCCCTTCGTGTCTTGCTGGATGTAGTAGTAGTACAGGGACTTGCCGTACTTTCTCTTGAATTCAGACCTAATTTTCAACATGTCCACTTCACTGCAAGAGACCATGATTCTAATCAGGACTTTATCACGAGTCCCCTTGCCCTTCATGGAGTTGTATAGCCGGTCAGCAAAATACAAGGGCTTGTTCTGAATGCACTGGACCAGGTTCAGGAAAGCATTTTTCAGGTCTCCTTTGACCTCCTTCTTGATGCTTTCCAGCATGTCATAAGGGCTGTAGCTCTTGTACCTTTCAGATACTTTCTGGAGGTGACACACACTCTGCTCAGTCATGATGCTGATCCACTTGGGCACATCAGTTCCTTTCCTCTTCACTCCAGCATCATAGAGATCCCAGGCATCTTGGTCAATCAGTTCATAATCAATGACAGAGCCATCCTCTGCTCTTCTACCCTTTGCAAGGGCAACCATCAGCTTGCGGAAGTCACCAGATGTGTCAGAAATGATGTCCTTCTCCAGATCAGTCTTGTACATTTCTTTGTAGACTCTGTTAATTTCCTGAAGCTCTTGGTTGGTCCTTGAGCAGATGATCTCAATGAGGGAGTCCTCGTCAGTCCCCAGCCCCTTCATGGAGGCTTTCAGCTCAGAAGCATCATAATGAGCAGGTGTTTTCAATAGGCCCCAAATCACGGTCTCGAGGTGGCTGGACAAGGCTGACTTGAGTGCTGATGCAAGTTCCTTTTTGGTCCTTCTCTGGTAGGCGAAGGCAATATCCTGTCTCTGTTCATTGCTGCCATTGGTCAAAATGTTGACAATGGTGACCTCATCCACACCTTTGGTCTTGATGGCCGTTTCAATGTTCAGAGCATCACGCTCAGTATCAAAATTGGTGTATGCTTTGACCAACACGTATGCACTTGGGGGCGTGGAGTGATCACCCTCCAAGCTGAGTTTGCAGAGAATTTCATGAACAGTAGACATTTTGAAGGAAACTGGGCCCGGCGCTGAGAGCTGCAAGCGTCCCCAGCTGTAGAGCCTCTTATGTTTTTTCTTACCAACCTAAAGACAAAGTAGATTCTTCGACATATTATTTCCTTGTTTTCATTCATGCACAATCTCCTTAATAGATGGTGGCTTGAATTCAAGTGAATGAGTGTTCTTTTAAGGGAGGAATTTTATTCTTTCAAATTACATAATCCTTTGGTACATCTAGACCTTTTTGATTTTCATAATTTTCAAGTATTATACATGTGATTATTTTTTGTTGTTGTTCTTTAGAAAGGTCAAGCCATAGATTTTAGGTACAAAGGGGTCTTTTCTTTATTCTGGATTTTTAAAAAAATTTCTTTTAAAAAGATCGGTTTCATTTGTTCCAAAAAATTTACTCAACTTGTTTATTAGGAAAACATTTCCCCAATATTGAACTTTGCTAGTGGACTAAAGTTATAAAACAGTCTGGAGAATTTGGGCAAGGAAATTCTTCAGTTTCATTGTTATTACTATAACCATGATAGTAGAGTTAAAATGGTGTTTCTTGGAATTAAAAAAAAAACATATGCCATAGATTCTGTGGCCTTGTTATTAATTTTAAAATCCTAACATTTACCAATAGTCACATCAGCCAACATACATCTCTTTTTTACTATCTGCCTAATAGCATTTGAGGGCAAATTTTCCCCATGAGATCAGTGATGAAATAAAAAAATATGTTCTTGGTTTTATGTAGAACTTCATCTTAGACTATTTCTATTGTTGGAACCCTGTGAGGAATTAATTCCAGGTAAAACATTAAGGAATTACTTGTTTATCCATTCCTTTAAAAAAAAATTAAAAAAAATTCAGTTAGCCATTTGTATTTCTTCTTCAGTAGACGAATGGATAAAGAAGATGTGGTCCATATATGCAATGGACTATTACCCAGCCATCAGAAAGGATGAATACCCAATTTTTACATCAACATGGATGGGACTGGAGGAGATTATGCTAAGTGAAATAAGTCAAGCAGAGAAAGTCAATTATCATATGATTTCACTAATTTGTGGAACATAAGGAATAGCATGAAGGACATTAGGAGAAGGAAGGGAAAAATGAAGGGGGGGAGATAGGAGGGGGAGACAAACCATGAGAGACTATGGACTCTGAGAAACAAACTGAGGGTTTTAGAGGGGAAGGGGGTGAGGGGATGGGTTAGCCCGGTGATGGGTATTAAGGAGGGCACGTATTGCATGGAGCACTGGGTGTTATACGCAAACAATGAATCATGGAACACTACATCAAAAACTAATGATGTATTGTATGGTGACTAACATAACATGATAAAATAAAATTTAAAAAATTCAATTAGCCAACATATAGTACCTCATTAGTTTTAGATGTAGCATTCAATAATTTATCAGTTGCGTGTAACACCCAGTGCTTATCACATCATGTGATAATGCCCATCACCCAATTACCCCATCTCCCCACCCACCTCCCCTGCAGCAGCCCTCAGGTTGTTTCCCAGAGTCAAGAGTCTCTCATTGTTTGTCTCCCTCTCTGATGACTTCCCACTCAGTTTTCCCTCCCTTCCCCTATGGTCTTCTGCACTTTCTTATGTTCCACATGTGAGTGAAACCATATGATAATTGTCTTTCTCTGTTTGACTTATTTCGCCCAGAATAATACCCGCCAGTTCCATCCATGTCGATGCAAATGGTGGGTATTCATCCTTTCTGATGGCTGAGTAATATTCCATTGTGTATATATATATATATACACCACATCTTCTTTAGCCATTCGTCTGTTGATGGGCATCTTGGCTCTTTCCACAGTTTGGCTATTGTGGACATTGCTGCTATGAACATTGGGGTGCATATGGCCCTTCTTTTCACTACATCTGTATCTTTGGGGTAAATACCTAGTAGCACAGTTGCTGGGTCGTTGGGTAGCTCTATTTTTAACTTCTTGGGAACCTCCATATTTTTTCCAGAGTGGCTGTACCAGTTTGCATTCTCACCAACAGCATCCATTCCATTTATTTAAAATGACTGAGTTTCAGGGGTGCCTGGGTGACTCGGTTGAGTGTCCAACTCTTGGTTTTGGCTCAGATCATGATGTCAGGATTGTGGGATCGAGCCCTGAGCCCAGCACTGTGCTCAGTATGGAGTCTGCTTGAGATTCTCTCCCTCTCTCTGTGCCCCTCCCCCTGCTGGCTCTATCTTAAATCTTAAAAAAAAAAAAAAAAAAAAAAAAAGGCTGTTTCCATTAGATCAATACACTAGATTTTTTTTACTTAAACACTATAACATTAATTCCAACATTAAAATCAAAGTAATCTTACATACAAAATCTTCCTGGACCTGAAAGGTTTTCTGGAATCTCCTCTACAAAAAATAATATAAGCTAATTGTCTTATAAGTAATTATTTAACTTAATTCTTTTTTTTTTTTAAAGATTTTATTTATTTATTTGAGAGAGAGAGAATGAGAGAGAGAGAACACATGAGAGGGGATAGGGTCAGAGGACGAAGCAGACTCCCTGCCGAGCAGAGAGCCCGATGAGGGACTCGATCCAGGGACTCCAGGATCATGACCTGAGCCGAAGGCAGTCGCTTAACCAACTGAGCCACCCAGGTGCCCTATTTAACTTAATTCTTAAAATATTCCTATGAAGTAGTTATTATAAACATCTCATTTTAAAGAAGAAAAAACTGAAACTCAGATAAGTTGCCTGGGCTACTAAGTGGAATTGTCAGAAATCAAATCCTTTCTGATTCCAGAAAGTTAAGTTCTTTTTTTTCTAGTTTTGTGATGTTTTAAACTTACCTCCATGTCAATAGACTAAGACTGTGAATATTCTCTACTGCTGCTAACTAACACAAAGTTAGTGGTTCATTATTATTATTATAATTATATTTATTTATTCATTTGAGAGAGCGAGAGGGACAGCACAAGCAGGGGGAGAGGCAGAGGGAGAAGCAGGCTCCCTCTGAGCTAGGAACCCGACATGGGGCTTGATCCCAGGACCTGAAGATCATGACCTAAGCCGAAGGCAGATGCTTAAACATCTGAGCCACCCAGGCACCCCAAAGTTAGTTTTGACTCTTCTATGTGTGTGTATATATGTGTTTCCTTATAGTCTTTGATTCAGCATGATGTTTTCTTCAGAAAGGCCTGTTGAGATTTTGTTTGGAATTGCCTTTAAATTGTAGCTCAAGTAGGGGAGAACTGAAATATTAGTGATCATGAGCATGATATCTGTTTATTTGGGCCATCGTTAATTTATCCCAGTAATGTTTTATAGTTTTTAGTGTACAGCTCTTGTACATATGCACTATGTTGAAATATATCACTAAATAGATCATATTTTCAATGCTTTTGGCAATATTTTAAAAATTTCACTTGTTTGTTGCTAATATATAGAAATATGGTTGTTCTTTGGTAGATTGACCTTTATCCCGTGGCCTTAATAAATTCATTTATTCTAATATCTTTTTTGTAGGTTCCTAGGTGTTTCTATGTTAGGTGTTGGCAAACCATAACCCATGGGCCAAATCCAGCCCACCATCTAATTTTGTCAAGCAGAGTTTTATTGGAACACAGTCATGCCCATATTTTTACACAGTGTCTAGAATGTTAGAGTTCTGGTTATGGTAATGGTGTTGGATAGTCAGAACAGAAACCTATGGCCTCCAAAGCCATATTCACTATCTGGACATATTCATAAGGATTCTAGGGATTAGAGTATGGATTTCTGGGGATCCACTTTTAGAATTCTGGCTACCACAGATCTGGTTGTGTAAATCTATTTCTTGTAATTTTCTTTCTGTTTGTCAGGTCTTTGTGAGTGTGTGTGAGCATGCAAATGTGTACACTTGTGCGTGTTTAATAGACTTTATTTCTTATAGCAGTTTTAGGTTCATAGCAAAATTAAGCTGAGTGTTCAGAGATTTCCCCTCTATCTCCTGCCCTCACACATGCATAGCCTCCCCCATTATCAATACCGCCTAGAGTGGTATATTTGTTAAAATTCATGAAAGTACACTGACACATCATTATCACCCAGGATTCATAGTTTACATTAGCGTTCATTGTTGGTGTGTTAGGGTTCACTTTTAGTGTTTGAGGATTTGTGGTATGCATCTTTAACTTATCACAGTCTACCTTTTAAACAATATAGTAGTTTATATAGAGCATGAAATCCTAGAATTCATAGGACATGAACTGTTCTTATGTTTGGGACTGGATTTTTGTGTTTCTCGATTTTTGGCTTTGTTGTAGGATATTGAGTTACTTGGAAGCATTTAGATCTTTTCAAGGCTCCTTTTTAATATTTTCCAGAACATATTTGTCCAGAACAGTCCTTAAAGTATAATTTGACCCTATCTAAACCAAGAATTTTTTTTGTGATTTTTTTTTTTTCTTTCTGTACTTTTATTGAGATATTTTTCTATTGTCTTCAAATTCACTAATACAGTTTTCTGTTACTAGTCTAAGTCTATATAATGTACTCTTACATTCAGATAATGTATTTTTGTCTTTCCAGAATGTCCATTATAATCTTTTTATAGATTTTAATTCATTCTGCCTATTTTCCCCTCTTAAATATATTCACCATAGTTATTTTGAATTGCTCCTCTGTTAACTCTATTACTTCAGTCATTTGTTTCTGATTGTATTTTATCTCAATTATTGGACTTTTTTTTTTTTTTTTTTACGGATTTTTAACATGTTTAGTAATTTTTGATTGTATCACTAACATTGTGTACATGTTGCACATGCTTTGAATTATGTTCTGAAGTATGCTAAACTTTGTTCTAGTAGGGAGTAAAATCACTTGTGATTACCTTCATCTTACCAAGGTGTGCTAAGCTTTGTGAGGGCAAGTCTACTTTAGTTTTGCTCATAGCCCTTATACATAGGGAGAGATTTTTACTCCACATCCTAGGAGTGTGGTATCTCTGGGATCTCAAATGGATGCCCCAGTCTCTAACTCCTGAACCCAAATTCTGTGGCCTTGGAAATCTCTGCTCTACTCTCCAGCATCCCAGTGGTTATCTTAGCTAGGTTTCCAAATCTTTGCTCTTTATATGTGTATCTTAGAAGTTGACTAAAGACTGAGGGGAAGTTTTACACAAATTATTAGGACTCCTTTTTTGTAGTGTTGTTGTTTGTTTTGTTTCGTTTTTTTCCCTTTCAGGGACTCAGCTACTCCACATTAGTTTTCTTGGCTGCCCAGAACACTGATCTCTGTCTCTGTTGTCTAACAAGACTATCGTCTTTACTTAGACTCTATTTCCCTGAGCTGTGGTTTGGAAAATGCCCCTAAGAAGAAATCTGGGGTTTATGTGACGTTTATTTTGTTTGCCTCTTTTCTCTCAAGGACCATAGCCCTACATTGGCTGCTGTCCAATGCCTGCAAATAGTTTTTACATATGTTTTGTCTGGATTTTATACTTGTTTATAGCAAGAAGTTAAGTCCAATAATAGCTACTCCATCATGGATGAAACTAGAACATGCCCATGTTACTTTTTATTTCTCTTTGTACCATCTTTTGCTTTCAAAACACCTTTCTTCTACCATTTCAGTGATGAGGACCTAGTCAAGTTTTGCTTTTCCTTCCTGTCATTTTTGACCAGCTGTAAATGGTTTTTCCACATCTGTCTGTTTAGCTTCTGAGGCTACACTTGTGCTAAGTAGGAAGTATGAGAGATCACTTAACAAAGAACCTCAATTGCCATGGAATAGAATTTACTGTGTTCTTCTAAACTTTCAACCATTGCCAACTTTTAGTTCTACTATTTCCTACTATTCTTCCTTGTTAATCTACTGGCTTCTCCTGGCTATGATTAAGTCACTGGCTTTCTGGTTCCTACTTGATTCTCTAGCTGCCAAACATTTTGGTATTAATCACCAACTGCATCTTCTATAGAAACTACCCCACCAAAGGCTCCCATCTCTTCTATAATACCCTAAGTGACCCCTGCTTAATGTTAACAGAAAATAAAAATTAGGTAGGAATTCATGTTACAAGTTACACTTTTATCAGAACAGGTTTTTTTTTTTTTTTTTATTATTTTTTTTAGGCAGTTTGGGGTATTATAACAACACCATAGACTGAGTGGCTTAAACAACAAATATTTATTGTGTCTATTTAAAGGCTGAGAATTCAAGATCTGTACTGGCAGATTTAGTTGTCTGGTGAGAGTTCTTTGGCTGATTTGTAGATAGTCATCTTCTTGCTGTGTTGTGACATGATAGATATTATCTTGTATCTCTTCTTACAAGGGCACTAATCTCATTCATGAGTGCTTCATCTTCATGACCAAATTACCTTCTGAAGGCCCCACCTCCAAATATCATGACACTGAGGATTAGGGCTTTACCATATTAATTTGGTTTTGGGGGGAGACCACACAAACATTCAGTTCATAGCAATATTTAACTATCTTTGTGCCTTGGTTTTGGTTGTAGAATCCTGTATTTATACGAGCAAATTATATGGATGACTATTGAAAAACCATCTAAACTACCTGAAATATGTAATTGCTAATATTTAGTAGGAGAATCTGTGAGGATGTAACTAACTAGGATAATAAAAACTTGTTTTCTTTTTCGTCTGATAGTGGATAGATGAGGGAAGATTATGCCCATTTGCTGTGTCACAGGAGAACTAAAACTGATAGACGTACGAATTCAGCTACAATTATAAAAGAACAGATTCCTTTAAACATTTAGTGCTAAGGTCTGTGTCTATGAAATTTTTCTATTTCATTGTGTTCATAAGTAAACATAAGTATGGGCAAGTTTCCAAACGCAAGAAAGGACAAGATTTGGGGGACAAAAGAGCCAATCAAAAATGATGGGTCAGGAATATTAAATTTGTAACTTTTTATTGACTCAAAACAACTTTCAGCTTAACATTTACTTGTCTTTATGTATTTTTCCCCTGTAGCATTATAAGCGATCATGGATTCAAAGCAAACTTGGCTATGTGTTTCTTCTGTCAACTTAAACAATAAAACTTTGAGTCCCATAACTTCTGTCACTTTATTGGACGCTTCCAATAAAATTGCAGAGGTATGTATCTTTTTGGGAGAAAAATCAGAATTTATCTTCTGATTAAGAGTTTAGATATATGTTTAAAGATCATGCCCTCACTAGACTGTGAAGCTATTTTGCCTACTTCTCTACAGTGTTTATTTTCTTTGTATAATACAGTGGTCATATTTGTGAACTATAGTTCCAAATGTCCCACTAATGTGTTCTTAGGAGTTTATTTTACATTAGAAACAGAAATAAATCCTTTTTAATTTGGGGATATACATCTCTTTGTTTTTTTTTTTTTTAAATTTTTAAAGATTTATTTATTTTAGAGAGGGGTGCATGCGAGTGAAATTGGGGAGGGGAGGGTGTAGTGAGGTAGGGAGAGCAGAGGAAGAGAGAGTCTTAAGCAGACTCCGCGTTGAGCACAGAAGCTGACACTGGACTCCATCTCACAACCCAGATATCATGACCTAAGCCGAAACCAAAAGTTGGACGCTTAACCAACTGCACTACTGTCTCTCTCTTTCTCTTTTTTTAAAGCATACTTGGATTGAGGCACAACTAAGTAGGCATCTTTATGTTGTCAAGGCATTTAAAAATTTGTTAATTAAAAATTTCTTTCAGTTAGAATTGTCCTTACCACTACAGCCCTACTTTTTTGCTTTATTACATTTTAAAGGACTAGAAATACTTATTTTTAGAAGACATATTAGTTTTCTCTAATAAAGTAACACAAACTGGGTGGCTTAAAAAAAGAAATCTGTTTGTTCTGGGAGCTGGAAGTCTGAGATCAAGGTATCTTGTTTTTTTCTGAGGGCTGTCAGAGAATGCTTCGTGCCTCTTTCCTAGTGTCTGGTGGTTTTCTAGTAATCTTTGGCATTCCTTGGCTTTTAGAAGCATCATCTAATATGACAGGTGTTATATTGGATTAGAGCCACTTTAGTAACCTCACTTGAACTTGATTACCTCTATAAAGACTCTATTTCCAAAAAATGTCACATTCTGAGGTACTGGGGGTTAAGACTTCATATGAATTTTGGTAGAACATAATTCAACCAATAATAGAAGAAATTTTAAAATATTGTTAATGACAGTATGGGCCTTTGCTGAGAAGTTTTCACTTTTTTTCAGATGATATCATTTTGTAAACAAAATTTTGTAATGCTCTGTTATTGAAAGATCTATTGCCTCATCCAAAAGCTAAGTACAGGAGGGCAGAAATATAATACCTTTTCTGTGTTTAATTTCAGGATCTGAGTCCTAGCAAGCACTTAATAAAAATTTGCTCAGTAAGTAATTTTTTAAATACACAAGGGAACTGTAAGAATGGAGAAACTTATAAAACATGAACTGCCATAGAATGATTTTTTTCCTTGTCATAGAATGATTTTTAAAAATGGTTTGTTCTGTGGCATCGTTAAAAATTCTATTAACCAATTATAATTGTCTAAAGTTTTGACTAATTTTAACCTTTTAAAGAGCAATTCTAGGGGCGCCTGGGTGGTTCAGTCGGTTAAGTGTCTGCTTTTGGCTCAGGTCATGATCCCAGGGTCCTGGGATTGAGCCCCACATTAGGCTTCCTGCTCAGCGGGAAACCTGCTTCTCCCTCTCCCATTCCCCCTGCTTGTGTTCCCTCTCTCTCTGTCTCTGTCAAATAAATAAATAAAATATTAAAAAAAAATAGCAATTCTAGGGGCACCTGGGTGACTCAGTTGGTTAAGCGTCTGACTCTTGATTTCAGCTCTGGTCATGATCTCAGGGTTGTGAGATTAAGCCCTGTGTCAGACTCTACGCTGCTGAGCACGGAGCCTGCTTAAAATTGTCTGCCCCTCACCCTTTGTCCCTCTCCCCCTCTGTGTGTGCATGTGCGCTCTTTCAAACAAACAAAAATTGCAATTCTAAATGTTCAGTGAAATCCTAAGTACATCGTAGAATACTTGTATACAGATTTAAATGAGGAAAGAGAAGAAAAGGGAAGCTGCTCTACAAATGTACACATATGTGCATGTATACACAGGTTGCAGGAAATCTTAGCCACCAGATCTGTTTGGGTATATGGACCGATTCAGTTTTTTTTTTTTTTTTAAGATTTATTTATTTGTCTCAGAGAGAGAGAGAGAGAGGGAGAGAGTGTGCACGCTCTTGGTAGGCAGAGGGAGAAGCATGCTCCCCGCTGAGCAAGAAGCAAGGAGCTGGATGTAGGACTCCATCCCAGGACCCTGGGATCATGACCTGAGCCGAAGGCAGATGCTTAACTGACTGAGCCGGCCAGGTTTCCTTGGACTGATTCAGATGTTCTGTGCTGCTCTGATTGGAACACTCCTTTCAGAAGGCTGTCTCTCCACCACCCACCTGCCTTGCACTTTGATCTTCTTTCTTGTCTGATGCTTTCAGATTGAGGGAGGGGAGGGACTCATGAGGGGTCTCCAGTCTGGTCCCTCTCATTGCAGCCACCATGCCTGAAGCAGTTACCGTGACAGGAGGAAGCCATGCCTGAGTTAGGAGTTTGACAAGCACACAGAGGTCGAAGTTATTGGGCCTGTGTGCCATGAGGTAGGGCTGGGAGGCCTGACCCCCTAGTTCAGAAACATGGCAGCTACTGCACTGGCTTGCCCACACGTATTTACATACACGTTGTCTTTGTGTAAATCTTAGAATGTGCCTAGAAATTGGGCTTTTAAAAATTAACAACTCCTCCCCCGCCCCATCTATCCTCGAGAAAAATGAAACTTTATTTTTGGTTTGATTTATTTATTTATTTTAAAGATTTTATTTATTTATTTGACACAGAGAGAGAGACAGCGAGAGAGGGAACACAAGCAGGGGGAGGGTCAGAGGGAGAAGCAGGCTTCCCGTCGAGCAGGGAGCCCGATGCGGGGCTCGATCCCAGGACCCTGGGACCATGACCTGAGCTGAAGGCAGTCGCTTAACCAACTGAGCCACCCAGGCGCCCCTATTTTTGGTTTGTTTTAAACAGAGAACCTCTGACCTCAACAAATTATTGCCGCCCCCCCCCCCCCGCCCATCCCAGGATGATGTCATGAATATGTAAATGCAGAGAGTATGGTCTACAGTTGAAATGTTAAATATGCACCAGGCTTGGCCTATGGGCTGTTTGTGAACAATCTAGAAATCTTAGGGTTGTGGCTCTATCTTTAAATCCATGACTCACGGGAAAGCCAGATGGGGACCTAGTCATTCTTGATGACTGTGGGTTGTTTTTCTGTTTCGTTTTGTAAGTAGTGGGCCCTAGTAGTAAACCCCAAGTTGTTTTGTCTGTGAGATCTAAGCAACATAGAGCAGCAAGACAGATACAGACATATTTCAGTTTTACATGAAGCTATGGTCCTTCTGTTTATGGGAAGCTCAGAAACGTGTGAAGAATCTTTTTTAGGATTGGGATCCAGGTTCTAGGGATATGAGTAGAGAAGTCTTTTTAGAGAACAGCATGGTTTTAGACTTGGTGCTTTAAGTTTTTATGGCAGGCTGGTTGAGAATGTAGCACTGTTCTTCGTTGAACCATGGATATTTGACCTTTAGAGGACTGGGTGATAGGAGATTATTTTTTATGTAAAAATTGCCTCTCATTAAATGTGAACACTTGGTAAGTGGCTTATGATGAAATTTGCCAAACCTCTGAAAAAACAGCAGTTCAAAATGAGGTTGAAAGTAATTCTGACCAGGATGTCCTATTTTGTTGGTTTGGCTGCTTTGATTAAAACCTTCTGTGAGGCAGGGGCCCTTGCGTGATAGGCCCAGACACAAATTAAGACAACAGTATGTTGACCTACTAAACAAAAGGCACAACAGCTTGGTAACTATGAACAGATACAGTTACTTTACTGTTTAAAAACCTGTTTCAGCAGTGACTTCTTCTGGGCATATGCAAATCCCTTCATGGAAAGTTACAAAACCTTGGGAAATCCCACCTGTGAATGATTGTAGTGTTTAACCCTCGGGTTAGTTTCTGTAATGCTCATTTCATGAAATGTACCCCCCTCCCCATTTTTAGTGGTTAGTTTGTGTAAGGCAAGCCCAAGACTGTAAGCCTGAACAACCACAATTTTCCCAAACAGGCGGTATTTCCAGTGAAATAGTGTGAAGGTGACAGGGTTAACAGGTTAACCTCGTAAGTCAGAGAAACTGAGTCTCCTCGAAGTCTGATGTTCTGGGGCCATGATAACCTTGGGGTTCTTTGAATGGGTTTTCACATGTGACCTATATAATTGTATATGTGATTAGAGTAGTCATTAATCTGTTTCTGGTATACATATTCTGTATTTATACATAAGTTTTAAAGCCCCAAACACCGCCTTTGTCTCTGCATGCGACAGCTTGAGTTGCTGTATAAGGAGGCTGTGGATTCTGAGGGTCACATGTTTGGCAATTTACTGAAGAAAAGTTGGACACAATATTTTTTTCATTATCCCTATTTCTTTTTAAACCATAGTTTTATACAAAGCTGTTTAATCTGTCTTCTAGTGGTACTGTATTTACAACAGAAAGGTTGTATGTTAAATGGTTGACTTTTCAAGCAACCCAAACACCTGGTCAGCATAAATCTTTTAATAGCAATGCCACTCCATTAACTCCTTTGTTACCAGAACTTTTGAAAATCCCTTTGCTAAAGAGTTGGAGAGTGGCCATATAAACCCCAAATACTGCATAACCATAAGAATTAATAAATACTGTTCATAGTAGAATATGAGACTTTTTATAAGGAACAAAATCAAGGCTACAGGTTATTAATCTCATTGTCAAAAAGTCTCTTTCATTTATGGCTTCATTTTCCTGTTTCTGAATTCCATATTTAAGTGCACTAATGATTTCCACATTGTAAGTAATTTCTTGGGTAAAGGAAAATAGCTTTTCCCACTGTAAAAAAAAAAAAAAAAATCCAAAATAATAAATATGGAAACACAAGGAAGACATACAGCTTGATATATCTTGCCCTGGGAAATAGTTACTCATGTTCTTACCTTCTGTTTAATGAACCAAATATATAAAGGGTTAGGCTGAAATACGAATGTATTTTTTGTATGATCTGTTATATAATGTTAATTAAATTCAGTCAGTGGTTTTAGTCTCTTAATGATGCTTATGTACTCTATTGTAGAGATAACCATTTTTGGTAATAAAAAGTTAAAAGGGGTGAATAATTGTGTTCTGATAAGAGTTTAATGTTACTGTGATTTTTTTTTTTTTTAGGTAGAATTCTACTGTGTAAGTGTATGAAATACATATTTTCATGAGCATTATCTAAGTATATATAAAACTGGTAAAGACTAAGCTATGGTAGGATCCAGAGTTCTATATATTCATTCATTCATCAATTATATAAACATTTAATGAGTATCTTTATTTCCAGCACAGGGCTGGGTTCTAGAGATGCCAAATACCTATCAAAGGAAGATAGTAAGACACACAACACGGAGAGCCTAAACTCTGATCAAGATGATCAAGAAAATCCCCCTTTTGTGATTGATTTCTGATACATAATCAACTCTGACATCACTCCTGACCTAAAACTTTCTCATACTTTTAATTTCTGTATATATTTTGTGAAAGCTTATTAATTAATTTAAATGAGATATATTCAGAGTTTTCTCTATGCCAAATATCAGAGTAGATGTTACAATTCTTGGCCAAATGATGCATTGAATATATCTTGTTAAAATTCATCAATTTCCTTGGTAAAAAATGTGCAGTTCTTTAAGTTTGTGGAAGCTTTGCAATTCTTGAAATAATGTGCTCAGAAGTTTGCAGTGGAATGAGGGCCATAGACATGTAAATGAATAGTTACAATGTGATGTGAAAAGAGTTGGGACAGGTATGTGGACTTATGCATAAAGCAACTAACTTAGTTAGTTAGTGACTGGCAACTAACTCTGAGGGTATCAGGGAGGACTTTACACAGAAGGTGATTTTTGATCCAGGCTTTGAAAAATGAGAATTGGTGGGGGACATTCAAGGCAGAAGGTTTAGCAAGTACAAAGGCCTAAAGGCATGAAAGTTAACAGTTTGGGCAATTGTGAGTAGTTTAATGTGACCTTAGCAAAAGTGGTATTGAGAGAAGTGAATAGGCAGCTGTCTTGTTTCCCACTGATGGTCAGGGGCTGTCTCCTCAACCTACACTCTAGCTCAGTTTTTGCCAGTTCAGTGCTATAAAGGGCCAAATAATGGTCAGTGGTACTCTCAGCTTCTCGTTCAATAGAATTTTGTTGTGCTTTCTGTTTCCTGCTGGAAGTGTTCTTCCTTTCTTCATTCCTTGTACATGTACTAATACTTTTTTGAACATTTTTAAAAAGATTTTATTTGAGAGAGAGAGAGAGAACGAGCATGAGCACAAGTGGGGGAGGGCCAGAGGGACAAGAAGACTCCCCACTGAGCAGGAAGCCCAATGGGGCTTGATCCCAGGACCCTGAGATCATGACCTGAACTTAACTAACTGAGCCACCCAGGCACCCCAACATTGTTTTTTTAAGCCGGTAAACTCGAGAGTCTCAAAGATGGAGAAACCTAAATTGCAGGTGTGTCCTTTACTGAGAAGCACCACTCTCACTTCCATCCTTTGCTTTCTGGACTCAAACATGCTTGTTACGTAAATATCTCCTCTTGTGGGGCCAGATTATAGCCTTGCAAGGCCTTGTTTTCAAGCTGGAACCATATGCAAATCTTGTCTACCTCATTAGTAAGAACTTGTTCTTCAAGGATTTTTTTTTTGGGGGGGGGGATATTCACCTGGCACACATTTTTTAATGCTTATTCCAAGAAATCTACCCACATAACTCATCCCCAACCCTTTTTGTCAGTAGCCTCCCAATATTGTTTTTCATACACTTGACTGTTCAATTAAACCTTTACCTACCAGCCAGAAATCCGTGTGGATCTGTTCTTCAAACTCTGTTGCTCTAAGTTCACCCTGTTTCAGAGCCAGCGTTCAGTGGCACTGTATCTCCACAGCAAGCCGCTTTCAGCTGCCGTCACAGATAGCGGGGAAATGAGGCTTGTGAGGGTCCTTCTCAGGCAGCTGGTTATGGAGATCACTCCATGAGACCTTACATGTGAGTTGACTGTCCAGCAGTGTTGCAGGTATGGGCACATAGAGAACATAAATGATCTGTCTCTAAACCCTACATCTATCTGATTTAGTACAGCTATTTAATGGAATGTTGTTATACAGGCCCGATTTTATGGCTAGATTCAGAAAAGACTGCTAGTTTTCTCCCCAAATTTATTCTCCCCTTTCTCCATATTAACTGTTTATCTGGGCATATGGCTGCTTTAACTACAGAATATGTTTCTCAATCTCCTTTGCCGCTAATATGGCTATGTGTCTAAGGTTTTGCTAATGGAATGTGATTGGAAGTGATGTTTTATTTTACTTTAAAAATTGTCCTGGACTTTTTCTTTGTCACTTTCTATAGGCTGGCATGTGGGCATGTTTTTGAGCCTTTTTTTTTTTTTTTTTGCCATGAAGATGAGTTTTCTACTTTAGGAGATAGTGAAGAAATGAGACAGAGAGAGAACCTTCTAGAACAGAGCTACCTCTTGGATGTGGATCACTTCTAGATACCGCTGGACACCACTGGATAATTGTGAGAGAAAATGAATCACTAACTTTTGGGTGTCTTTGTTATAGTAGCTTGTATTGTATTGGGTATATCCGATTTACTCTTGGCAGCTCTGATCCTCTGATTAGTCAGTGTCTCATAGTGAGGCATTCATACCCATCAGGGCCCAATGGTAAGTCAGAAGATGTTTTCAAAAGGAGAATGCATAGTTGCTGCAATAATTGCATTCTGAAGACATCATGACTTTGCTTAGAAACCTTAGAGGCTTTCCTTTGGCTCGGGATTTCCTCCAGGCAGCACCGGCCATATGATCTTTCCCACTGTAGAAGACACCTGGGTTCTTTGTTGCAAGCCAGGGAAACTAAGAGTGGTTAAATTAAATAGAAAGTAAATTTATTTGAAAGCTACTGAGTGACTCACACAGAATCAAGGGGAAGGTAGGAGAATCAGGCTTGGAAAATGGGTAGGTGAGGCAGCAGATACCAAAACGATACCATAGTTGCAGGAACACGCTGGTCACAATGGTTATTGTTCTCCTGTTGCCCTACTAGACATTTGATGCAGTTATTGGCATGGAAGGCCCCACCGTGAGTCACTTTAAAAACTGCCCCAGCATCTTGGGTGCCTGCCCATATTCCTCTGGCTTTACTGCCTTGGTTTGCTACGGTTGACCTCTACCTACCAGTATCGTCTCTGTTTGCCTGAGCGCTTTCCCTGAATCTACAGAGGCTTTTCAGTTTGCATGTGGCAGAACAAGCTTTCTCTCTTCTTAGGTGGAATCACCGTAATAGGTTTTGTTTTCTACCATTTGCCCAAGGAAGCAAGCTCTAGTTGCCTCACAGCAGTAGCCAGCTTGGGATAATGGCCTCATCATGGACAGCCTCTTTCTTTGGTTTCACCTCCCCTTTCCTCCTGGTGCTCTTGCATATTCCTAATAGACTATTGGTTCTTGAGTCCTTCTCTCAGAGTTTGCTTCTGGGGGAATCCAACCCAGGATAGCACTTCTCACTCAAAATTCAAGTCCCAGCTAGTAATATTTGACAGGCTGAACCCAGGGCAGCTGTATGTTGGGTTGGGGGTGGCATATGGAAGGATTTGATACTTTGGTTTCCATAGCATGAGGAGGGTCCTTATCTCTTCCCATGACTCATAAAATGTAGAAGTCTTCAAAACTTGGAAGGGGGATCAGAACCACTAACCTGTTTCAAAGCTTATTGTTTTTTCTGGAATATTGCAGTATTTTTCTAATTGGTTCACCTTCTTCCTTGAAGTAGGAGAGAGAAAGGGAAGGTTGAAGTATGGGGAAAGGCACTCTTAAAATTAGATAACTACAACATCCAGTCCTAGTCCTTTGGACAAACAATGCCTTATCACTTTGTTATTTCAATCTATATCATCCTAACTAAGTATAAGAAAGTCATTTTTTTAGCAGTTAATTTCCAAATTAAACATTGAACTACTAACATTTTTGTACTCTTATCAAACAGCAGATTTTATATCTTGGACAAATATGGCACATTTTTGAGAAAGTTGATTAGAATTTTGTGTGCCAAACAAGTCTTAGAAAATGCAGTGTTTGAACAGATAAATGGAATAGATAAAATGTTGGCTTCAGAGCATTTTTGGTCTGTTTTCTCAAATTGATGGATTTCAGTGTCCCAGGAAGCCTAATATTTCTCCTACAATCATCTCTTGATTTCTGTTTTTCGTCATTTTTATTGCTCTCTTAAATGTTATTTGACTTGAGGCACTATCTACCTGGTGTATGTGTAACTGTGCTGTGTTCCTGCCAGGAAAGGGTGGCTTCGACTGCCCAGTTTCCCCATCAGGGTCATAACAAATGTTCTCTCAGTTCACCTCTTTCTTCCTCTTCTTTGGGTGTTGGGGGTGGGGGGGGGGAGCTGCTGTAGCTAAGTCCTTAAGCTAACACTAGATTAAGATGGATGACTAGGTGGTATTCCAGGAAGCTGACTTCACCAATCCTTCTTATTTGGAGTCTGCCCCAAGAAAATTGCTTGTGGGAGGTCTCTCAATGTGTGGGAGCTTCTAGCACCTTCAAAAATCACTTCCAGAACTTTATTTAGGCACCATCTTTCACCTGGTATTTATCTACAACTGTTCTTTTCAGGAAAAGTGAGTCATTAAGGAGAGGATGGGAGTGGGAAGAGCCTACAGAGAACCATATGTGGGATGCATGTGTTTATCATTTGTTTTGAGCCAGAGGGAGCCAGAGACTCTAGCAAGCCTTGTTTTGATAATACTGTGTCTAAGATGTTCATTTATTCATTCATTTACTCTTCTATTTATTATAGAATGCCTACCAGGGCTTAGCCATTGTGTGAACTACTAAAGATACAAATAGCAATCATCAGGTCATCCAATTTATGGACTTTTCTCATGCGTAGAAACATCCATACTGAGAAACAGTACTACTTAAAGATAGCTTTAAATTTTTAAATGATATAATAGAATGATCTTAGTTTACATTTTTCAAACATTATTTGAATACTGTCCATGTTTAATAACAAACCATATATATAAAAACAAAATTTGAGGTAAGGGAAAAATTAGAATTCTTTTCTCTCATTCCTCCAAGATGTCCATCAATTCAAAGGCCAATGTCTTTCAATTTTTTAAAAATTTTATAAATTAATAAAAATTTTTTATTTTTAAAAAATTATTATTATTATTATTATTTGCATCTCACAACAGTAAGAAGAGAAGTAAAGGTAGGCAAGATGAAAAGAAGGGGGAGCAAAAGTATCTTCCATGAGGAATTTCACCTGATGAGAACAAGTGTCGAAAAAATATTTGCCAGATGGGTACCTGGATGGCTCAGTCGGTTAAGTATCTGCCTTTGGCTCAGGTCATGATCCCAGGGTCCTGGGATTGAGCCCCCGCATTGGGCTCCCTGCTCAGTGGGGAGTCTGCTTCTCCCTCTCCTTCTGCCCCTCCCCCTCTCCTGCTCCTCCTCTCTCTCAAATAAATAAGTAAAATCTTTAAAAAAATATTTGCCAGAGAAGATCAGTATTCGTACTCCCATTTCTATTTTTTGTCTCAAATGAAGGAAGGCCTACATTGGGCCATATGTACATTACATAATTTTGGTAAAGCTTTTGTATTAGCTTAAAAGAATTCAGTCTTTAATGAATGCTACTCAAATCTTTGTAGAGGGTTTCCTACTGGCTTCCCCAAATATTGAATCCCTGACAAGTGCCACATTAATGCATGATTACTGTTAGAGATAAGACTGAAGGAATACATCCAAGTCTCCTCCCATTGGTTGAAAGCAGTAGATGGCTTCCACTCCATACTCCTCCTGGTTAATAACGGTTCCCTTTGCCTACTTGTTTTCTCATTTTAAAATTGTGAATCTCAAGTTGACCTTGTAGAAGTTATAACAAAACCATGTACATGTGAATATTTGCCCTTGTGCTAATGGCTCAGTATTGGTGAGATTTTGGCAAGGTGGATCTTGTTTAGAAAACCGGTGGAAGGGTTATGGAGGCATGTACAAGAACAAGGTCATGGGCTCAGAATCACTTCTGTCTTTCATATGGAATGTCCCTTTGAACTCTGAGAAACTCAAAATTTGGACTTATAGAGTTGGATTTCTGTGTAGAGCTCAGTTCCTGCTGGGAGCTTGTAGAAAAATTAAGAGAAACTTGTCTCTCTGTAGAGAAAGCCACATACCAAAATAAATCCATTTGGAAATTTGGTACTACATAGTTCTCTGGCTGAAAAATATCTAAGTCTGTGGTACCCTATTGTTTGTTCTACTGTTGGCATATCTTTCCCCTGTTATGTCTGGTTTCTTAGATACATAATAACAAGAGATAAAAGTGATCCTTTTCAATCTGATTTTAATGAATAGAAAGGCACCTGCTTTGCATGTGTTGTGTGGTGGGGAGGGGTGGGTATAAATTCTTGACTATGCCTGCGGTCTCTAGTTACGTCACATTTAATAAATAAGAACAGTCTGCATCCTTGGACCCTCCTCTTAGATGGTTGAGCAGATTGAGTGGCGTTATGCGTTCAAATTTAACTGAACACAGTAAGTTATTATAGATTTCTAAATTGAGTGATAGGGAGAAGTTTTGGGAAAGAGTTTTGGACTTGGACAAACTAAGGCTTGATTATTCAAGATTTTTATTTTCTACTTCAGACAGTTGTATACTTTGATAAGATTCAGAAATGACTTTTTTGGATAAAGTACAAATATAATATTCACAAATATAGTTTTATGACCATTCTGTATTTTGCAGTTGTTTTATGTCTTACCTTTTGTGGAAAATACTGCCTCTTTTTTTTTTTTTTTTTTTTTAATACTGCCTCTTTTAATTTTGAACAAATTGAAGTGAAAGGATAAGTCTCTGAAGAATGTGACTAATACCAATTTAAATATTGTAAGAGAAATCTTTCACAAGTTGCTTCAATTCACTTAATTTCTTGATATCGTTGCTGTATGCTTCATATTATTTTTAAGGGAAAGATTGAGAATGCTCTATTTATAAAAATGCCCCCAAATACACCAAATCCAGGGAAATTTACTTTTTAAATCTTGGACGTGTCTATTTGACTTAAACTCAACTAACTTCTATTTCTTCTTGAATATAAATTTTAGGGTTGTTAGTGGTGTTTGAATTTATAGTCTGATAAAGGATGAAAACTTACCTTCCCTAAATAAGTCAACTTACTTCTGCTATAGGGGTTTCATTTTGTTAGTAGTTGAACTTTTATGAATATGGATAAACATTTTAAATAGTGTGATTTATTAATTTTGAGAAAAATAGAAAATATTTCCCAGAAGTCCTATAATATTCACAAACTCCAATCTAAATGAGAAACATTTCAGTCATTTATACATTACTCTGATTCCCAATCTCATTCACTTTTATAAAATTTGTTAGAAATTCACACAGAGCTACATTTTGTGGATTATACAAACATAAGTTTATATTTAAGAGGCCAGGCAGGAATGTAATTGGGTGGATCTGGATCAGAATAGTTGTTTTACATGAACATGTGTTTTTAGCTGTTTTAAAATAAAAGTGAGCTCATATTGAGTTATATAAGAGCCTACAATCTAAATTGAGAAATAAGACGCATGACATAAACACATGGTCATAGTTTATTTTTCCAAACATAGAGCATAAGGATAAGAGGTTAGTTTAATATGAATATAGATTTTTCTCTTTGACTTCTACATTTGACCTTTATGGTTTCAAAGAAGGTACATAGGGGAAAGATGTGGAAGTGACTGTAGATCCAGCTGCATATATGGGCATCTGCTATGTGCTAGGAATTGGGCGAATTGCTTTTCATATAATGTATCATATTGTCCTGATACTCCAGTGAAGATGACAGACCCATTCTACAAATGATGAAACTGAGGCACGGTGAGGTCAGATTTCTCATATGATGACTTCCATTTTTGCATAGAAGCAAGTAGAGTGGTTGGAAGTAGGAAAATCCACGTAGTGCTAAAAGGACCAGTAATTGAACAAAAGGATAAACAAAGAGGTAATAATTGATGAACCCAGATTAGAATTTCAGTTGGTTCAGGGACACTACCCGCTGTCACTTCTGCTTGATCTTGAGGTTCTTGGGAGAACCAGGGAGTGTTTTGATTTTCTTGATCCAGTGAAGCCTTCCAGAGTCTTGACCATAATCCCTGGGGCCCTTTTCTACTGCTGGTCTAGAACACTGGGCTAGGGATCCTGAAATGGTGAGGTCCAAGTCCTATTTTGAGTCATGTATGTGGATATGTGTCGTGCTCAGAGGGGAATTGTGAACTCTGATACCCAGGGCAGGTATCAGAATGGCTTGCAACTTTTTATGTGCACAGCTTCTCCCCAAGCATGTGTGTGCAGTGTTTGACCCTTGCTTTCCTATCTATCCTTCCAATTTACTGGTTGTTGGCTTCTCTTCGGTACATTCAGTTTGAATTTTGAGTAAAATTAAGAACAATTTTCTGGCTGCTGTTGTGTGGTAAATAATGTAGTTTCCGAGTGTTCGCGGCATATTTCTGGGACAGTCTGCAGAAAGGATTGCTTTCTGTATTGCTGTAGAAAGAGAACTGCCTACATTCTTTTGCCACAAGGAAAGAATCACCTCAATGGGTTGGGCAAAACGTCCTTCAAAATAACTTGAAGGCAATTTTGAAACTGTAAATGATCCAACAAGTGCTCAACAATATGTATAGCTTCACTGGATTTTATACAAGGCAATGATTTTGACTTCTGTTCTTGGTTCCTCTTTGCTTATGGCATCTACACCAGATAAAAGGAGATGTGAACTCATCACACAGAGCTCAACCAGAATTCCTGACAGTGCAAAATGTGTGTTTTTCTTTATAACATATATGGCTTTTCTGTATATCATTGAGAGGGAAAGCCCTTACATATGAAAAGAGGAGTACGTTGGATCTTGTGGAAAAGAGAAGAAAGGAAACCATAATTCATTGACTACTTATTAGTAAGCCAACTATTATGTGACCTGCTTGCACAGATTCTTTTAATTTTCATTTAAAAACTCTGAACACACATTTTACTATCTCCATTTATGGATAAAAAAATGAAACCCATAGGGGTTAAGTACCTTCTCAAATCCCAATTTACATAATGAGTGGATGCACTGGAAAATGTACCTAGTTCTATTTGTGACAGAACTCGTAATTTTTCCACTAAGTCCTACTACTTTTATATTATTTATTCACAAAGATTATTTACTATTTTGTGCCAGATTCTATGTTAAATTCTAAGGATAGAGAAATGATCAGTATTGAAAGATGACAATTAAAAATATAAAATACTGTGACTGTTGGAAGGGAGGGGAGCTCTTTTCTCATGATACTATGTACAAATGTAAGAATTTTACTATGCAGTAGAAGTTAATTGATGACAATGATTTGTGATGGTTTATTTATTAATTAAAGATTTTATTTATTGCGAGCGAGACCGAGACAGAGATAGCGAGAGAGAGCAAGAGCAGGGAGGAGAGGGAGAAGCAGGCTCCCTGCCGAGCAAGGAGCTCGATGTGGAACTCGATCCCAGGAGCCTGGGATCATGACCTGAGCCCAAGGCAGACGTTCAATGGACTGAGCCACCCAGGCGCCCCTGTGATGGTTTATAAACCATTCTTGCTGCACTATTGTGTGCTCGAGGAGTATTTGAGGTGGACTTCTATATAGTAAGGGTCTAGTTTGTGTTTAGAGATTCTGATTTTCCAGATTCTATTTCAAAAATAGAACTTATGGGAGGGCTGTATTTGGATTTGCTGCAAGCAGGTTTGGATTTTGATTAGGCAGAGAAACTCCAGTTTTAATGGAAGTGGGAGTGGGAGGTAGAAATCTAGGTACTGGCTCCACACCAATGGTTCTCACCCTTGATTATGTCTCAGAATCTTGGTAGAGGGGTTGTTAAAACACAGATTTCCAGGCCCACTCCAATTTCTTACTCAGTAAGTCTGGGGCAGTGCCTGAGAATTTACATTTCTTTATTTTATTTTATTTTATTTTTTTTATTTTGAGAGAGAGAGAATGAGAGACAGAGAGCATGAGAGGGAGGAGGGTCAGAGGGAGAAGCAGACTCCCTGCCGAGCAGGGAGCCCGATGTGGGACTTGATCCCAGGACTCCAGGATCATGACCTGAGCCGAAGGCAGTCGCTTAACCAACTGAGCCACCCAGGCGCCCGAGAATTTACATTTCTAACAGGTTCCTGGGTGCTACTGATGCCACTGACCTGAGGACACATTTTGAGGACCACTGTTCAACATGAAAGTCTTGTCTTACTCTTCTCATGTAGAATGGGCAAAATAGGGAATATTTTATATATGCCTTGGGCCAGCTTGTTTTAGCAACCACCAGCTACTGCTTTGGCCTCGTCTTATGAGATCTGGTGATCCACCACTGTATACATAGGTATCTAGAAAATCCACAAGATGAATACCATTTATCTCTGTTTATAAAATCATTAAAAAATGTAGTTATTTTTGCAGATACAGATTAAGAGTTCATTTACGCATTTACTAAAATCAAAGGAAACTTTAGGACCCCTTGTTGAATGAGGAAATCGTATGTTAAATAAGACAATTATTCCTGTGTTTTCTTATTTCTAAGTGATAACCAGTTGCACTAAAACCACTGTGAGGTGGCAGGCAGGTTTGGGATGATTTGGTGCACATCTGTTGTACGATGGACATCTTATTTACTTCAAACAGAAGTGAACTCTGGAAAGAGACACTGTTCCACATCATAGAGGAGCAAATTGTATTTTCTTGTACCTGGCATTTAAGCCAACCATCAAACCCAACGGGCATGAGTTTCTCTAACTTGAGTGAAGTGATAACTAAACATTTCAACCTCAGACTTGAGTGTTTTGGTGTAACATATAAAATGCATTCAGCCAAGACCCTAATCCACAGTATTCATTTTTTTCCCCCTTGATTTATGTTTAGTACTTTGTTAGATGGTTCTCTTTTCATCTGATTCCACATGGATGCAATGTTTCCTGTCTCACAGCCAAAGTCAACCTTTTAAGGCCTACAGGGGTGTTGTAGACATATAAGTTAACAAAGCAGAGAGAAGGCTGGATTCCAGGACCACCTGGATTGCCAGCAAGGGCTCTAGAACCACAAAGGTTGGTCGGAACCAACCGAAGGTCAGATGAGAAGTACACAGGGAAGGGCCTCTGAAACCCGACAGCAGCAAAGCTTGTGGAAGTAACATTTCTTATAATGGAGGCAAAAGGAGATTCAGTATAATCAGTGTAGGTTAAACAGACCTGGGATATATTAGTCATGGATCTTTAAAAAAAAAAAAAGTGCTTACACTACTTGAAAAAAGAGATTTCTGCAATTTTATTTCTAAAGCTTGGCAGCTGTAGGAGGTAAAGGGGCTAGTTCATAAAACCAGAAATTTTATGCAAGCTTTTCTAAATTGTTACCTGTGCTAGGCGAGATTGGAATGTTGAAGGAGTGTTATGGAAGAGAGAGTCATATGTTTTTGGATTCAGTCAAGTGGCTCTCTGTTTATGTAATCATTTTCCTCTTGTGGTTATGAAAGATTATTGATAAAGAGCTAAATTATAAAAACCCTTCTAGTTTTTTTGATTATGTACTTATTAGATCTTCCTAACATGTCCAAGATCTCCAATGTGTGCTATGTGTAATGGTTTATAAACAGTCTATTATTGTTGAGATCGAATGAGACAGCAGATGTGTTTGATAAACAACTTTAACACTTTTGAGAAAAGAGCTTTCTGCAACACCAGTCACAACAACGAAAGAACAAAAATTTTGGCTTTGATGGAAGTCGTGTAGAGTCCACAAATAATTATCTTGAGTCTGCATAATTTTGCCTAAAGAATCATTTAATTTTAAAAGAGAAAAATGCCTTCTCTTAATTTGTCACCGCCCCTTCCCTGCTTCAATCAAGAATCTTGGGATCAAAAAAGAGAAAAAAAGAACTGGGTTGTTTACTATAATATGTCCAAGAATTTGTAGGGTCTTACCAAAGGCAATGAAACTGTCAGCATGGTTTCTTATAAGTTTATTATGCATTTACACACTGGCATGTGTTGTACATTTGTTGGAAGAAGTTTTCTAATATTCACTTCCAGGATTCCTTGGCTGTAAACAGCTGGAGAAATCAAAACTCCATGAGCTGAACTGGACGTCGTCTTGATCATCGGGTGTCAACAACTTAAGATTGACTTTGCACCTCCAAGTGGTCACACAGTTAGTGTTTTAAAATTTTCCAGGTCTCCTGTCTCTATTTTTTCTGTTTCCATGGAGGTCTCAGAAACTCCTTTTTAAGATTTCAAAATTTAGGGCGCCTGGGTGACTCAGATGGTTAAGTGTCTGCCTTTGGCTCAGGTCATGATCCCAGGGTCCTGGGATCAAGTCCCACATCAGGCTCCCTGCTCCTTGGGAGCCTGCTTCTCCCTCTGCCTCTCTCTCTCTCTCTCTGTCTCTCATGAATAAATAAAATCTTTAAAAAAAAAAAAAGATTTCAAAATTTATGTTTAAGAATATAAGATGTAACAGAACATGCAATTTTATTTTGTGAGCACCGCCAGGGTTAACCTGCATTTCCTGCTCTGTGAATTTCACTTTCTCTACGTGTGCTGTAGTCACTGGGGCAGTTGACATCTTCCCCAGAGACAGCAGTCTTAATGAGGATTATGAACATTTATTGGTTAAATATATCTCACTCTAGGCAAAAGTAGCAAGTAGGGGATTTTCCTTTCTCCCCTCAGATACATCCATACTATTTTATCATTAAGTATTTTCTTTTGTTTTCTAGGCTCACTACCTGGGTTTGATTTCCCTGCCCTAATACATTTAATGGGTCAGGTCTTAGAGTTTTCATTTGGCCAATTCTGTTGGCTTCATGTTGTCCTGTTCCCTGTGTTGCCCTACTCCTTGTCTAGCCCCTCTCTTGGGACAAGTAAGCATCTAGGGTGTCATTTTCTCTTTTAATGATAGGCTGAGGAGAGAAGGCTAAAGGATAGGCATACTCTCACTTAGAGTGTGTTCTCTGTAAAATAAAAACTTTAACAGGATGGGTCCTATAGTAAAAAAAAAAAAAATCACTTGAAGTGGAGAGAGTGGAGTATGAATATGTTGTAGTTGTCCAAAAATATTTATTGAATAAATTTTCCTACTTGATGCTCAAGAGAATTCACCTTACCTTTGTCTCCAACTCAGATACTTCAAAGCCAGGAGGGCAAGAGCCATGGATTGGCCATGGAAGTGGCTTTCAAGTGGGATGAGGAATGAGTTTTTCATCTGACTGCCTAACCTCTTTTCTAGTATATTTTAATATCAGCCTGCTGTTGTCTAAAAATTATGCCAGGAGAGAATTTTTTTTTTATTACAGCACCCAAACCCTATTCTTAGGAAGTCAGATATTATACTATATTAACAAACTAGAAGCAAAACAAAAAGAACATATGGTATATTACAGGAATGAGTAGTAAAGAGATCTCATCTCTTCTGGGGGTGGGGGAAGTCGAGGGAAGCTTCCTGAAAAAAAAAATGTCCAGATCGAGACCTGAAACATGAGTAGGTATTAACTACGGGGCTAAAAGAAATCTGTATTGCTGAATCACAGGGGTCAAGGGGACATGTAGTTTGAGATGAGCCTGGGGAGGCAGGCAGGGAGCAGGAAACATGGGTTCTTACGAGTTTTGTACAGGAGTCCATTTGTCCTAAAGGAAATGGGTAACCATTGAAGAACTTTCAACCGGGGTGTGATATGATTTGATTTGTGTTTTTAAAGGTGAAGGATGGAGGCAGGCCAACATATTGTTGCTGAATAAACATTTTATTTATTTTTTTTAAAGATTTTATTTATTTATTTGACAGAGAGAGACACAACGAGTGAGAGAACATGAGCAGGGGAGTGGGAGAGGGAGAAGCAGGCTTCCCGCCGAGCGGGGAGCCTGATGTGGGGCTCAATCCCAGGACCCTGGGATCATGACCTGAGCCGAAGGCAGACGCTTAACGACTGAGCCACCCAGGCACCCCTGTTACAAACATTTTAATGCCAATTAACTTACAGTCCTATCACTAACCTACATTGAATTATTAAAAGGTAGCAAGTACTGGGTAATGACTGGAAAAGCTACACCCACATGATAGACTCTGGGGTTATCATGAACCTCATGAGATAGAAGATACGTGGAAAGAGGGAGATGAAGAATGATGTATTTAGGGGGGAGAGAGGAAGGAAGGGAGGAAAGAAGGGGAAGAGGAAGGGAAGGGAAGGGGAGAGGAAGACCAAACTAGGTGCTTTCACATACATGTGCAAACTCATTTAATTCTCACAATCCATTTACAAAAGAGAAAACTAAAAGAGCAGTTGGGAGTTTGAGATGTTAATTTGCCCAAGATCATATAGCAAGTGGCAGAGTTGGAATTTTAATTCTGATTCTCCTGCTGTATGTTCAGAGCTCTTTCTCATAGAGCTTCTTGTCCCTAAAGGAGGAAACACACGAGTTGAATGGAAGTATATCCTAAAGTATAGCTAGAAGATAGAACTTACCCTTTGTCATAATTCTGCTAGTGAGTAACCCTCAGTGAGTAATAGGTATTCAAAATGAAGTGCTTCCATCCCAGGGGGAGATCTATCTGATGCTCTGTAGTTGGATGGATGTTTGTATGCTTTTCAAGATAAGAGATAATTAACATTTCACTGTTCTCTTCCAGGAATTTTCTCTGTAATACTAATGTACGCTGTCAGTTGCTGAACCACATGCAAATTACCTTCTTGTATCCAGCAGGGCTTTGTCATTTCCAAACTTATTTAAAAACTTGATTAGTCATTCATTATTTGTTCATTTCACAAATAATTATTGTGTCTAATGAGTTCCAGGCACTGTTCAAGGTACTGGGAAAGAACAGTGAACAAAACAATTTTTTTTTGCTCTCATTCATTTAGTCATTTAGTGAATTTATGTATTTTGGTTTCTAACGCCTCTGTGTTAAACATAACAAGTTTCAAATTGATTAAAACTTTCCACTTCTAAATTTCTGGGGCCTGCATTCAACCTCCATTTCTCTTACCTCTGCTTTAGTTCTAGAATTTTGAAATTGGTAAACAAATGCATGCTACCTACCAATACTCTTGGTGCTTTAAAGATTTTTTTATTCTTCCTTCATAGCCTTTATTATTCCAAAGAGAAGAGCAGTGAAGCTCATTTTTTGATTAAGCATGCTATGGCCCTCAACAAATATTTACCCTCTGATTTCATTCTTGCTCTTCCTTATGTAATATTGTTACTCCACTCATATACTCTTTAGGCAAATTAGAAATATTTTCCTGCCTTATTAGTTTTTTTTTTTTTTTTTAATGTGCTATTGTGTCTGCATTTGTGGCATGGATGAGAGGATTAAAGCCAAATCTTGGAATTTGATGAAACACTTTTCTAAACCATGTGAGTTCATTTTCAGGGAGCTAATATAATAATCTCAAACACCTGTGATTTAGACAAGAGGAAGTCAAATATTCTAAAGGATACTATAGCCAAAATACTTTGAATTAACAGAGATCGCTGTTTGTGATGATTTCATTCTCTGTGGTCCTACCTAAATATCCACACTGTGATATTTGCTTCATTGTTATTGATTAGCCCATCATAAAATTTCTATATTATATCCAGGAAGGAGGATTTAGACATTGAGATAATGTTGAATTGTTGTTTTTATCTGTGGTACCTGACTCCAACTACCTAAATAGTTTATTTGAGGGGATTAGGTTATAGGTTTTATAGAATTAGCGGTCAGCAAACAGAAATGACCTCTGCTTTGTATTCATGGGTCAGTCAAGTCTGTGATACAGTGGTTCCCTCAATCCTAGTAAGCAAGGAGGGGGCATAAAGCTAGCTATTGACTGGACAGCAGGCTGTTGGGAAAGTTCTAGATTGCTCCCATTGGTTGCCAGTTGATTCATTGGTTGACCTCACAAATGGGAAGGGAAACCAGAAAGTAAGATAACCACAGACTACAGTATTTTAGGAGAATGATACTTCCTTGCTTTCCACTATTGCGGAGCCATATTCCTGATTATAGAGGAAGAGAGGACGTACCATCCAAGGCATTTGGAATGGCGTCTATGTGGAAAGCAGGGCTTACAGGACAGTATTTGGTGACCAGAACTGCACATGATAATCCTGGTGAGTCTACATTATGGTTTTATACAAGGGTAGGAATTTTTTTTTCTTTTGATTTCCCGAACTGAACACACTCAATATTTTTATTTTTGTTTACTTGCCTCTAGCAACACACTAGCCGTGTATCTGTGAGGAAAGTGTGTCCTGGTGCCCAGGTCTTTTTCCTGATTATTATAGAGTTCAATACATTTATCGGAGTTGAGATTTTTATTCCAGGGACATACTGTTTTATTTTTTATTTTTTATTTTTTTTAAAGATTTTATTTATTTATTTGAGAGAGAGAGAATGAGAGAGAGCACATGAGAGGGGGGAGGGTCAGAGGGAGAAGCAGACTCCCTGCTGAGCAGGGAGCCCGATGCGGGACTCGATCCAGGGACTCCAGGATCATGACCTGAGCCGAAGGCAGTCGCTTAACCAACTGAGCCACCCAGGCGCCCTATTCCAGGGACACACTGTTTTAAATACATTGTTACAGAAGTTTATGTGCTTGTTTTCTGCAGATTTATGTGGTTTCCTAAAACTAATTTGCAGCAATTCTCTTCTACACACTGGGGAAGGAGGAGGGGAAAGAATGAACATAACATTTTAAGAATGGAAATTTTCAGAAATGGTCAAGATTTATCCCCACGAAGACTGACTAATTGAACCTCTTTAAAATTAAGACTCGAGAGAGGGAGGATTGGCATTTAAAGCAAATTCAGCTTTCATACTACTCTTTGGTATCAAAATCCAAACGATCTATGGAAAACTGTGGCTGAATTGATGGGCCTGTTGGGGCAAGTTCTTTCCACTCCCCGCTCTCTTGAAGAGTCTGGATCTCAGAGATAATGCTGTGAGGACGGACATAGCAGCTTTGTGGTCTAGTACCTACTCAGACATGGGAAAGCACTGATGGCTGAGGCAGCTGTCCCAGAAATGGGATCCCCAGGAAAACTTCTGGGGTGACTCTGTCGAACTGATGAGCTTGGATTGTCTATCTTTACCAATATGCTGCATATCCGGTGAGAAGCTCACCAGTGGGAATGAAGATTTTGTCAATGAAAGTCTCATTGGGGAGATTATTTAGGGTCCATTTTCATAGCAGTGGGCAGTAAAAATATGCTAAAATCCTGTTATCACAGTAGGGATATTTGTGTGGTTCTTTATCCTGTATTTGCATATTTAACTATCCTCTTCAGTTTTGGAATTAGTTGAGGTCAGTGTTCTTAGTTTTTTTTTTTTTTTTTTTTTTTTACAATGTAACATATAATCTTATTTCTATCACACTCTACACCACTATTCATTCAAGTTTTCATGAATATTTCCATGTAGTTATATTCATGGAATGTTGCCAGTTGCATACTCCCTTCTTGGCACTCATAGAAATATTTGAAATATGGGACAAGTGTTCAAGGCAAAGCAACTCTACTGGGAATTATCATAAAATCTACAGTATAGTATATTATAAAAGCTATGGTATACCTGTGTTTAACCCATATGTTAGACTGCAAAGATACTGAGACTTCCTGCATAAGGACAGGCTGAAAAATAATTCATCCTCTGCCAGCTGCAAATCCTGTATTTCCTTTCCCAGGTAGACCTGGAGACCCCTGGGTTGTCCTTGTTTCTACCTTTACCTGTCAGACTCCGAGGACTCCAGAAGAGGTGCTGAATCTTGGACAAGAAATATGCCAATCCCATCTTAGGGGAATTGGTTTGTCTGCTTTATGCTCCTGTTCCTTCTTCTCTCATAGCTAGATCTGACTTCTCTCATGGAAATCATAGTTCATATCATGGTCATAGCTTGGTTACCCTACTCCAAAACTGAAGCAAAATCCTCTTCCAAGGGATATGGCTCTTAATTACTAGAATGCCATCATAGTCTCTTATTACGGTTTTATTTTGTCTCATGTAGCCTAGAATAATGGAGGTAATCATCCTGATCTGGTTGCCTCACACAACTCCAAGGAAATTGTATTTTATTTAAGAAGGATGTCAAGTTGGAGTGGGCACAGAGGTTAGTGACAAGAATGGGCAGTGAACATGGCATCTTCTCTCTTGAGAATGGTTGAGGGAACAGAATTGATCAGTCTAGAGAAGCAACTTGCTGTTCCTTTTATTTATTTGAATGGTTTTCATGGAGGGGAAACTATAAGACCCTTGAGTAGAGGACAGAATTAGGACAAAGAGGTGACAATTACAGGAAGTTTGATTTGAATGCATATGAAGAAAATGTTTCTATTGATTTGAATTGTCAAAGAATGGAAAAGATTGTCTTGAGAGAATGGCCCCAAATGCGTGGACACCTTCACTCATGCTGGCTGACCACTTGGGCAGATGGTGCTGAGGAAATTCTTACATCCACTTGAGGTTGGACTAGATAATATCAAGGTCCTTTTCAACTCTGATATTGTAAGTTTATGATTCAGTTGTAAGTAATTAAAACGAGGTATTAAGGGTCCTGAGATACTTATTTTGTGAATGCTTAAAAGACACTCTGTTCATGAATGCCTTAGAGGTACATCTGTCTGGAACAAAATATTAAACAACAGGATCTTAGAAGGCTTCCTTGAAGAATGAATGTCTTCTGTATTTAAAGGTGATTCTTTAGGGCAATATTTATAAAATAAAAGATAAGTTTCAGGGACTCTGTTTCTCACTCTCGCTCCTTCCTGTAATTGTATGTCTTCCATTGTGGTCAACATGATCATGAAATAAACTTTTCCTTCTTTAGAAACTTCACACTTCAGGTCCATCTGTTACTTTTTACCTAAACCATAGTGGTCCCATGGCTTCCAGCTGTAGTCTCCATTGCTAATTCATTCCTAAGTAGATTGGTTGGCTAAATAACTATGATAGCCCTCTTGATCATTTTCTACTCTGTCTTCTTAGGATCATACAGTTTTTTCTAACCTACGTTTTAGTTGTTTCTGGTAGCCTTTAAAGCTACCTATATTCTTAATTTCCAGATAAATTAAATATAGTTTCTTTTTATCTTTTGTAGACATGTATTTTTAGGTAACTGGTATCTCGCTTCATTCTTTATGAAACAAGCTCCATTCTCCTTATGGTCCCCCAATGGAAAAATTAAAGCCAAATATTTAAGCAGTTAAAATATTCATTTTGTTTTGTGACATTAAAAAGTGCACATATGAGAAACAAAAGCGCCTTAAAATAAATTAAATTCTCCATCTCCTACTAGAGTAGAGGGAACATGCAACATTGGCTATTCTCTCTGTTTACTGGTTAGTGAGCAGTTATCATAGTACCTTTTTGGGGAATTTCTCTTATCTCTTGGTGTTTTATGATTTTAACATTTTAGTATGTCCCTGCTGGTGCTCTTTGTCTCGCACTCACTCTCTCTCAAATAAATAAAATCTTAAAAAAAAAATGAGTACATGGTTGTATAACAATATGTTAACACTAATTAACTTTGGAGTTATGGGAACGAAGGGAGACTTTCAAGTTTTGCCCTATTCTGTTTTACCTGAAATTGAAAAAGATGCATTTGTGAATTGTCTAACAAAAATTGAAATATTTAAAATATACAAAAGAAATTAAAAAATCAAACCTACTGATTTTGTTATTAAAATAATTTCCGATTTAATTGTTTTAGGTTAACGTGACCATTTGAGAAAGGTGCTTTAAAGTCGAATACAATGTGTTTCTAATGTATTTGCTTTAAATTAACAATATTTTGGTATGTAAATGTCTACAACATATTTTCTTGGCATATTACATGCCCAGGTATCTAATCGTGTCTAATGTATATTAAGTGCTTAATACATTTTTACTGAATAAATGTGTGAGATGTCCAGAAACTACCTATTGCTAAATCTTAAAATACATTGAGTCTCTTGTCGTCTTTTATTTGGAAATCTGTTTAGAAGATTTTGTCCCAATGGAAAGACCAGGGGCCTGGGGTACTTTGAGGGGCATGGGCACAACTGTTCCACAGTCCTTTGGTTAAAAGCTCTGTTAACCCAAAACTTTGTAGCTTAATCTTACTGTCACTGATCTTGGCATCCTCGATTCTGTTCAGAACATTGATATTTTCCCAGCTGTGTTCAGTTATTTCATCAATATTGTTTCATCTGTATATCATCTAAAAAGTTCTTAATATTGTTTGCTAGTGGCATCCTTCTTGAGTGAACTCCATCAGCCATCTTGAATCAGAAATTCTATTAATCCTTTTGATCTGTGCATTTAGGTTTTCCTTCAGGTTAGGTGATGCTTTCTTCTCATATCCTTGAATATTTTATGTCTTCTGTATGTTCTACTCAGCAATGAAAACTAGCTACATGTTTCAGCTCCCCTATTTTCCATATAGACATCTATTCTTACTTAACTGTGTGTTCTCTTTCTCTGCAGTCTGTTTTCCTCAAGTCTTTGACATTGAATCTATGATACTCATTTGCTTTTCTGGTTTTTTTTTTTTCCTGCTATTTTCTGAAGACTTAAAAAAAATTTGTTTTTGCATTACTCATTCACTTAAATGTTTGACATTTTAGTTTATTGTTCCTCTCTGATCTAGTTTTAACAGTTTAGTGCAGTTGTGATCTAACATTTTTTCCCCTTTTTCTAGGGGGAAAGATACTTCAACATAGGACCAAGTGTAACTTTTGCATGTTACCTCCTTCCTTCCTCTTTTTCTTTTGTTTTCTTTGCTCCCTTCCTCCCTCCCTCCCTCCCTTTCTTTTAGTTCCTACATTTTGTTTTTTTCTGTTTTGTCATTGAGGGAAGCTTTCCTGGGCTTGCTACTTTCCCCAGTATCTTGTATTGGCTTTTTGTTGGCTCCCTGGACTACTCTTATGGGTAGGACCAGCTTTGTGGGTTTGTGGCCAGTGCCATAGTCTCACGTTCAGGAGCGTTTAGGTTTAATGCTCTACAGTTGTCATCTTGATATTATTTTGTCTCTGAATTTGTGTTTTATAAGTGAAGTCCAATAGGACCATTCAGCACCCATGAAACTTTGGCTCAGGCGTCTGGGCTTCTGGGCTTTCCTCTCTTGGTCACCTGCTCCCCACTCCGTGAAGGTCAGGGTCAGTCCAGAGTCAGGTGGTGTGTAAGGTATGGCCTCTGGGCCTGGGGAATGGAAGTACCTTATCCTGATCAAAATGGCAGCTTCATGTTTGGGGAGCCACTCAGTGGGGTGAACTTCTTGACCAACTCTAACCAGATACCTAGTTGCATCCCTATGTGGAGATTACAGTCACTTTGAATGACTACCTGCAATGGGTTAGGATGGCAAATCTGTAAAGAGGGAGATTGATTTCCCTGCACTAGGCTGGGGCACAACATGTTGGTTGGGCTGCTGGCAGAGTAGGGAAATCCTGCAGGAAATAGACCATGCATGAGGAGGTATGGGGCTGAGTTCCCCAGGGGCCTGTGAGGGTCTGAGCTAGCATAGATAATATACTAGAGCTCCATGGAGCATGATACTAAATACCAAATAAAAACCCCAAAACACCATGATACAGTTTGAGAGAGAGAGAGTGAGCATGGAAGAATAGAAAATGTTTTATATTTTAGTGCCTCTAAGCATTTTTTCCTGCTTTTTGAACATAGCCCCATATTTTCCTTTTGCACTGGGCTCTGCAAATTATGTACCTGACCTTCTTGTAGGGATTCTTCAGACCCTCCCCTTTAGAACTCAACCTAGAGCACTGGTGATATAGGTTTAAAACTCAGTATAGTCATTTATCTGACAGAATGTATGGATCACAGGAGGAATGTTGAAACCACTGCAGTATGGACAAACACCACTAAATTCAAGGAATTTTACTAAGCAATGGCTTAAGGAGACAGTGATGTCTTTGTTAGAAATTTGTGATGCTCTCCATTTTTGAGATGAGTTTATCATGGTAATATTAACCCGTTAGGGAAAATCCCACTGCCATTGTGTTTTTGAGTGGCGAGACAGAAGTACTTTTTCTCTTGATGCAGCTTTTGATATTGTTGGCATCAAATGTGTCAGTGGGTCTAAGTAGACTCTCTCCACCCTCTTCTGTCTTTTCCCTGGCCTTCAGACAACACAGTTGCAGATTAGGAGCTGACTTTCCTGTAGGAGCCACCAAAACAGCTACTCAGGAGCTGGGTCAAAGACATCCAGGGCGTTTGGACTCTGATTTCTCTTCTAAACATGCTTGTGGTTTCTACTCTTACTCATCTGGGCTTTCTCTCTCTAAATTGGGGCATATTAATGAGATTCAACACATTTTCTTTCACATATTTTCTGAAAAACTAGATTATATTCTCGAGAATGCCAGTTTAGTTTAATTTGGGCTAGATATGGAAAAAAATCACTTCAAAGGGTAAAATATATAGTTGACATAATTCTTCAGTATTTCTTACGATTTTTTTTTTTCTTTCCCTTAAAATTTTGTTTTGGATTGTCAACTTCTGTTAGGGGGTGTTATAAGCCTTAGTTTGTTGCTGTGTTTCCTAGAAGACCTATTTCTATCAAGTTATGTAAAACTCTATAAATATTAAGTTAAATGGCCATATAACATTCTAATATACTTTAATATACTTAAATAATCCCCTATATTGGACAACAGTTTGTTGATCATTTTGCCACTGTAATTTTGTAATAAACATCTTTGAGAAGATATTTTTTTCTTGCATTCCAGATTATGTTTCAGAATCAATCCTCTAAACTGGAAATACACACATATTTATGAATCAGTTCTCTAAATTGGAAATATACACATATTTATGAAGCACTTTGTATATATTGCAAATTGGCCTACCTGATTAACCCTGGGTATTATCTCTTAATTGAAAACTGGTATCCTGTTTTGATTTGCATTTCTTTGACTACTGGTGAGATAGGAAGTTTGTTCAAATGCTTGTTTTTTTAGCTCTCTGTATTTCCTTTCAGGCTTTTATTTGAAATGAACAACAAAAAAACTTCAGAGCTTAATAGGTTTGAGAAAATCTAAAATTGTTTGTGATTTATTCTATGAATCTTGTGTTGTTTAAATAGGAAAAAAAGATATCTTAATCGGGTTGTCTTTTGTGGTTGTCTGGAACAGGTATAGCTTATTAATTCTATTGAGGGCAAATGGCTGAAGCTAGCCAGCTGCCTAAAAGAGAGATTTAACCAAAGATAGACAAAAAAGCATGTGTAGCTTCATTTGTAACTTCATCAACTCTTGCTACTGCCCATATAGTTTCTTAGAAGTTTAAGGCTTTATATCTCCCTGGAGGGGAAGAATTTACTTTTCATCAAAGGTTCATTTAGAAATTAATACTTGCTTTATGGCTTATATACATTGTCAGAGCTGTTACTCAGTGTATCTTGTCTGAGATGGAAATTTAATTAGGTGTGTATTTGTGATGAAATGTTTAAATGACTTAAGAATATGTATACCCACATGCATGTGATATTTAATCAAGTATAAAATAAGTAGAATGTAGAAATAGTAATCTCTTAGTGCTAAGACTGAACACATTTTCAGTTGAGCAAAGAAAATTAACCTACTTATAGCTATGGTATTATTTGCCCTGATGATTTAATCCTACAAATATTTTACAAAATAATATAAATAGAAGCATATGTTAAGTGTGGGCAACTGTTACCATATCACATTCTCTAAATAACCATGAATTGATGAATAATAAAACTTATATGTTTATAATCTCTGAAAATATAATTCAAATATAATATATATTTTGTTTAAACACCAAGAACTAAAAAATCTTTTGGCAATAGTGATTTCCCTTTATTGAGTAAAATGAGTTCATGTGCATAAAGTGTTACAAAGCCGTAAATTGCTAGACCAATATTATTTGTCACCATTACAAATGTTTAGTAAGGATTTCCAAAGAGAATGAGGATGACTCAGTAAAACAAGCTTAGGAAGAAGTACATTCAGTAGCTAGAAGGATTTTCTTGACAAGAACACTCTTATCTAGAATCTTAAATACCATACTGAATTGGAGAAAAGAAATTTTCATGATGGATAATTAGAAAACCTTGCTAAAATGCTAAGATAATAAATGACTTAAAAATTTCTATGCAAAAAATTATTTTGTTTGGGGGTGTCTTTACTGAACAAAGAATCACTGAGCTTTTCTGTGCTAGACGCTGTTGTAAGAGCTTGGGATAAATTAGTTAATAAAAACAAAGATTCCTGCCCTTGTGCTTACAGTCTGGTGAGGAAAGCTAGAAAATGAACAAGAAAGATGATTAATATACCAGTTGTAATGCATGTTAGAAGATAAGTGCTTTGGACAGAAGAAAAATTAGAGGTTAAGGGGATTAGGAGCCTCTGGGGGGAAGGGAGAAGTTTTCAGTAGCCCTTGTTGGGAAAGTAAGTTTTGAGCAAAGACTTTGAGAAGATGAAGGGTTAGTCAAGAGGTTATCTGAGGAAAGAATATTGCAAGCAGAAGGAACAGCTAGAGAAAAGCCTACTGTGGGAGCATGCTAGGAACAGCTGGGAGGCCAGTGCCTGGAATGAAGTGATCAGAAGATAGTAACAAAGGGGGGGTGGAAATTGGAGGGGGAGATGAACCATGAGAGACTATGGACTCTGAGAAACAAACTGAGGGTTCTAGAGGGGAGGGGGGTGGGGGGATGGGTTAGCCTGGTGATGGGTTTTAAAGAGGGCATGTTCTGCATGGAACACTGGGTGTTATATGCAAATAATGAATCATGGAACACTACATCAAAAACTAATGATGTATGGTGATTAACATAACAATAATAAAAAAGAAGATAGTGAAAAAGATCCATTTAGAGAGCTAGCGGAAAGGGGTGCAATCCCATAGGGCCTTATCAGCTATCAATAGGTTTATGCTGCGTAAGATGGGGAGCAATGTAGAGTTTTGAGCAGAGGAGTGATTTAAGCTGTTTGCATTTTAAAAAGATGTTTTTAGCTTCTGCATTGGGATTACATTATAGAGGATAAGGTTAAAAATCGAGGCAAGATAGGATAGAGGCTTGGGCCAGGTGAATGTGGTAAGTAGTGGCTGATTCTGAATATATTTTGAAGGTAGAACCAATGGGATTTGCCAGTTTGTTGCATAGGATGTGTGAGAAGTGATTTCCACATTGCTAGCCAGTTCCTTGTACTCGATCTACACTGCTGAATTCGTTCTTGGTATTGAGGCTTCCGGGCATCCTTTTTGGTTTGATGAGTTCTTGTCTCTGACCATCCCAGGTTCCAAAGACTCATGCTTGTCTGGTTAGTGCTGATGCACCTCCTCTCTCTACTATTCCCCTGGTTTCAGATGTCCAGCTCCATCATTTAAACCCCTCTCCGAATCTAGCCCTCTGTCATGCCTATTCTTTTTCCTGATTCCTGTTTATCTTTTAGCCATTTTGTCCTGAGATCCTTCTCCTGGAATCTGTTCCAAGCTGCTGCCTGTCGTACAAGTGCCAACTATAGTTGCAGTCATTAAATTCATTAGTTAAGCCACGGTGAAAAGAATGGGTCACAGCTATTCAGGATTAAAAAAGAAAAAGGAACAGAATTTTGATTCTAGGCTAAAGAAGACCCTATCTTGGCATCACTTCAAGCGGAATACATTGTCTTGTCGAATAAATATATTCAAGAAGATTTTCGGTATTTATGATCTCCTTTCTCTTCTGTAGGACCAAAAATCCTCTTGGCTATGGAAACGATGCTGAGTCAAAATTCTTGAAGTCACAAGCATTTTGAAATTCAGTTATTTTTTAATTTGGTTAGTGGACAATTGAGATATTTAATTGAGACTGACAGTTGACAATTGAGATAGTTACAAGTGAAATAAAGCTAAGAAACTACTTACAAAAAATAGCTCTGTGTAACAGTGTTTTGTCACCTTGATGGAGAAGTTTGGGGTTTGCCCCATTCTTAAAATTTAATGGTACAATCTCATCTGAACTCCATTTGACCTCCTCTTACTTGAAATGGACTGTAGAGGAAAGGAGCAAAATACCTTCAAATAAACATCTCCTAAAATGCATTTTAACCTTGGATCTGGAAATCTATAAAAGAATACTTTTTTCCCCCCCAGTACATTGATAACATGGAGAGAATTCCTTACAGCTGAGAATTATGGTATTTAAAGGTTTCAAGATGTCTTTCCAGGTTTTGAATTGGCAGTAAGCCAGTGACTGAATTGCTACATTTTAAAAGCCCATCTTGCCTCCACTTCCTTTAGGTTTTCTTATTTTTCACATCAGTTTGCTCCCAGGCAATAGTTAATACGTTCCTTAAAGTTCATTCATTTTTCTATTACTTTAGATAGGAAGTTCCCGTCAAAAAAAAAAAAAATCTTCAAAAAATTAAGTAAAAGATGTAACAAATCCTAGCAAATCCTAGAGAACCTGATCATCCTTAAATATATAAGCACAAACATTTTGGCTTAGTTCCTTATAAAACTTAAGTAAATGTTTACTTAAGAATCTTAGTATAGTATCATTATTTTCAGATCCACTTCTAAACTGGTTTGTAGCAAACGTATCTTTTGTGTGTGTGTGGCTTGCTAAGCAATCTTAGTGGTTTAAAGCATCTGTGTTACATGTAATTTAAATACTTTTGAATTCTCCTTCCATAAACCATTGATTGACCACATAATGGGGGACTTCCAAACCCCATTCTTTTGGCCAGTGCTCCGTGTCCTATTGTGTGAACTGAAATGTGGCCTATCCTAGCCAGCAGAGGATTTCACTGGCTAACCACAGGAAAGACTCAGTGTAAAAGCTCTGAGAATTTGACCATGAAAGGGAGAGATACTTGTAACATTTCACAAACATGCTTTTTTGTTGTCTGGATAATGCTCTTCGAGTATCAGTGATTTCTTATTTTACTGTCAGCCCTTGGAAAAGAAGAAAAAAAAAATCTTAATTTTTGTTTCTTAGACTGCCCAAGAATTTTAATGACTGAAAGAAGTTGCCTCCTGCAGTCATTTGCAAATGAAATCTATTGCAGAGGATGTGTGTGTGTATGAGCTGGCCTGGCGACCATTTATATGGAAATTAATAAAGTCTCTTAACTAGCCCCCATGGCCTTAGCAGAATCAAAGGTATCTGAAGCACATTTAAAAATGAGGAAAAACGGAATTGTATAAGAACAACAGAAGTAATATCAGGTACTTTGGAAATAGAGGTCACCTTAGTATATGGGAAAACTTCAGTAAGAAAATTAGGGGAATATATATCCAAAAGAGCCCAGTGCTTGTGTGTTGTGTTGGATTTAGTTTGTATTCACAGTTACCACACTCCTGTTAGGTTAACGACCTCAGGGCTGGACTTGATGTCTGTTTTTACATGTCTCTTCCTTTGCTTAGGAAAGTGCGTCTCTCCTCATATATGCCAATTCATGCCCTCTTTTAAACTTTGGCTTAATTTTCCCCTTTTCTCAACATCTCACCGGGCTATTCTATACCAACACATGCTTTATTAATGTGGTACAGCTCTGTGTTTATTGACCCGTCCTCTTCTCTAGGTATTACATGTTTATATAATTTAGCTCATAGACCAAGTTCACTGGGAGGAGATAGTATTTTTGTTTTTCTTCTATTTCCTTTATATAACCCAGTTCAATAATTTGCCCATAGTAGGAATATTTAAATGTGGTGTCAACTATGTTAGACAGTTCATCCAGGCATGTTATTTCTCAGCACAGCACTGTTGGCTCTTTGGATAGGACAGATCTTGGTTCTGGGGGACTTCTACCTCGGCACTCCCATACAAATCTTGCAGTTATACCCTTGACCCCCATACTAAATGCTGGTAGCCCCTCAGGTTATTTGACAGGCCGTGATGCCTCCTAGGGAGCTGTTACTGCCCCAGTTGAGATTCAGTTTCTTCCATAATACTTAGAACAATGTGGAATTACTTGATTAGTTGCTTTGTGTTCATCTCCTGTGCTAAAATGGAACTTTAAGAGCATAGGTACGTGTTTTTTTCTGTTTCATCCATTGTATTCTCAGGGCTTTAGCACAATGCCTGGCACATTGTAAGTTGTTCAATTTATAGAATAAATGTGTGCCCAGGCCATTGAGCCTTTGCAAACTATTTTTGGCAGCAAATAATCTTAGTGACAGCTTACTAAATAGTCTGTTGATGGTCTGAGTTAAAACAACATCCATTAGTTCCAAACACAGATTAGTTTAGATATTGGCAGAATGTGGCTTTCGTTAAATTTTACCACTAAACTTAGTAGGAAACCTTGGAAAAGTCAGATTCTTTTTATACCTGGCTTCTCTTACTATGTAATAAGATGATTAGTAACACTTGCCTTTTACCTATGATAATGACTGTTAGGCCAGCAGTAATAATTCTTACCAAGATACCAGAAAGAGAGGCATTGTATATGTAATAAAGAAAATCTTAAATGGTCATTACCATATAAGTGTCCAATAGTGCCATCTTTTGCTTTTGAAACAATGGAGATAGTCAACATCACTTTCAACGATCTGCTGAATGAGTTCCCTGCTAGTTAAAGTCAGAGCGTATAGAGGAAAAGTTATAATCAGAATGTCTTACAATCACTGATCAGGTATGACAATGGTTATGAATCTTGCACATGTATTTGGCCCTTATTTTTTTTTCTTTGTAACCAGTTTCTCAAATATCTAAAACCTATGCTGAGGAGTTAAATCAATGTATCCTTTTTTTTTTTTTATCACCTGTGTCACTTTGAAACATAAAAAAGTTCTGTTCTACAGGCACTTTTCAAAGATTTATCCAAATATAAATCTTTCTTTTGATTTTTCTGAAGCAGGACTCAAAAAACTTGCCCAAGGTCACAATTCATTCAAGATGCATTGGTTTCTTTTTGAGCATTAGTTTAATTTCCACCAGTTGTGCAGATTCTAGGAGTAGCAGTATGAGTTTCCTGGTAGCTTGGCAGTGTTATTTTCAGTGTTTTATTGGGCTTACTATTTTGCTGAAGGCTTAACAGGCTCATTTTCAGATTCTTAATCAAGAACAAGTTTAATGATTGAAGGTAATTATCTCCAGATTAGAAGGGCTTTTAAAAATTTATCAGCATTCCAAAATTTAACAAATAGCTCTCTGATAATCTAATTAAAATCCTGATTTTGCTGCCAGACTGTTTGAAGCCAGATACTCATTCAGCCAGTATCAAAACATTATCCATTTAAGCTGTTTCTGACAATACAGACACAGAAGCTGGTCTGTGGTAATAGTCATGTTGTCCCCTGGAGGAGGTCGATGTTCTGCAATGATCAGGTCTATTTTCTTATTGATTTTTTTTTTAGAGGGAAATTATGTGAGTATTCTCTAGTTATTAAGGGACTATTTCTGTCATCCTGAAGTAGAGAGCCCATTGGCTGTGTGATATACCTATGTATGCAGAACAGACAAAATTGTTTCCAGCAGCAAATCTGAATCAGCTGCTTTGCATCATAATAAAAGGCCTTGCACTTTCCATTAGATTTGCACCTTAAATGGTAATTAAATTTAGGAACCATATTGTAAAGGAATTTGGTCTAGTTTAGAACTATGGAATTTTGATGGATAATTAAACACATGCAGAAAACCCCACACAGTTCATGGGAGCTGTTTATATAAGCTAGGGGCAAAATCATTTTTTCATAGTTCTGAAAATAATTTGGACTTCTTCAATAAGCCTTATTTACTCAAAAGATGTACCTTAACCTGTTAGTAACTAGCTCTTGTTTTAGAACCAACTTAAATACTGTATTCTAACAATGGGATTTCTATGCCTTCAAACAACCAGACAGGTCTCAATGGTGGCTAAATGCAGACTATGGAAGCACAATTTGTCAGGCAATCCATATTACTTGTTTTCATTTCTGTTGCTCCCCAGCAAGTTTTTGTTAGGCTCTTCTTGCCCTTCCTACTTTTCCAGGGGGTTTGGTGGTAGCACTGAAAGTGGATGAGACTGGGGGACAGGCCGCAGAAGGCATGGCAGGAGTTTCAGACCTCGTCAGTGTACAGATTTCTGTGCTTCCAATTATCAGTGTGTGGGAGTTTTGTCAAAAAAGCTGGGCTTGTGGTTCCTTTTGTTCTTTGGTGTCTATTGTGGTTTAGGTTTCAAATGGGATGCAAATGTGATTTATAGTGCGTGGCATCATGCAGTTAGAGAGGATTGGACTTTACAAGGCAATGCAAACTTGAGCACGGAAGGGCCGCTCGTGAGCAACGTGTCCTTGTGGGTGATGAAGGAACAATCCAGCGCGGCTTATGGGGAGGCTGGGGAGTAAACAACATGTGAGGATGGCTTCCTTCCTTGCGGTCTGGGAGAGCAGAACTGATGCCATCTCTCACAAGAGCTCAGGGAGCCGTTAAGGAGGATTCCCATGCTGCTGAGAAAGACAGAGGCACAATAACAGTGTTTCCGCAGTGGGTAGAACTGTACACCCTCATTCTGTCAGAGACTAAGAAGTTAATTTATCACCATTCCAGATCGCCACATGATTGCAATATCTCCAGTAGTGCTTTTTGGTGCCATGTTCCCAAGGACTTTTAAAGTCCTTACCAAATGGCCATGTGGTATGATTGCCAAATTATTCAGGCTGAACATCCTTAAAGAGTAGATTCTAGTGGAATCGTTTGCCAACTAAAAGTTCCTGTGGATATTTAATGACATCAAATTATTGAAGCATAAATCATCTAGTCACTCCACAAATTTATGTTCAGCGCTTCCCATGAGTAAATGTACATCAACAAACAACAACAAATGAAAATAATTAGCATATTTTTAATTTAAAAAGTAGCTCAGACCTGAAAAGAACTGGGTTTTTGTTTTGGTTTCTTGGCTCTTACACTGTTGTAAGCCTTTTTTTTTTTTTATAATTCAGATATTATAATTCCCAGTTTTTGAAAACCTATTCAATACATATTTAAAGTAACCATTTTTCTTTTAAGATAGTTTTATATATTTAGGCCATCCATTTTTAAATTGTAAGATGAGGGAATTGGTTTAGTATTGGCTTTAGGGGAAAGAGTTGGGTTTCAAATTCCATTACTGCCACTTAAACCTTGTAGGAGTCTTGAAAAATCGGACAAACAGAAAACTAGAGAAACTGTCTTCAAAAGAGCACCTACTTCATAGGGCTGTTGTATTGATATTAATGCATGTGAGCTGCTTAGAAAAAGTGACTGCCATGAAGATGAGCCTTACCCCATTGCCCTTTCCCACTGCTAGACGGTACTGGAACCTTGATGAGTGAATGTTGCAGTTCTCAACACAAGAGGTCTGGATCTGGATTCTAAGAATAGTCGAACAATGAGAAGGCTTTGATCATTCTTCAGGAAAGAGAATTTTTGGCTCATTCTTAGTCTAAGGACATGAGTGCTGCTCCTTTGGATTTTCAGCGTGCAGCAAGCCAACAGCTATCTGGAGGCTTTTTGCTATCCAGAAGCACTGAAACAAGCCTAAAGGAAAGGGAATAAGAGCAAGGGTATTCGGGAACAATAGGGGAAAAGTCAATTTTCCAGAAAAGCACAAAAATCTAACATGGGTGAATCATTTTGCAGGCACCAAGCACTAAAGGGTCAAGGTATCTGACAGTTGTGGATGGAGAAGTGAGGTGAGAGTAGGATAAGAAATCACTCTTGGGCGCCTGGGTGGCTCAGTTGGTTAAGCACCTGCCTTCGGCTCAGGTCATGATCCTGGAGTCCCGGGATCGAGTCCCGCATTGGGCTCCCCACTCAGCGGGGAGTCTGCTTCTCCCTCTGACCCTCCCTTCTCTCATGCTCTCTGTCTCTATCTCATTCTCTCTCTCAAATAAATAAATAAAATCTTAAAAAAAAAAAAAAAGAAATCACTCTTAGTGGCAGGATGTAGACCTGGGGAATGTGTGTGTGTTGTGTGCGTGGGAGCTCCAGCGCATATGGGGGGAGTGGGTCACAAAGTGAGGCACAGGAAGAGTAAGTGCCAAAAGCAAATTGTATTTACTTCCAAACTTTGCCTCTGGTCCCCTCCTCCCTAGATATTTTTCTCAGTTCTATTGTTTTTGATTTTTTCCTGTTTGGATTAATGAGTCAGGGGAGGGATTGCCTTAGCTAGTTCCACTGTGTCCCTCAGGCAAAAAGGGGACCAGATTGGGAACTTGGCTGCGTTTTAGGTTGGTCTGTGCTAGCACCTTTGGTTAGCTCATTGGGCACGTGGCTGGCAGATTGTCCACTGTGGAGTTCAGTTCAGAGGTTACCTGTCCATCTGGCTTCTGCATTTGGATCTGCCACCTCACCTTGGTGCAAAAGGCAGCCACTTTATCCAGTTGTATTAAAAAAAAAATTCTTTTCATACCAAGTCCTGGTAAGTTTCAGGAGACATTTACTCAAGTTCTATGTATGAGGGTGGGGATATGGGGTAGGCAGTGGAGGCGAGCAGTGTGTATATCCGGGGCATAGTTTACAGGAAGGAATCACAGAGCAATACATAGAATTTCAGTCAGGGTCCTCCAGGGAAACAGAGCCAGCAGGGTAGAGATATGTGTGTCACAGGAGATTTATTACAAGGAATTGGCTCATGCAGTTATAGAGGCTAAGTCTGGTGATCTGCCCTCTGCAGGCTGGAGACCCAGGAAAGGTGGTGTACTTCAGTCTGAGACTGAGGCCTGAGAAGCAGGGGAGTCAGGAATACAAATTCCAGTCCAAGGGCAGGGAAGATGAGATATCTCAGCTTACTCAGTGAGGCAAGGAAAGGGATGAATTATTCTTTCTTCTACCTTTTGTTCTATTTAGGACCTCAATGGATTGGATGATGCTCACCCACATTGGGGAGGGCATTCTACCCAGTCTGCTGATTCAAATGCTAATTTCACCCAGAAACGGTGTTTAATATGGGCACCTGTGGCCCATTCAAGGTGATACATAAAATTTGAACCATTTAAGATGATGAGCACAATGTTGTTATTGTTGTTTTCATGTATTTTTCCCTGTTTGGATTGTTTAACTTCTTCTCTCTCACTTGGAGTACACATTAATCTCCTAGTATTATGCATGGCCATTTACCAACCATCTTTTGATATCTTATTGAATTATATCTACCAAATAAGTGTTGAATTTACTGGTGAGTTATTGAATTGTTTCTACCAGATAAACATTCAGTTCTCTAAAAGGTGAAGATTTTTTTTAAGTAAACATTTTCCCACCACTTACTCTCATAAAAAGACAGTGAGTCTTATTTTAACGTACATATCACACAGGACATATTCCTGATGATGAATATTTGGCTATAATCATGGGTTAAATTCAACTACTGTAAAATCTACACTGTATGATGAATGATAAAAATGATGGTTGATTCTCTGGTGGTGTTTGCTTGAAAATATAGTTAAATTCTTGTTATGATAAAAATGTGTGTTAAAGGAGAAAATTAGTCTCTACCCGTGACTAATGATTATTATAATGAGACTTTTAAATGGTGACTTCCAATTTGTGTGTTACTGACTGTATGCTTTGGAACTAGTTACTAAGAAGAAATAGGCTTTGGGGAAGGACACCCAAACCACAGAGATGAGCTATGATAAAACCAGAGTCACTGAAAAGCAAAAAGAAATGGGGAGCGGTTTCATAAAAAACATTCCCAGACATGATACTGCTCAACTCTTTCTATAGGGAAAGCTAATAACTGAAGGGTACATGTGAAGAATATAACTCATTTTTCCTAATTTTTCTTCAGCTATTTTTTTAAGGATTTTGTTTTTAAGTCATCTCTACACCTAATGTGCACTTGAATTCACAACCCCGAGATCAAGAGTCACATGCTCCACTGACTGAGTCAGCCAGGCGCCCCTCTTCAGCTATTTTTATTTGGTTTTGTATTTGTTTTTCTTATTATAAAGTACGATTATCTTCTTTTAAAAACAATTCACACTGATTATATGAATTTAGAAAACTTGGAAGGCTTTAAAGGAAAAGATCAGTCTGTAATCATCTTACTATCTATATAAGTTTTTGCTTTGTAATCAACCAAATCCAAAATCTAATGGCATAAAAAAAAAAAAAAAGACAACAGTAATTTAGTTCACAATTCTGTGGGTTAGCTGGCCATATTTCTGTTCTGAGCTGAAGTGGTCACCTGGTAGTTTGGCTGGTGTTGGCTGATCGTGGGTAACTTCACTATGTCTGGCAGGTGACTGGCTAATTGGTTAGTCTAGGGGGGCCTCAAGCAGGGATGGCTTATCTGTTTCACATGGCCTTCTATTTTCCTGTAGGTTATCCCAGTCTTCTTTACATGGTGGTCTCAGGGTTCCAGAAAGCAGCATGAAGGCAAACTCCCACATGTGAGCTCTTATTAAGCCTCTGCTTGCTTCACAGTAGCTGATGCCTAATAGGCCAAAGTAAATTTTATGGCCAGGCAGAGTCAGATGGGACGATGCTTACTCAAGAGTAGTTCATAGGAAACCCACTTATCATGGCCATTTTTGCACACAACATAAAAAAAGCCTTTTGGGTCATAAAAATTTTCAGCCTTCTGTCATACATTTTTCACTTAGAAAAATTATAGTATGAGAACTTATCTATTATACATTCTTCAGAAATATGATTCTTAATGGCTATGTAATACTAAAATAAATAGTTATACTGTAATTTGTTTATCTAATTGCATATTAGCAATAGGCAGCTTTTTAAAAATTCAATTAGTCAACTTACAGTACATCATTAGTTTCAGATGTAGTGTTCAGTAAATTATCAGTTGCATATAACACCCAGTGCTCATCACATCACATGCCCTCCTTAATATCCATCACCCAATTACCCCTTCCCTCCACCCTCCTCTCCTCCAGTAACCCTCAGTTTGTTTCCTATTGTTAAGAGTCTCTGATGGTTTTTCTCCCTCTCTGATAACTTCCCATTCTGTTTTTGCTCCCTTCCACTATGATCCTCTTCCCTGTTTCTTATGTTCCATATATGAGTGAAACCATATGATAATTGTCTTTCCTTGATTGACTCATTTCGCTCAACATAATACCCTCCAGTTCCATCCACGTTGATGCAAATGGTAAGTATTCGTCCTTTCTGATGGCTGAGTAAGATTCCTGTGTGTGTGTGTGTGTGTGTACCACCTCTTTTTTTTTTTTTTTATTTTACTTATTTGAGAGAGAGAGAGCATGAGCAGGGGGAAGGGCAGAGGGAGAAGCAGACTCCCTGTTGAGCAGGGAGCCAGATGTGGGACTCCATCTTAGGACCCTAGGATTAGGACCTGAGTCAAAGGCAGATGCCACCACATCTTCTTTAAACATTCGTCTGTCAATGGACATCTTTGCTCTTTCCACAGTTTGGCTATTGTGAACATTGCTGCTATGAACATAGGGGTGCCAGGTGCCCCTTCGGATCACTACATTTGTATCTTTGGGGTAAATACCTAGTAGTGCAATTGCTGGGTTGCAGGGTAGCTCTATTTTCAACTTTTTAAGGATCCTCCATACTGTTTTCCAGAGTGGCTGCACCAGCTTGCATTCCCACCAAACGTGTAACAGGGTTCCCCTTTCTCCACATCCTCGCCAACATCTGTTGTTTCCTGTCTTGTTAATTTTAGCCATTCTGACTGGTGTGAGGTGGTATCTCACTGTGGTCTTGATTTGTATTTCCCTGATGCCAAGTGATGTGGAGCATTTTTTCATGTGTCTGTTGGCCATTTGTATGTCTTCTTTGGAGAAATGTCTGTTCATGTCTTCTGCCCATTTCTTGATTGGATTGTTTGTTTTTTGGGTGTTGAGTTTGATAAGTTCTTTATAGATATAGGCAGCTTTTAATATCTCTTTATTCTAAAAGTACAAATAGCATTTATGATTTTTGTGCATATTTATGGATTAATTCATATAAATAATCCTGAAGCTCTTAAGAAAGATAATCAAATTGCGTCCCAGAAATTTGAAGCAATTATATTCTCACCAGCAATGTTTGAGAATATTAAATTTACTACCATGTCATGGACTCAGGCTAGTATATATTTTGAAAATCTTTTTCAGTATGATAGGTAAAAAAGTTTATTTTCAGATTTTTAAGTTTTTATTGAGTGCCAAACATTAAGCATTTTATTTATTTATTTGACAGAATGCGAGAGGGGGAACGCAAGCAGGGGGAGAGGGAGAAGCAGGCCCCCTGCTGAGCAAGGAGCCCAATGTGGGGCTTGATCCCAGAACCCTGGGATCATGACCCGAGCCAGAGGCAGATGTTTAATGACTGAGCCACCCAGGCGCCCCTAAGCATTTTAAAAAATAAGATAGCATTTTCTTTTGTAGGCCATTATTTTTTAGGAATTTTTTCCATTAACAAAATGTTTTTATGTTCATTAAAGATAAATTTGGAATGGAATATGTTTCAAAAATGGCTTTATTTATGTGAGAGGGAAAAGCACATACTTTACTGTCTTTTTACCCTATTATAGTAAATGCAATTGTTGGACATTTGAAAATGTTTTATCCTCCTTGAAGAAGATAGGTCAAATAATGTATAGTTTAAAAAGGATTGAAATGAAATGCTAAAACACTACGGTAGTATAAAAATCTGAGTCTTCAAAAATTTATTTTAGAGATGCGGGTAGGAGGAAAAAAGATCCTTTTAGGTGTACAACTCAAAACACCCACTTTCTTTTGTTAATTTTATTTTATTATGTTATTCACCATACATTACATCATTAGTTTTTGATGTAGTGTTCTGTGATTCATTGTTTGTGTATAACACCCAGTGCTCCATTCAATATGTGCCCCCCTTAATACCCATCACCAAGTTAACCCATCCCCCCACTCCCCTCCCCTCTAGAGCCCTCAGTTTCTCAGAGTCCATAGTCTCTCATGGTTCGTCTCCTCCTCCAATTTCCCCCCCTTCATTTTTCCCTTCCTACTCTCTTCTTCTTCTTCTTCTTTTTTTTTTTTTTTTACATACAATGTATTATTTGTTTCAGAGGTACAGGTCTGTGATTCATCAGTCTTACACAATTCACAGCACTCACCATAGCACATACCCTCCCCAATGTCCATCACCCAGCCACCCCATCCCTCCCACCCCCCACCACTCCAGCAACCCTCAGTTTGTTTCCTGAGATTAAGAATTCCTCGTATCGGGGCACCTGGGTGGCTCAGTTGGTTAAGCGACTGCCTTCGACTCAGGTCATGATCCTGGAGTCCCGGGATCGAGTCCCGCATCGGGCTCCCTGCTAGGTAGGGAGTCTGCTTCTCCCTCTGACCCTCCCCACTCTCATGTGCTCTCTCTCATTCTCTCTCTCTCAAATAAATAAATAAAAATCTTTAAAAAAAAAAAGAATTCCTCGTATCAGTGAGATCATACGATACATGTCTTTCTCTGATTGACTTATTTCGCTTAGCATAATACCCTCTAGTTCTATCCACGTCATTGAAAATGGCAAGATATCGTTTTTTTTTTTTGATGGTACATAATATTCCATTGTATATGTATATACCACATCTTCTTTATCCATTCATCTGTTGATGGACATCTTGGCTCTTTCCACAGTTTGGCTATTGTGGACATTGCTGCTATAAACATTAGGGTGCACGTACCCCTTCGGATCACTACAGTTGTATCTTTGGGGTAAATACCCAGTAGTGCAATTGCTGGGTCATAGGGTAGCTCTATTTTCAACTTTTTGAGGAACCTCCATACTGTTTTCCAGAGTGGCTGCACCAGCTTGCATTCCCACCAACAGTGTAGGAAGGTTCCCCTTCCTCTGCATCCTCGCCAACATCTGTTGTTTCCTGACTTGTTAATTTTAGCCATTCTGACTGGTGTGAGGAGGTAGCTCATTGAGGCTTTGACTTGGATTTCCCTGATGCCGAGCGATGTTGAGCACTTTTTCATGTGTCTGTTGGCCAATTGGATGTCTTCTTTGGAAAAATGTCTGTTCATGTCTTCCCCCCATTTCTTGACTGGATTATTTGTTCTTTGGGTGTTGAGTTTGATAAGTTCTTTATAGATTTTGGAGACTAGCCCTTTATCTGATATGTCATTTGCAAATATCTTCTCCCATTCTGTTGGTTGTCTTTTGGTTTTGTTGACTGTTTCCTTTGCTGTGAAAAGCTTTTTATCTTGATGAAGTCCCAATAGTTCATTTTTGCCCTTGCTTCCCTTGCCTTTGGTGATGTTTCTAGGAAGAAGTTGCTGCGGCTGAGGTCGAAGAGGTTGCTGCCTGTGTTCTCCTTTAGGATTTTGATGGACTCCTGTCTCACGTTTAGGTCTTTCATCATTTTGAGACTATTTTTGTGTGTGGTCAAAACACCCACTTTTAATTAAGCAATGACTTAGGAACAACATTAGAGTGAGACCTGAAAAAAAATTTTGTCTACATTTTTAGTGTTGGTCAAAGGAGCAGTAATTGTAAGATTAACTTTAACACTGTGAATCCTAGAATTTTGTTTTTAATTTTAATATTGAAGTAACAGACTACATTTTAATAGAAACATTGGATGTCATAGAATGTCATAAAAAAGTTCCCAGACACTGGAGTCATATAATATTTTCCATCATAGGTTATGTGATAAAGATTCAAGCTTAATTTATAAAATCTCTACAATATGTGTGAGTTAGGGGTGTTGTGAAGACCTTAACTTGGCACTTCCTGATTCTTTTTTACTTGCATCAAGTAGTTTTTAAAAATATTTTTGAAGTGGAACTTGAGAAAAATGTTTTGAGGACAGGACATAGAACAAAAGGGAAGTGCAGGAGAGAAGCTTGTTGATAGGAGGCAGAGGGCACACTACTGGGTATGCTTCTGGTTGGGGCTGATGATGCAGGGAACAATTTAAACTCCAGTGACTTTGACCAATTTTTAGACCTAATGGCTGACAAGATGCTTATCCCTCATCAGCAGCTGGCAATTTTTAAACACATGTCTCTAAATGGGAAAGAAGAAGAAAGAAAGAAGAGAATTTGAATTGAATGCAGGAGAAAAGGTAATTTCTTCAAGCTGTTGAAATACACTGATTGTGACTATTGCGGTGAGAAAGAGGATGCACACTCTAGAAAATAAACCACTCTATTTTCTAGAGTTTCTGAGAATTTAGTGAGGAAAAAAGCCCAATGGCAAAAAACTCACCTCCTACATCAAATATCTCTGCTGTGGTCCCAAAAAGGAAACGTCAGCCTTAGGATTTGTATGGTTTTTGCATATTGTATTGTTTCTTTCCCTGATATCTTTTATTTATTCAAAATTGTTTGAAAACATTTAATTCATGGGCGTCAGCTCAAAACATGGAAATCACATGCCTCCCCTCTTGCCCCAAATGTTGCAGGTATTTGCAGTTCCTGGAGGTAACAGTGTTACATTATTTCTGTTTTTACTTTGAGGACCAAAAGATGTTTGAGAAGTGAATTTCCTGTTTGGACAATGGGAATCCAGCTGGATTCTTTGGTCACAAAATGCTGATTAAAACTCTGATCACTGCATTCTGGATATGTTTTTGTAAAGAAAATGGTATAGCTCTTTGAGAATTATTTTCTGTTAAACTTTAATTTATTTTTTGAACCTGATAATGTTGGTTTCTCAACTGTTCCCCCAAACAAAATAGCAAGTAACCCCTTCTCCACAACAGTAGTAACAAAACAAGGAAAATGAAATATTTTTTCTCAGTGCAAAAATAGTTTTTGAACATTTTTCTTCCCTATTTCCATCTTTTTATTTGTATAATGGTGCTGAAAAGTAGATAGAATAAAAATGGCCTCTGAAGAGTGAGAACTATCCTTCTAAGGAAACTTAAGATAAAATTAAGGGTATGAGTAACCTTGACAATATACCACACAAATAAGATCTAGAAGATATTACAAGTTATAATGACCTGGTTTTGTTCAACCCTTAAATCATTATCATTAATGTGGTCACATCTTTGTTAATATTATTGCCTCCCCACTTCTCATGCCCCAGGATCATTTAGTGAAAAGAATTTAACTTGATTGTATCAGTTAGGATTTAGTTCCACAGCATTTAACAGTAACCTTAAAGTGACTTGGTCAAGCTAGAGAATTAGTTCTCTCTCAAGTGAGAGCAGGCTGTAGATAGTTGAGAATTGGCGTGACAACTCATCAGGGTCCAAAGTCTCCTCTTACCTTTCCATTCCACATTTTACATGTGGATTCTATTCCTGAGGTTGCCTGATGGTTAAAGGTGGCTGCTGAAAGTCCAACTGTCACATGAGCTTTCCAGCCAGCCAGCAGGAGGAAAGTGGGCAGGGCAAAAATAGACATGTTTCAGTTCTTTGTTGTCCTTTTAAGGGAGCCTCTGTAGAAGACCAATGTAAAAACTTAGATCGCATTGCCCAGAACTCAGCCACAAAAACTATCCTTCATTGCAAGTGAGGCCAGGAATATTACCACTCTGGATATATCTCATTTCTGTTACTAATGAAAAAGTAAAGAATAGGTATTAGATAGGCAATTAGCTGTTACTGCCTGATGCATCTATTCTAAACTCTAGGAAGAGAAGAACGTGTAATTCCAAACACATGATGCATACTCTCCATGTATTTGTGCCCTTACAGATTGCAGCCACCATGCTAACACTACATTTTGGTTTACCCACCCCCACCATTTACCTCTTTGCAAAACTTTCTCTTTGTAATTCCTACCACTGGGTGGACAGTGCTTATCTGCTTCCATTGGAGGAAGATTATTCAGGAGCTCTTGGAAGAAAAGAAACAGAATTTGAGAATCTAGAATCTTTCCAATGTGAAGTGCGACTTAACCAGATAATGGAAGTATATCAAGAAGAAAAAATGGGTAATGAGTAGATCTGCTATGAGAACAGCCAAATAGATGATAAAGTAATAAGGAAAGGGAAGGAAAGAACTTCTGTGAATACCATTGAAGAATCCTGAAGATCAAAATGGAGAATTTTAAGGAAATGTAAATTGAGATAAAAGTAGATGGGAGACTTTCGTTTTGAATTTTAGTTACGATACACTTATTTTTATTTAAATCCATAGTACATGCGTCTACCAAAATCATCAGCTTTGGGCAATACTTCATCAAAACCTATTGAGAGTCTTTATTATCTGTTGAATCTCAAGTCTATACCTAGTATTTAAGTTCTTTCACCAAATAGCTCCATTTCAACTATATCCTTATTGCTTCAGAATATACTCCTGGACTACAGCTAAGTTAATGTCTTTGATCATCTGTTGTTACCTCCTGTATGCATTTTTTGTTTCTAAAATTCCTAAGTACACAAATGTTTCATAATGTTTTTGGAGTAAGAGCGCTTATTTGACTCTTGTAAACATGCTCCTTCTAGCATTTCTTGCCATGCAGCAATGGCACTATTGAAGGCAAGACAAATCTATATCTACTTTGACCCTGACCCAATCAGAGGGAGTTGTGCAGAACGCAGGAAAGTTGCAGGGTCACAAGGCTTAGTGTAGACCCTCTTATCTAATTCAAGCCTCTTGTTATCTGTCATATCCTTTGCAAGATGCTAAAGCCACTCTCAAAACCCTCCCTAGATCTTCCCCCAAGCAGGAGTTAACTAGACTTTGTGCTTAATCCTCTTCTGATTACTATTAATCTATTTACATAAAAATGTTCTGAATATAATAACAAGAAATGGGATGTGTTACCTAGGTAGTTGGGAATAGTGCATGTGTAGGACAGTCTTAACCTGATTTTTTACTTGATAGATTCTTAATTGACTTCTTGGTTCATGACCCTCTCATTTTGTAAGAAAGTAGGTACTATATAGTCTCCTTGTTACCATATCTTTTTCCCCCCACATTGTCTGTGGGAGCTCTGTGGGTTTTTTCTGAATTCTTTGCCTTAACACATTCTGCATCTGATCAACTCTGATAATATCACTCTCCCCACCATACCCTGTGCATGACCTCTCAACTAAATTCCTTCCTTCCTTCCTCTTTCTCTTTTTCTTTCTCTCTTCCTTCCTCCCTTCTTCCCTTCCTTCTGTTTTCCTTTCTTTCTTTCTTTCTCTCTCCCTCCCTCCCTCCCTTTTTTCTTTCTCTTTCTCTTGTTCTTTCTCTCATTTTCTTTCCCTCCCTCCCTCCATCCTCCCTCCCTCTCTTCCTTCTCTTGTAGCTATATATGACTATGTGATTTAGGTTCTGGTCCTTGGAATATGATCAGGAATGAGGTCCTATTAAAAAAAAGCAATTGCTAGCACCTCTGTACCTCATTTTCCTTCCTGATGGGTGGAAAATAGAGATAACTAGACTTTTTTTTTTTTTTTAAGATTTCGTTTATTTGAGAGAGAAAGAGAGAGAACATGTATGAGTTGGGGGAAGGGCAGAGGGAGAGAGGGACAGAGGCAGAGAATCTCAAGCAGACTCTGCACTGAGTGTGGAACCTGATGGGGGGCGCAGTCTCATGACTCCAAGATCATGACCTGAGCCAAAACCAAGAATTGGATGCTTAACCAACTGAGCCACCCAGGTGCCCTGAGATAACTAGACTCTTGAACCAAGAGTTGAAAGGTAGATTTTGAGGATGCAAGCCATCCTGCTAGCCCTGAACCATGTACTCTGAGTTATTAAATGGGAGAAGTAGATCTGACCTTCTTTAAGCAATTTGTTTTGTTTGGGGACTAGAAGGAAGAAAAGGGGAAGTGGATCTCCATCTTAGCAGCATTGCCTTCATTCTAACTAATACACTGGTTTAATTTAAGTTCTAGTTAGATCTGATTTGGCAAGTTACTTAACCTCTGAATTTTTTCAACTATAAAATAGGAATAATACTTATCTTCAAGGGTAGTTATGAGAATCAAATGAAATAACATGTATAAAGTTAAAGAACTTTGGAAGAAAGATTTTAAACTCAAAGGCATAAGTATGACACAAACTGGGTTGTCTCTTTTATTCCAAAAGAGCTGGATCTTTGAGTAAGGAGCCAGGAACACTTTAGTGTCCTTAGAATAAATAGATTTGGAAGCATAGAGAACTCACTATATTGTACCATAAATTTAAAAAAAAGTATGGTTAATATAAATTGCTTGAAAACAGATAGTATTGGGAAAGAATGTCTGGGTGGCCCACATCCCAGGATGAGAATCTCAAACATAAGTCTTGTATCTTGGCATTTTAGAGACCTGATTCTGTATTTGATTTAATGGATAAAGTTATCCTTTTCTAGCCTTCTTCATCTGTAAAGTGGGAGATCTCAAGAGATTTTTGGCCCAATGAATACAAACTGATGATTATGAGGAGTTGCAAATATACAGTTATTATCTATAATAACTAAAAAATTAGAACATGTGTAGAACATATTAGAATATTTTCTGCTTTCAAGATACTCATAATCCCAGTGTATAAGGAAAATTTATAGGGCTAATCATCATATTATTAGTTCAAAGACCTACCACCACCTCGTTGAATATTGGGAGATACATTTCATTTGGTGACCTTTTTACTTGTGTGTTCTCTTTTCCTGAATGTTCTTCATTCTCACGAAAGATTTTTTTTCCCTATTTGATTTTGTACAACTGTTTTTGTTATGTCAAGATTCTGCTCATGAAACTAATTCTTGGTTTGCTATCATATAAAATTTTATTTTTTCCTTTTGTATTCAAGAACTTCTTTTTCCTGTCTCCACCCCAACTATACAGTCTTAGTTTTCTGTACTTCCCAGTACAAACCTCTTACTGAAATGGTTTTTAAAATGTTTTTGGAAATCTAGTGTTACCAAGAAGCACTAAGTGTTACCAAGAGATAATATTTGAGTCAATTACTATTACATACACACATATACCACATATTAAAATTTAGAAACCTCACAGAATCATATATCAAATCCTCTATAAAATTTTAACATCTTGGTAAATATTAATGTATATATTATACTGTGTATCCAGCAGAACTTGGAATAAAACTTGTATTGCTATCTCTGTGCATTTGTTTGAAGACCTTGTAGATGTGTGTCATTAGTTAGAAAACTTTAGGTTAGGGTCTTGTCTTTCAGACTTTTCTACTCTTATGGGTCAAATTGTGTCCCTCTCCTCCACAAATTCATATGCTGAAGTCTTAACCTCCAGTACCTCAGCATGTGACCTTGTTTGGAGATAAGGTCTTTACAGATATATCTAAGTTAAAATAAGGCCATAAGAGTGGGTACTAATCCAATATGACTGGTATCCTTATAGAAAAGAGAAATTTGGACACTGAGGTAGGCATAGGGAAGACAACGTGAGGAGACATAGGGAGAAGAGGACCATCTATAAGCCAAGGAGAAATGCCTGGAACACATCCTTTTCTCACAACCCTCAGAAGGAACCAACTCTGCTGACACCTTGATTTTACACTTTTTGCTTCCAGAATTGAGACCAATTTTTGGTGGTTAAGCCACCCAATCTGTGGTACTTAATTATTGCAGCCCCAGCAAACTAATATGTGGGTGATCACAAAGCACAGTTCTTGCTTTATGAAGAAATTACATATATTTAGTTGGCCAGTGAAAACCTGAGAGCCATTCTTGATTTCTCCCTTTCCCTTACTCCTTATATCCGAACTATCACCAAATATTCTTCCATTGCCAGCACTTCTCTCCATTACCATGCTATTAAGAAGTTTAAGCCACCACAATATTGGGAGAAATTGGAATATTGAAGGAAACTTCTAACTGGTCTACTTGCTCCCATTCTTCCTTGTCTACAGTCCATTCTCCATTAACACTTATACTTAGAAAATGTAGATCATCTCCTGTCCCTTCCCTGCCTGGAACCCTTCTATGGCTCATGAAGTGAAATCCAGACTGCTTATCTGGTCTGCCAGGCCCCGCATGGTCTGTGTCCTGCATTCCTCTTAAAACACAATTTAATGCAGGATCTAGTTACAATGTAGCTGTAAAGTGCTGCCTTGTCTTTGCCCCCTGCTCAAAATAAAGCTGTTACCTTTCTAGCCCTGTCCGTCATGGTGCTCAGCAGCCAGGGATGCATGGTCTCAGACATGTTTACCAAGTAAAACACTGACTTGAGGGACGCCTGGGTGGCTCAGTCATTAAGCATCTGTCTTCGGCTCAGGTCATGGTCCCAGGGTCCTGGGATTGAGCCCCGCATTGGGCTCCCTGCTCGGCAGGAAGCCTGCTTCTCCCTCTCCCACTCCCCCTGCTTGTGTTCCCTCTCTTGCTATGTCTCTCTCTGTCAAATAAATAAAATCTTTAAAAAAAAATTAAAAGCAAAAAAACAAAAAAACACAATTTAAGGAATTTCTGCTTTAGGCCTAAGGAGGAAATGGTATCCACCAATGCCCTTGTTTTAAATGACTAGAAAACCAGGTAAAATACATGATAGAACTGTTTTAAGATGTTGGGCAATGGTAGTAAGGGACTGAAATCCCCAGGAGAAGGGAAACAAGCTGAGTACTGTGATCTTCTGGTTTTTCTGTCTGGAAGGACTTCACAGGAGTACAGGGTCAAACAGGGCATGGTACTCTCAGTGAGACAGATAGTTCAGAGTTTCAGGCTACAGAGGCAGTTAGAATTTGCAGGGTAGGGTACTGGGGGGTAAAGAAGGAGCTCCAGAATTCTGCATAGGTGAACCCACTGGTTCTTTGGCTGGATACTCAGCTGTGCGTGCATAGAGTGAGACCCCATGAGGCCAGGCAAAGTTCCAACTGTTGGGTAAAAACCACCACCAGGCAGTGGTGAAATGAATAATTTATGGAGCTCACACAAGGTTGGATGATGTTCAAGTTCAGACCAGTCTTCACTCTGACTAAAGAGTTCTTGTTAAAGTTGGCATGTAGTAGAGTTCATAGAAAACCACGCCTCTAAGGAGGAAACATAGTTTTAAATTGAAGTCTACCCTAGACTCTCCCTAACAAAGTTAAGATATGAGCCTTGAAAGCATCAAACAGATGTTCAAGTAAATTAGTAAGCTGCTGGGAAAAAAAACAAAACAACAAAACTCAACACTCTATTAAGGAACACAAAAAATCCAGACATTCAACAATGTAACATCCACAACATACAGTGACTACTAAAAATTTACAAGACCTGTACAAACAATTAGGAACTACTGATCAGGATGAAAATAATAAGATAGATTCAGAAATAATGAATCACTATACTGTTTACCTGGAATGAATGTAACACTGTATGTTAACTAGACTGGAATGAAAATGAAACCTCATTGATCAAGGGATAAATCACTAGGAAACTTCTAACTAGACTGATCTAGATAGAAAGGAGATGTAAATTAATATCAGGAATAAAGTAAGAGTGGTAACTCAAGTCATCTGAGTAGCCCTATATTTTCAAGAAAAATTCACTTTACACTTAAAAACCTCATAAAGAAAACTTCAATCCCATGTTGGCTTCACTTTGAGTTCTATCAAGCATTTAAGAGATAGTAACCACCTAAAAAAATTTTCCCCCCAAAATAGCTTCCATGCTCTTATACTCATCACATCATAGAACTTTATATTCACTCAGAAGGAACCGTGCCATTTTTCCTGCCCCTAGCTCCAGAGCTATGGCTCAGATATTTGTACACAAGGGGAAAGGCAAACCATAAAACAAGGAGCTCCTGAGCTGCTCTCAAAGGAATTGATTTTATTTGCACCAGAGTATGGAAAACTTCAAGCCTAAGGCCATTCTCACAACAGAGGTGTGGTGAGAAGCACTTAAGGAGACAGGTAGCTTTATCAGAGGTATAAACCAAACCAGGGACCAGAGAGTTTACCAGGGAAAATCAGGAACATATACTGCTAGGAAGAGCTCTCTTTGAATCAGAACAAATCTCAAATACTGAATCCAAAAACCCTTCATGTAAATGAAGATAAAATTAATTGGATTGAAATTCAACTATATGCTGTCTACTACAGGAGACACACTTTAGATTCAAAGATACTAACAGACTGAAGGTAATAAGATGGAGAAAGATTTATCATGCAGTCTGCAACCGTAAGAAAGCTGGAGTGGCTACATTAATATAAGACAAAAAAGGAATGAGTGATAAAAATGTTCTAAAATTGTGGTGATGGCTGTGTAACTCAGTGAATATACTAAAACCATTGAATTATATACTTTGCAAATGGATAGTTTGTATTTTTACTAGTTGCAAATGACCCCTCTATGGGCATTGGGATTATGTCGAAACTATTGAGTCAGAACAAAATAAAAATTTAAGTATCAGCCTGAGGCTAAAAAGATAGTGACTGTCATTTATAATCTTTAAAATTTTATATTCATCAAAACAACCCTATTCTTTTCATTTTTCAGATGAAGAAAGTAAGTGATTTGCCTGAGGTCAGTTGACAGTGGGGGATTTAAGACAAGCGCCTTAGAATCTGGTCTCTGTTTATTCATGGATTTAACAAGTTTGAGTTGAGCGCCTACCATATGTAAAGAAATCTACTTGGAATTGAGGAGTCAGTGGAAAATAAAAACAGAAGTGGGATCTATCTTCTTGGGTCTTACAGCCCAGTGGGAATAAGGACATTATTCTAACCACAACTGTGGTGAGTGCTACAGAAAGTAGACAGGGGGTGCCAGGATAGAGTGAGGGAATTAGGCTTTCCTGGGGCAAGGGCAAATGAGTTGAGATCTGAACAAGATCAGGCACAGGTAGGAAGGAGTGGGAAGAACATTTCATGGAGTCGCATGATAGCAGCTCTCTGGTTGGAGGGAGCACAGTGCACTTGAAAAGTAAAAAACCCATCTGGTTAGCCCGTTCTGCTACACAACTCCGATCACAGGATACTTATTAAAACCAAAGTTTTGGTTTCCCTGAATATGAATTCTCTGGCTAAGATAACATCTATTTTAAATTCTATTATTTCCCATGTCTCTCCACATGTTTGTTATTGTTTTGTGAGCATCACTTTTGGGTTTAAGGCTTTGGAAATAAGTAATAATTAAGAATGATTAACGTAACATAATAAAATTTTAAAAAAAGGAATGATATATCTTCCTTTAAGTCCTTTGGTTTAGGAGTCTGGAATAGTTTTTATGAAATTCTCCACAATATTCTGTTTTGTTATGGAGGTTATTATATAAAGAGCACCAGTAAAAATAGGATATTCAAATTGTGAGAAAATTCTAGATTTAGGCATTTTTATAGTGCAAAATGGAGCGGCCCAAATTTTCATTCAACCTTTGATGTTCTTACCAGCATCTTATTTTAATATACTTTTTCTTTATCGTTAGCCAGCAAATGCAGAACAGCTAAAACACAATGTTAAAGACTCAGCAGTGCATATCTGATTGAATAACCAATAAACAAAATACAGTGTTTCATTTTCCCTGAAACTGCTGCCCTCATTTCTCCAAAGACAGATCATGGAGGCAAAAAGTAGGTCTCATCCTGAGAATTCTATTGCTTAATTTCTTTTTCCTGAATTTCTCTGTTGCCCTGTATATTCCTGTCATATTCTCTTCCAGAAGTTGCTCAAAAAGTTTGGGTGAGTCTGAAGAACAAATTGTCAAAGCCACCTACTCTATGTATTTTATAAACCCGGAACTGATTTGAAGAGAAGGAAAACATAAGAAGCTTATTAATGAATTATCTTATGCAGTCCATAAACAGAAGACACTAGACCTCTGTCTTTTGGCATCTCACATGTAGACTAAGATAGCAATATCTACGACAGCACTGATCCATATTTTGTTGTGCTCATAACATGCTTTAGATTTTTAATTAGTTAATATTCAAAATTCAGGCATTACTAACAAGAGTTTTGGCTACTCATAAGAAAAATCAGACAATCTGGCAGCACTGGGTCTACAATAATCAATTAGAATGGCAATTATACCTTTTAAACAAGGAGTGAACTCTCCACTTTGTTAACATCTCCATCTGGTTTGCTTTATTTATTTACATTAACTGCCAAGCACCTTAGGCATTGATTTTTCAACACCTCTGTTGCTCTTCTGTTGTGCAAGAAAGTAGAACTGAATGTGTCAAGAACTCTGAAGAGTCTGAGATTTTTACTTTTCTTACAAACCAGCAAGTTAGACTTGCTACAGTTTTATGGATGCTGGCAGAGCACATGAGAATCTTGGGTCAGAGACAAAGGACTTTATTAATAGCAGTAGCCAGAGGATCAGCATTTTCTTATACCAGTTCCCTGAGCCCAAATTCCTACAGGGTGACATTGAATAAAATCTGACCTATGTACAGATTCTATTTTCATGAAATCCAGAGCAGGAAAACATTCTTATGGCTGAAAGAAATTTTACAATCTTGAATGGTTAGAATGTTGAGAGCAAAGTGAATACAGATTTTGTTTACAGATTAGTATTTTATTAGGTATGTATCAGGGAAACCTAAAATTTTTGTGAATATTTTCTATCAAATTTAGTTTATTTTTAAATTTTTAATTTGAGATAGATTTATAGGAGAGTTGCAGAAACAACAGTTTCTGAATATATTTTGCCTAGCTTCCCTTTGTGTTAACATCTTATAAAACCACAAGACTCATTATTAGAGCTGAGCTTAACCTTGGAACAATACCATTAACTAAAATACAGAACTTAGTTAACACATTTCACCAGTTTTTTTTTTTTTCATTTTTTCCTGGTCCAGGATCCAATCCAGCCTCCCACATGGCATTTAGATGTGTGTTTCCTTGGTTTCTTCCAATCTATGACAGTTTCTCAGTCTATTACATGGCCTGACACTTTTGAAGAGAATAGGTCACTTGTATTATGCGACATCTCTTTGGGTTTCTCTGATGTTTTGTCAAGATTAGGTTCAGGTTGTTAGTTATTGGGAAGGATACCACAGCAGTGATACCCCTCATTACTGCATCATAACAGGACGCACGTGATGCCAATGTGTATTGATAGTGATGTTGCCAGGATTTTCCACTGTAAAGTTACTCTTTTTTTCTTTGTAATCACTAAATATTTTGCGGGAGGTACTTTGAGATTTTGCAACTGCCCTTTTTCTACTTAAAGTCTACTCATTAACTTAGGCATCCATCAATGGATCTTTCCTGTGGCAAAGGTTATGATGGTGTTCTATTGGTGCTTTCCTATTTCTCTTATTCCTCCATTTATTAACTGAAAATTTTTTTTAAAGATTTATTTATTTGAGAGAGCGAGAATGAGAGAGAGAGAGTACATGAGGGGGGGAGGGTTAGAGGGAGAAGCAGGCTCCCTGCTGAGCAGGGAGCCCGATGCGGGACTCGATCCCGGGACTCCAGGATCATGACCTGAGCCGAAGGCAGTCGCTCAACCAACTGAGCCACCCAGGCGCCCCTGAAATTTTTTCTTGAAGGATAGTCCTTACTTTCTATTTATTTACATATTTATTTATTTCACTGTTATCTCATGTATATTCATTGGGGGGGTTATAATTCAGTACTATTGTTCTTTATTTTGTTGCTCAACTTGTTTTCAACTTTGGCCACTGGGAACTTTTAGAATAGCTTCTGTGCCCTTTTTGTATGTTCTCATTTTATTTATTTATTCTTTTTGAGCACTTTCTTTCTTTCTGGAATCATAAGATGTCTCAGGCTTACGTTTCCCCTGCACCAGGCCTGTGTCCTTTGCAGGGAATTGAGCAGAGCCCAAATTTGCCTCCATGTTGTCTCTGGAGTTTGCTTTTCAAAACAGAGCTCACAGGATAAAGTAGCTACATACTTTGGCACTCTCCAACTCCTTGTTCTGATTTATAAGCAGGACCTGAGCACACTTCTCATTGCCATAAATCTCTATCTTCCTTTTTACTTTGCTCGCTCTCCCTTTTTATCCTCTTTAAGGAACTAGACAATTTCAAATCCTAGATTAGAGACTGCTCAGAAATGAGGAAAAACTGGTGGTGGTTCCTGCATCTTGAGACTTTGTTCTGCATTAGGAAGGAGTTCTGAGAGAGGTGCTGGTCTAATATAGTCTGGGATTACAGTTTTTTATTTATTACAGTTCATTTGGGGTATCAGAACACTAGGCAATAAACAGTACAGAAATGCCACCACATTAGAGCAGAAAGTTGTCTTCGTTTGAACCTGAGAAAATCAGGAAAGGGCTGGAAGCTGAGTACTCTGTCCAGTGAATTAGATTGTGGTGTACAGAGAAGAGAAAATGGCACTTCCATAGAGTTTGTGGATGAACATTGGTCTTCTCATATTTTGTCTTGTTTAAAGATGAGTAAGAAAAAAGTATGAATTATATGAAAAAATCTTGGGAGAACAAGACCTTGGAGGGTAAAAGAGGCAATAAGAACAGGAACACACAAAAATGGTAACAGCTCTATGTGTGTGGCAAAAGCCAATTATTCCTGCCATCAGTCGGTGCTGAGAACACTACATGCTGAAAGCAGCGATGATGGTGGATAAGATAGCTAGGCCTGCAGAGGTTAGTTCTCCCATCCCCTGCAGACCCCGAGTTAATGTGTCCCGACAGTTCCCTGCTGCCCCTCACGTGATTGCTCTCTTGAGTTGTTTTTTCCTCTTAACCTCGTTGCTTCCACGTACTCTACATTCTGTGATAAGATAACAAAATGGAGAGTCCACTCGGACTCCGAGCTTCACCTCCGCGCCTGCACTTCTTGCTGGTGCCTGGCGGTGCAGCCCCTTAGGGCCTCTCTTTGCTCTAAATTACTGGACTCTGAGTAATCATTTTGTCTCTCGACAAGTGTGCTACGTGGCAAAAATGAATGACAGAATCTTTTCCAAGATTAAGTGCAACATCAAAAAAAACATTTCAGAATATTTTTTGGATAGAAAGCTACAAATCAAGAAGTTTAGTGAAAGAAAAAAAACTAATGTATGGAAAATGGAATGAAGAGAATAGGACAATCTAGAAAAAAAGGAAAATTACAATTGAAAAATCCAGAAATTGCTTATTTTATAAAAGTAATAAGTTTAATGAAAATGAGAGGAGACTTATCTAAGTACAAATATCAGGAAAAAGAATGGGGACAAAATAAATATGGCTGAGATAGAAATAGTGAAGTGTTATGACAGTAGGAAAATTGAAATGGTTGATTTTAAACAAAAATACTAAATATCAAAACGAGAAAGAGAAAATTTAAATGTGACAATGAACATGTTTGAAGTAGAAAATATTGTCAAAAAGTTTCTCCAAAGAATGTTGATCTGGGTGGTTTGCATATGAATATTTCCAGTCCTTCAGAGAAATGACAATTTCCATCTACAGAAGAAGTTTCCAGTACATAAAAGATAGACTTTCCAATTCACTTTATAAAGGCAGAAGACTGCTAATGAAAGAATGTGATAAGCATAGATACCAAAGGCCTAACACACTTAAGAATATCAGTGGAAAAATCCTAAGAAGATATTAGCAATCAAATTCACAGATATATTAATTATCTGCTTTATTTGAAGTATGTGGGAATCGTATTTAAATAATTCATCACATAAAGAAATGAGAGGGGAAAACCCTTATGATTCAATGAAAGATGCTAAAAATGTGTTATTTAGTAATATTCGTTAACTATTCCTAATTAAAACTTAGTAAATTGGAAATAGACTTTCACTGATACTCTAGATTTTCAACATTACTCATTCCACCCAGTAGTTACTCACAGATGAACTAATCTGTTAGTTACAAGTGATTAAATGTAAAGATTTAAACCATCTAGTACTGGAATATAATGTTAAATAGTTACAGATTTTAGAAGCATGATGTCAAAAGCAGAAACATAAAAAGTGTGAGTGATTTGACTATGTGACGGTTAAAAAAATTCTTTACCACCAAATATAAAGAAACAAAATACATATATGAACAAAGTAAAAAATACTGCACTGGAAAGAATTCTTGCAACATATATGATAACATATCCATTAATATAAAATGATTTCTTACCAGTTAATGAATGAAAGATGAATTCTTCAATAGCTGTGTAGAAAGAACATATGTATTTCACAAATGAGTACAATTGTCCAGTAAACATGAAAATATATTCAAATTACTAGAATTAATCTTCAAGTTAGAGCCATAATGGTAAAAAAGTTTTTATCAAGAGTATATCAGAAAACATTAAAAAGAATTCCAGTGCATGCATTAGTAAGAAAGTAAGAAATTAATTTTCATAATTCAGATAAGAATGTTATTTGACCCAACTTTTTGAGTATATTTTGACAAGTATCAAAACCTCCACTCCTGAAATATCCACTCCTACTTTTTTTTCCCCAAGGAAACAATTGTACAAGTTTACAATATTGTATAAACAAGTGTATTTATTACAACATTATTTACACAAACAAAATGTGTGTATGTATGTGAAACCACTTAAATATATACTATATGAAGATTAGTAAAATAAACTATGTAATGTCTATAAAATGATATGCCAGGTAACTATTAAACTGTTCATTGATGGAAAGATGTACATAGCACATTAAATGAAAATATCAGTTTATATCACTATGTGTGTGCACTCTTTTGTAAATCTAAGTATCAGAATGTTAGCAGTAGTTTTTTCTGGTAGCATTATGAAGAGTTTTTCATTTATTTTGTTGTTTGTGTGCATTAAATTTTTTTTTTTTTTTGCGCTATGGGTGTAACTGTAATAAAAGAATAACAACCTAAAAATATTGTTACTATCAAGACATATCAACAGTTGAATAAGCCTTCCAGGCATGAGAATAGTTTAGACTCTTCCTATTTTTTTTATTGTAAAAAAACGTTTTCCGCTGCTCTGTGTGTGTCCACAAATGACTCTGAAAGTGCCCATAATATTGATGTTGGGGTTAGAGGTACATTTTAGTGAGTTGGTAAATTTGCAAATAGTGGAATCCGTGAATAACGAGAATAAGCTATACTATGAAAACTCCATGATACGTTCTGTTGTTCAGGTACTTTGGGGCGAGGGGGCTCATCAGCAAGCACATTATAAACTGGGGCAGATGTCCAGGCTCTTTTGCACCTAACAGAGAAATTGTGTCAGATAAGCTTCATTCAGACATAAGCTGCAGTGCTTTCGGCAGTGAGTCCAATGTTAACGAATCAACAATATGTTAAATAAAGTGTCTTTAAGCAGAAACATACATAAAACATGGATATGTACTGACTGATGAAAGTGTTGTAACGAGAGGCTCCCAGGAACCTAACCCCGCCATTCGTTAACATTGGACTCCATAGTCCAATTGGACTGTTCGTGTGTTCTTCTAGTGCTGCTCGGGTTCCTAAGATTCACTCTCTCTCTCGTTACTTACCGTGATTCTCTAGAGGATCTTAAAACTTTCTGAAAAGAAAATTCAGGTCTTTGCGATTAGAGCCTGGAAATGACACTAAGCTTCTTTCTATGCATGCATACAGTTGGAAGACAGAGTTGGAAGAATGCTTTTGAACCTCACTTAAATGCTGCAGTAGCACAGATTTTTCCTACCACTGCTCACAGCCTTCAGAATGGGGAAAAGAACAACACAACAGTCCTTAAAGAAATTTGCTTTGAATGAGTTCCTGCTTGCGTAAGGTTTTTAGACCTGTTTTTTGAATACAGCAACATATATTTTAAAAAAGGCGCTGAAGTTAGCTATCCAAGAAAAGTTCCGTATAGCACAAAGAGAACAAAACTACGATGTACTTAAAAACAACCTTCCTAAGGTGGCTCTCAGGTAGAGATGCCATACTGTGATATATGAGATCAGAATATTTTATTTGGTGGGAATTCACTCTTTTTACGGTTAATTATGAAAAGACCCCCAGGTTCTCTTCTTTTTATTAAGAATTTCTATTTTTAATAACGACACTTAAATATAAATTAATTTGAGATACACCCTGCTTCAAGAATCAGCAGACTTCCTTGGTATGTTTTGATCTAATTTTGTGCCTCTCTCTCATTTCCACACCACAAGACTGAAATATGATCAAATATTTGTCTTAAGTTTTTCCACTCTCCAATTCTTTCTCATCCATTTGGAGTCATTTTTATTAGTGAGAAGTCAGGGTATATTCCAGAAAATGAAAGCTATTTTCACCACAAAAACAAGCAAACAAATGAACAGACAAACAACCCTCGCAGAAAATGATATATGTACTTATTTATTACTTTTAGGATGCCTCCAGGATGAACGTATGTGATTAACAGCAAAATATGACATCCAATTCTTTGCCCTTTATGAAATCACTTTTGGATTTGCTTTAAAAATGTTCTTTATTCTTTAGTCATGAACCATGAATGCCTTAGGAAAGAGAAGGCCCTGTTATTCTCTAGACTAAAAGGGGTCTGGGAGATGAGTGATAAATCATGTAGGCTACCCAAGGACTGCCAATTATTATTGAAATGTACAAAATAATGCCCTTGAGGAATGAATAAATTAGTGTTTCTACAGAACTCAGTGTAGTTTTGTATTGTTTTCATATAGCTTTGGGAGATGGGCAAGCTACTTCTTTAATCTATAGAAGACATTAGTATCTGGTGAATAAGAACCACCATCTTTTTATAGTCATTTAGGACACTCAACTCTGTTAATATTTCTGGAAACTTAAACATGGCTAACCTAGATAAAGGAGTTTGTTTAATGGTACTGCAACTTTTTAAGCCCACAGGAATGCTTTTATTTAGAACATTGGTTGTTTGTTCTTCTTGAGTGCTTGGTCTGATGAGTTGAAAAGGTTTTCCAAAGTCCTGGGAACAGATCTTAATATCAGCTTCCAAGTCTTTTCTCGAATCCCTTAACAGGGTTGCATACAAAGAATTAGGTATCCCTGGATCCCATTCATAGCCTTGCAGTTGGGAGGGGATCATATGAGATGCTGTCAACACTAGCATGACCAATATATCATTGTGGAATAGGCTTATGACCTTGGTAAGCTTTTCTTGGCAGCCCAGCATTCTAAAATATCTGCCAGATTCCAGGTCTGTTGATGGTGCCAAATGTTTTCATTAGGTCACCATACAACTCTGGGTGCTGTTCTTTGTATTAAGCTGCAGAAATCACATTTGGAATTACACACAGAAGGATAGAGATGGTAAGGACCTTAGAAATTATCTAGTCTGGCCCTCATCTTACTGATGAGGAAGGAGAAGTCCAGGCATGGGTGAAGCTACTTGCCTAAGATCACAGAACTCATTAGTGGCAAAGTCAGGGCTTAATAACCAGTTCCTTTGGGATTCAACTCCCTCCTAGTCCTCCGTTGTGTAAAAGTCACTCAATTTTGCCAAGTAGATGGAAGCAAAAGAAATGGTGAGCAGGTGGAAATAGGCCAAGTAAAGAGGCATATCTCTTCTTTATTATTCTCGCTCAGAACATAGCTTTAAAAGCGTTTTTTATTGTTTGTAAGCTTTTTCTACAAGCCTTGGTTCACTTAAAGTCCATTGTTCAGCTCTCTTTTTTCTGATTAAATTTTTTGCTGAGGGACAATTTTCTTACAGTAAAATGCACAGATCTTAAGGAGATAGTCTGAAATTTTTACAAACATATACACTCATGCATCCACCAACCAAATCAAGATATGGAGCCCCTACATTACCACAGAAAATTCCCCTGTGCCTCCTTGCAGTCAGTCCATATCCCTTACTCCTACCAGAGGCAACCACTATGCTGATTTCTATTATCCTAGATTGTTTTTGCTTGTTTCAGAATTTCACATAAATGAAATCATACAGCATGTACTCTTCTGTGGCTGGATCTACGTGGCAAAATGCTTTGAGATTCTTCAGGTTATAGCTGTATTAGTAGTTTGTTCCTTTTTTATTTCTGTATAATTTTTTGTATGAATTATACCACTGTTTATCTGTTCTTCTGGTACACATCCGTGTTTTCGGTTTGGAGTTATTATGAATAAAGCTGCTATGGACGTTTTTGTACAAGGCTTTTTTTGACATAGCCATTTATTGATCTTGGAAAAACCTAAGAGTAGAATTTGTTGAGTCATACAGTAGGTGATGTTTCACTTTCTTAGACACTGCTACAGTTTTCAAAAGTGGTTGTACTCTTTTACATGTTCACTAATGATATATGAATATTTCAGTTGCTCAGCATTTTTGCCCAGACTTGGTATTGTACATCTTCATTTTGAACATTCTGGTTGGTATGTATGTAATGAGATCTCACTGTGGTTTTGATTTACATTTCCCTCCTGACTAATGATGTTGAGCACCTTTTCACAAGCTTATTGGCCATTCATTCACTCATGTTTTTCTGTGAATGTGTGTTCAAGCTTTTGCCCATTTAAAAAAATTGGGTTTATCATTTTGTTATTAATTGATGAGTTCTTTGATAAATCTATTAAAAATATTTTCCTCGGTATCTAGCTTGCCATTTCATTTTATTAATAATTTTTTGTGAGTAGTTTTAAAATTTGATAAAATTCAGTGTATCTTTTTTTTTTTTTTACTTTATGGTTAGTGTTATTTATGTCCTGTCCCACATATTTTTCTCTACTCCAAGGTCATGAAGATATTTATGTTTTATTTTATAAACTTTATAATTTTAGCTTTTTAAAAAATTCTTGACTCACTATCTGAATAGAATTAGATATTGCCACTTTCTTCTGGAACCATGACCAGTGGAGAGAACAAAATGAAAAATTTCAGGTATAACCTCATGAAAATATAATACATTGTAATATATTTGTTCTCTAATACCCTGTATATGCACTTAGGCAGAGAAGCTTCTTTTTCTTATATTTCTTTCAAAAACAAAGTAACCAGGGAGAAAGACCTATGATTCTCACAGCTACAGCTTTCTGCTCTCCATAGCATGTACTGAAAGGCAGTCCTTGTTCATGCACTTTACTTAGAGCTCTGTAGTTTGGTACTAGAGCTCAAGTGGGATTTCCTGACTGTTCATTTCAAATTTATATTTGAATATGTTTTTCTGGCTCATTTGTAACATCTAACTGCTTGTAATTGTTCTTTTTTTAAAAAATTTTATTATGTTATGTAATTGTTCTTGATAGCCAGATGTAGTATTTCTCATTTTGTGTTTGCAGTTGTGATTTTAACCTATGATCATTTGGGCAAATTTCCCTGATGTATATCTGGGAGGGCACAGCAGTAAGAATAGCCTTGTAGTATTGTCCAGTTTGCCCTTTCTCCTTATCTGCACTCTGATGTTGTCTAACACCTTTCTGTTGACTCCATAAAGTGTAAGCTGAATTGGATTATTTTCTGTGCTTATAGTTGAGCAACCAGATCTGTTTCCTTTAGATTGTTCTCAAGTCTATGTATGAAACCACTATGCCCAGAAAAAATTCCTTTCTGGGACCTGCCCTCTAACCACAATAGGTATCCCATGCTGGGTTCTTGCAAACAAACCAATTACTCTTCTCTTTTCACATTCCAGAGCCTCTCAACAGGATGATCTCATTGTGGTATCCAGAATAAATTTTTTTCAATTGACATATGCTTTTAGGCATACCTTAGCTTTCAATGAGATCTTTTTAAAAAGACATAGGTGGCTCCAGTCAACCTTTCTTTTTAACTTCTAGTTGGCTCACTGTATACTGAATGTCATTTTTGCTTCCATGCACTGTATATTCAAATGCCCATAGATGAGTAGGTATCCTGGGACCTCTCTGTTTGCAAGTAATACATTTTTTCCTGCACGCATGATTTTTTAAAAATAACAATTTTAAGTGATTGAAAATAATAAGTGCTCATTATATACAATTTGGAGTGTAAAAAAGAGAAAATTAAACATAATCTCACCTACCATCTGGAGACACCCATTGTGACTGCAATTCCTTTAAACCTTTATAGGGTATTTATATTTACCTGAGGAGATTGGGAATTGGGTAAAACGGGGAAGAATTCCAGAATGAGGAAATAGGATAAGATTGACGGGAGACAGAAGAAGTGGGGGTTTGGACAACAAATAAGGGACTCCAGCCTTTGCGTGATGGGGTTTAGGAAACTGAGCCACTGGAGGGGTTTGACTGGACACTGATGAGATTGTCATAGAACGGACTGGAGGTATGCAAAGATTAGAGTCAATAGGCCAAGAAATAGAAGGATTGCAGTTTCCTGGCACAAAGGTAATAAGGATTGCTGAAGTGGGAGACTGATGGAGGAGGGGAGATACAAGAGTTATTTAAAAGATTACTGACACCTGGGTGGCTCAGTCAGTTAAGCGTCTGCCTTCGGCTCAGGTCATGATCCCAGGGGCCTGGGATCAAGTCCCACATCGGGCTCCTTGCTCAGCGGGGAGCCTGCTTCTCCCTCTGCTTGTGTTCTCTCTCTGACAAATAAATAAAAGATTACTGATGTGTAGGGGGAAGGAAATGATACCAAGAATTTTAACATGGTGTTTTATGCAGCAGAAAAAGGAAGTTGAAGAATAATGTTTAGGGAGAGAACATGTCATTTAGAAATGTGCTGGGGGCATTGTTTGGGCTTTGCAAATGTGGCTGAAATCCCAGCTTCGTCACTTACCAGCTGCATGACATTGAGGGCATTGTACAACCTCACCAAGTCTTTCTGAACTCACTTTCCTCATAAGTCAAAGTGAGGGTATGGTCCCTGTCCCAAAGAATTGTCCTGAGAATTCTGATTCAGAATACGTAAAAGTACTAACTACTTTTTGGTTGGAGGTGCAGTGGAATATTACGTAGTCCAGCAGGCGGTTTTCTCTTTATTACTGGCATTTTACAAGAGGTCAGGATGGGGTTATAAGCAGTTCAGTGAGTTGTTATTGTCCCATGAGTTGCCAGATGGAAGGTTGAGCAAAATGGGTGAAGAGACAGTCTTCCAGTTATGGAATGAGTGAAGTCATGGGAATAAAAAGCAGAGAGAGCATAAGGAATACAGTCAATGATACTGTAACAGTGATGTAACGGGACAGAGGGGAGCTACACTTGTGAATGTAGCATAAGGTATAAACTTGTCAAATCACTAAGTTGTGCACCTGAAACTAATGTACATTGTGTGTCAACTATACTCAAATAAAAATAAGTATGTATCAATAAATTTACATCAAAAAATTATTTAACCCTGAAGGTCTCTCAACTTTAGCTACTGTAGATAAAGTCAACATCTTTGTATACATAGCATTTTGTCTGTTAATTTAACTCCTCACTTACCCCCAATACTTATTAGAAGATTAAAAAAACACCCCAAAATGGCAAATATCTGGTCAGATTTATGAGGTTTCATTTCCTGAAAAACTAACATCTGATTTCTTTACACATTCCAGAATTGTGCGTAGGCTCTGGCTATACTAAGTGAAAAGCTGAAATCCTAAAATGTTCATCTTCCAACTTTTTCCAGTCTGTGGTCTGTCTTGGGATCAGCAATAATTGCCTGGACAGCTATAATGGCTTCATTAATTTTTGTTTGTGTTCTGTATTCTTCATGCAATGATAGAAGAAATGCATCTCCTGGGTCAAAATCTAAATGTGCTTTTCTAAACTGATCAACTGCATCTGATATAAACACTCCGAATGTAAAAAGCAAATTGCATTAGGGATTTCCGCATAATCATCAGGGCAACAAAACTGATGTTTAGCCAAAACCACTATACCAGCTTCAAAATCAGGAATATTTACATTTAAATTTGTTTTTTAAGCTGCATTGTCAACATTTTTTGTATTCTCATGTGCCAAAAATTTGTATTTTTCAGTACTGTGTCCATATTCACAATTTACAGCTAATCCAGAGAGCCAGTCAGTTGTGTTTTTATTGATTTGTAGTCTCAAAGGAAAAGCTAACGTCTTGGAGATGCTTTTCAAAGAACTCATCCAGTCACTGTTATATATGCATCTCACAGTACCTCTCTTTTCAATCTTGCAGCCGATATTCTGATCTTTGAGACAAACAATAAAATTTCTAGTTTCTGTTTTACCTTTGCAGTTGAATCAGTCAGGGTTCTGACATACATAAAATGCTTCATGAAGTTTTGTGGCATCTTTATGCTGACTCATGCCAATCTCCTCTATATTGTTCCGCTTTAATAAATGTGCTGCCAGAGACCATTGACTTGATTTTTAAAACACTTTGACGGCATGAGCCAAATCTACTTATTCTAATTTTCTGCATCATGTGGTTCTCTGTGTGGAGTGGGTCCTTGGTTGATAATAGTAATAATAATAATATCACATTTATTAAGAAATTAGTACTTTGTAAAGCACTCTGTGAAGTACTTTATTAATATCCTCGTAAGAACCTTATGATGTTAGTACCATTCTATAATGCATTTTTACTTTATTCACATTGTATAATCATTGTATGTTAGTACTATTCTTATCTCTGTTATTTCTGAGAAAACAGATTTTAGAGGAGTTAATGTGCTTGTTCAAGTCACCTATATCTGTAAGGGGTAGATATCAGATGGGAACAAGGGTGTCTGGTTCTGAATCCCTTGAGTAACCATCTTACTATATGGCTTATCATTATATTGCTTACTATAAATATACTGTATTAACAGAATATACATCATAAGTGTACTATGCATGTATAATATAAATATAAAAAATAAATTATACATGCCACATATATGCATCATAGATAGACTGTATTGACAGAAAATTAAATTGTCCGCCAACAGTCTGCAAAAGCTTAAAACTTCCAAGAGAGCTCTATTGCCTCTAGCAAACCTTTTCATGCCCAAAGATAATCAATAATATAACTTCGAGGACTTTTAGGATATTCAGTGTTAATTTCATAGAATCCATATTAATTGCTTTATGTTTGAACATTGTTTTAATTAAACACATGTATACATATATGTACACTTACAACATCCTTTGACTTTGGTTTAGTAAAAGTGAGTACATTCTAATTTCAAATTACATACTGTCTAGACTTATTAAAATGTACAACAGTTACCAAAATGTGATATTAGTAAAAAATAAGTATTTAGTGTTATTTTATCAATACACTTACTTTATCAGTTGTTAACTTTCAGAACTTGTAATAAAACTGTTCAAAATCTGTCTTTTAGAAAACTCCTAACTGGCTTATTATATACTCCTTAAACTTAGAGCTTTTATCTAGATTTGTTTATATTATCATTGTTCATAGCCTTAGAAATACTAACTAGGATGTAATTGCTTTTCACATGGCCTCCTCATTAAATTGTTCTCACCACAGATTACAGTAATTTAGGATCTGCCAGAGGGTTATTGAATGAACCCCTCCTGTTGGAGTATTTATGACCCACCAGGTTAATGGTCCCATTTCTGAGACACCAAAGAAAACTATAGAAATTTTTCTTGTTATAAGTCTGTGATAGTTTGCAGACATGCTTTGCAATATTTCTTTCCTGAGTTAAAAGACATTTTATTTAGTTATTTTTAAATATCAGCTTTAAGATTAACAATTAGATCTCAAAATTATTCTAGAAATATACTTAAAACATATTTGTATGTGTATATTAGGATTTGACTATACTAACTTTTAAAGTCAGCAAACACTGCCCTAATAGATTAACCCATTTTAGATCAATTTAGTTAAAAATGATGTATTTACATTGGCAATATTCTCTAAAAATATCTCACTGCGTTAAGTCCTATGTCCATATAGATTTCACCATCTTTTTATGTAAAGTATTTAATATTCTCCAAACTCAGAAAGCTCCAAGCCTATTAATGTTTTTCAATGCGATTATTGGATCTTTGATTTGTTACATCATTGAAATCAATCATATCAAGGGTTTCTTCTTTAGTCATCTTAGATTTGTATAAGTAGGTGCCAGCAGACTTCTATTACAAATTGCTAATCTTTTCATGAACAACTCTTAGTTTTGTGGGGAGTATATAATGGTAGTCTGAAATTTTTAAAGTAAGTGTATGTTAGCTACTTCCCCACCAATCTCCCCCAAGGTTTGATGAAAGCAGGTTTCAGACAAAGATGTGCAACAGATACAATTACCGAGCTAAAAATTATTAGTAAGCAAGCAAAAAATAGCTTATACAACACATTCCATAAACCTGAAGTTCCAGATTTATATTCTTTTTAGAATTCTACCTACTACCTTGCATGAAAGGTCACTTGAGGGAAACACATTTTAGAGGAGGAACTCTGCTCTTCTGAGTGTAAGCATTAGGCCAACAAAAATCCTCTTAAATTAATAGCCGGATGATCTAGGGATTCAACCTCAAGTGCCATCCCCAAGGTGAAAGGGGACAGACATTGCAAGGTTTTTTTTTTTTTTTTAAAGATTTTATTTATTTATTTGAGACAGAATGAGAGAGAGAGAGAGCACATGAGAGGGGGGAGGGTCAGAGGCAGAAGCAGACTCCCTGCCAAGCAGGGAGCCCGATGCGGGACTCGATCCCGGGACTCCAGGATCATGACCTGAGCCGAAGGCAGTCGCTTAACCAACTGAGCCACCCAGGCGCCTATTGCAAGGTTTTTATATCCTGTTCATGAAAGTATAGGAGGAGACCAGCTCTAAAATAGTTTTACCCAATTCACTCTTCTTGAATGGCTTTTGATTTAACTAGGGAAAGCTAATACGTAATTTATTCACCTAACAAGGAAACCATTAATTTAGTAAAAACACAGTTTTGACATGTGGTATGCAAATTGACAAAGCTGCATTATCAAGCCAGGTAAGAAAAGGAAAAGCATGTGTAGAAGGACTTTGGACTTTTTAATATGATAAAAATGATTTGGAGTTTGGATTCTTGAATAGGACAAATGACTACCCCTAGAGTTAAAGTTCAATTAGCATACAGTATTTATATACACACACACAGTGTATATAGTGTGTGTATATTTATATATATAAACACACACATAAAATCACACTGGCTAGGGTGAGATATTTACATGTAATTTATAGACAGCACAAAAGTTTGGATTAGGAGGAAGCAAAGAAAATTATTGGAGTTCAAAATCTCTCTTTTAGAAAACTCCAGCTTTTATCTAGGTGTTCAAAATTTCTTTCTCCAAATTCTGCATGAGACTTTAAATTTGATTAACAAAGTTTCACGTGTTGTAAAAAAATATAATCTTTGTTCCAATGTGAACTATGGTTAGTGCTTCATTTCTATAGGAAGCTCTCTACCTTTCAACTTCCCACTCTTACTACCATACAAGGCACTTTTGCCCTCACTGCCAGAACCCATTTGTGGTTCTCAGTGGTTGGTGTCACTGTTTGGGTTCTCCAGGGCAACTCTGACATTGGAGTTAGGAGTGCAAAGTTTTATTGGAGACTAATACCTGTGAGAGGAAGAATGGAAGGAGGCGGATGGAGGAGCTATCAGATTGCGGTCCAAGCTGATAGCCCAATGAGGAGTCTAGAGCAAAGATGGTCCATTAGAGGAGTCTGCTATGTGTAGAAATAGTGAGGCCCTGTATCATGACTTTTTCATCGGCTGGGGGCCACCCCAAGAAGAGTATGCTGTCATTTACTATTGCTTTGCTCAATCATCGACTAAGAACTGCTCTGAAATTTGTATAATCAAGGTTAGTGATTGAGGTGGATGTTAGAGAAGCTAAAAGCTAGAGGCTGTCAGCTAACCACACTCTTCATTGCTGGGCAGTGAGTCCTTTCTTGAAGAAGGTCCAAGTGCTACATCTCTGTCCCCAGTGCATACTTTGCACTGCATTGATCCACTTCTCCATATACATTTGGGAAGCAGCTTTTCCAGGGCTCTGGTGGGCCTACTTCCTGAGGGTGAACTTAGAAGGAGAGATTAGTGCTATATTGCATGGTATAGTGAGGCCTTGTGGGCAGGAAAGGCAATTCTGTATTAGTAACAGGTGATTATTCCAGTGAGCATGAACCGCTCTTTTTTTTTTTTTTTAAAGATTTTATTTATTTATTTGAGAGAGAGAATGAGATAGAGAGAGCATGAGATGGGGGAGGGTCAGAGGGAGAAGCAGACTTCCTGCTGAACAGGGAGCCCGATGCGGGACTCGATCCTGGGACTCCAGGATCATGACCTGAGCCGAAGGCAGTCGCTTAACCAACTGAGCCACCCAGGTGCCCCACCGCTGACTCTTTTAGAACAGAAGGGACCAAATGTAATTAATTTGTTACCAAGTGATAGGACTCTTCTAGGAGTAGTACCACACCAGGGGTTCACACTGGTTTCTGTTGCTAGGAAGTTGGACATTCTGAAGTGGCAGTAGCTAGATCAACCTTGATAAGAGGGAGTCATTGTCATTAGGCACATCCATAGCCTTTATCTTTGCCACTGAACAGCTGGTTCATGTGTTCATTGCGTCAGTACTGGGTGGTTTCAGATAAAGGCCGGCTAATGTTGAATGGTCGACATTTTATCTACCTGAGTATTTAATGCCTTTTTGTGGTGAATAGTTTCTGGTTGGCATTAATGGGTAATACAAAGATCTTTCCCCTCTGTGCCATTTTCCCTGTGCTTATCCATATGCCTCTGCTTCAGACTCTCTTCTCATTTTCCCATCTTTTTCCTTCCAGGCTGCCTTTGTATTTATGAATGTTCGAACCCTATGCTGTCCAATAAGGTAGCCACTAGTCACATGTCATTGTTGAGCTTTCAAAATATGACTGTCCAAATTGAGCTGTATTGTAAATGCAAAATACAAAACAGATATAGAAATATTAATACGAAAAATATAAAAGATCAAATTATTTTAAAATATTATGAGTTAAATACTAACATTTTAGATAGTCTACGGCCATACCACCCTGAACGTGCCCAATCTCGTCTGATCTCGGAAGCTAAGCAGGGTCAGGCCTGGTTAGTACTTGGATGTTCATTTTAGATATATTGGGTTAAAGAAATACTTTATAAATGTGGCTACTAGAAAATTTAGAAATATATAAATGGCTTCCATTTCTAGCTCACATTATATTTTTATTGGATAACACTGTTCTACCCATGTAAGTAGACAACTGGGTTCACCATCCAAAACTCTGCCAATTGGGAGGATTTTTTCCCTTGCTACTGTCTTTCAATACCACTCCTGAGTGGGGCTGTGATGCAGCTTCTAACAATTTTTGGTTTTCACTTAATTATCAGGAATATCAATCTGTAATCCAGTTTGATCTTCTTCATGCTCCTTTAAGTGATTATATGGTTTTTATTCCTCATTGTCCATCGTCATGAACTCAGACAGAGGCACTGGTGCAGCTGTGATGGGGGATGGGGGAGTCTGGATTGCCTGATCCTGCAGCTTGCTTGTGCTCTGTTGGCCTGCTCATCCTTGGTCCCGGAGGTAACATTTCCATGTTCTAATGGATTATGCTAGGCCCGCCTGACTTTATCACTGGGTGGGTCCTGTTGGACAGTTCCAGATGCATGGTCACTTGGTGTCCATATGTTCTAGCATTTCATCATTACCAGGGCCCAATAGCATGCCAGAGGCTGTTTTTCTACTAGCGTGTAACTCTCTACTGCAGATGTCATGGCCTTGCTCCAAAACCCTAGGAGCTTGCTTTGTGATTCTCTCACTAGGGCTTGCCATAAAATCCACAGTGATTTTTTTTCCCCACCACTGATGTCTCCAGCACCACAGGGTCTGTTGGATAGTATTGATCCAAGTATTGGCTGCTTTCATCGCAGTCTGGACTTTCTGCAAAACTCCTTCCTCCTACAGGCCCTACTCAAAGCCAGTGGCCTCCCACAACACCCACGTATGGGCTGCAGCAGTATTTCTAAGTGTAGAATGTGTTGCCTCCAGAACAGAGGACTTCCAGACCTTGTGCTTCTCTTATGATAGGAAGGGCAAGATGGAACAGTTTAGTCTTTTACTTTGGAAGGGATGCTATAGCACCTCTGACCAATGGTCCCCTAAAAAATTATTGAAGTGACAGAGGCCTAAATCTGCCACTTATCCCTACTGTAGTCTCTGTACAAGTACAGCTTATATTGTACATCTTTAAGGGTCCATGTTCTAGCATTTAGTTTTTTCAAAATTTTTTAATTTAAAAAATTTTTAAATTAACATATAATGTATTATTTGTTTCAGAGGTACAGGTCTGTGATTCATCAGTCTTAAATAATTCAAGTGCTCACCATAGCACATACCCTCCCCAATGTCCATCACCCAGCCACCCCATCCCTCCCACCCCCCACCACTCCAGCAACCCTCAGTTTGTTTCCTGAGATTAAGAGTCTCTTACCATTTGTCTCCCTCTCTGGTTTCATCTTGTTTCATTTTTCCCTTCCTTCCCCTATGATCCTCTGTCTTGTTTATCAAATTTCTCATATCAGTGAGATCATATGATACTTGTCTTTCTCTGACTGACTTATTTCGCTTAGCATAATACCCTCTAGTTCCATCCACGTCATTGCAAATGGCAAGATTTCCATTTTTGGTGGCTGCATAATATTCCATTGTGTGTGTGTGTGTGTGTGTGTGTCTGTGTCTGTGTGTCTGTGTGCATACCACATCTTCTTTATCCATTCATGTGTTGATGGACATCTAGGCTCTTTCCATAGTTTGACTATTGTGGACATTGCTGTTATAAACATTGGGGTGCATGTGCCCCTTCGGATCACTACATTTGTATCTAGCATTTAGTTTTAAAAATAAGAATGAGGAAAAATACTTATCCTTTAACTTGAAAGTTAACATTCTCTATTGACTGAGAATCGTGATTTAATGTCTGGTCTGTAGTACAAATGCTTTAAATTGTGAAAGTATTGATGAATATTGATGGTATTGTATTACCTGGTCAATAAATTTTTTCTTTTATTAGTGGACATGCCTTTGATGTTGAGAGGTATCAGAAAAAAATTTTTTTCTAGCTATTTTTTAAATCGTGTGAGACTAGATTTGCCATATATTTCAAAATAAACCTTTAACTATTCTTTTGCTTTTGATAAAATCTGTTATCACCTTATTTTCTGAAGACTTATTCCATGAATTATTAAATGTACTTAGTAATAAATATGGTAAAGCTTTCAGCTGTCCAAGATAATTTTGTTATTTACTTTTTTTTTTTTTTTTTTTTTTACATAACCCCATTTTTCGTCTTTACCAGAAACAAAGTTTTGGAAAATAGCAGAAAGAAAATGCCAGTTTTCCTGAAACCCACCCTAGCCCTAAGCATATAAATACAAAAAAGTATCACAGTTTATGAAAATAGAAAATTCAGTCTGTTTGTTTTGTTGGATCTCATCAAAACACTTTCCCTGTTAAAGCATTTGAACATTTGAATAGAGAAGACACTAATTTTCATTTAAAATGTATTTGTATGTACTTTGACTACAACTCACTGCAAAGCCAAAATTTAAACCAGATGTTAATGAATAGGAATATAGATCACAGGGAGGATATTGCTCAAACTAAAATTTGGTGGCCATTCTTACTTCTTCTGTTTGCTAAATAGGTCTTATGACTCTAAATGTGTTGTAATTGCTTAATATATTTTCTCAGATGAAATGATCCAAGGGAAAAGTAATATATGTTTTGAGACCTAAGTGACAATGCTGGACCCTATATTCCTCACGGTTTCAGAGTTGCATTGATTGTGTTTTGTGGTGAAATCCTAATATTTTTTTCAGAGTAAGAATTTTAGAATTATACATTTTTAGTTAGCAGTTTGGTCAGTTTCTGTTCATACGACTTTGAACAAGATACCTAAATTCTCTGAGACTCAGTTTATTCATCTAGGATTGTGAAAATTCTACCTACTTGGCACAGTTAAATGTAGGAAAAGATTTGAAATCTGGCATAATGTCCAGCACTTTGTATCAACTCAATAAAGTTTATCTCTTCTTCCATTTAAGCAAAACAAAAAGCTATTGGCAAAATAAATCTTGTTTAGATTCATTAGGAAGCATTTTTTCACATTAAAACTTCCATAGTTTAACAATTACATCTTAATTTTGATGGATATTATCCTGTATATGTGTGTGTGTGTGTGTGTGTATTCTGATTTAATAGTAGCATAATGTGTTACATTTTTCTAGAGGGTTAGGGCAGGTAAATGAACAAGGAAATCATATGAATGTGTGCATTCTGTAAATGATTATAAAGGAAGAGTTTTGAAAATGTTTTTGAGCAATTGCATCCCTGGAATCTGTTAAGATGGAGACTTTCCTTCACTCTTCATTTCTTCAACAGATATTAATTGAATACCTACTGTGTAAAAAGTCAAAGACTCAGTGGTGAAACATGGTCCTTTCTCTAATGGAATTTATTTGGCTAATATCTCTCTCATAATTAGAATAATCATAAAATTAAATATAATTGCACCTGTGAAGAGTACCATTATGGCAGATGCATGGTGCTTTGAGTGCATGTAATGGAAGATTTTGACCTAGTTAGGAAGGTGAGGAAGGTGAGGAGGTGATGATTGGGCTGATAAATGAAAACTCATTTAGAGTCATAAGACCTATTTAGCAAACAGAAGTAAGAATGGCCACCAAATTTTAGGTTTTTTTTTTTTTTTTTTTTTTTAGATAAATAGAGGTAGAAATAGAATTCCAGTAGGGAGAACATCATGCACCAAGTCCTTACTATGAGAGTCCATATGACACGTAAGTGAGAACTAAAATATACTCCTGTGGCCAGAATCTAGAGAAGAAGGAAAAGATAATGAAACTTCAGTAGTCATCCCTTTAGGCTATGCTAGGAATGTTTATCTTTATAAATGCCTTGGGAAGCAATTAAAATAATTCAAGCAAGTGAGGGGATTGAGCATGGAGTAGATGACAATCAAATTATCATTTTTTTTACACTTGACTCTGGCTGGGCAAGAGTAGATTTATGTAAACCAGTCAGTTGTCGATTGCAGCAGAGCAGGGTGGGTGTTAGCGAAGACAGACTATGTTGATGGAGATGGAGGGAAGTGGATGGAAAAGAGAAGGTGATAGATACTTTAGGGGGTTAAAATTATCAGGTCTTGGGGCGCCTGGGTGGCTCAGTCGTTAAGCGTCTGCCTTTGGCTCAGGTCATGATCCCAGGGTCCTGGGATCGAGGCCCGCATCGGGCTCCTGCTCGGCGGGAAGCCCGCTTCTCCCTCTCCCACTCCCGCTGCTTGTGTTCCCTCTCTCGCTGTATCTCTCTCTGTCAAATAAATAAAAAATCTTAAAAAAAAAAAAATTATCAGGTCTTTGTGATATGTAGGGAGAAGGAAAGGAATCAAGGATCATTTTTAGGTTTTTGAATGTGATAACATTCATTTAATGTAGGATTTGTCATCTTATGGCTAGTCTACTATCTTGAATAATGACTTATTCTATGGAGAAGTTTATTAATCCTTGTCAAATCATGGGATTTCCTGTGTTAGTGATATGTTTGAAGTTTTTTTTCCCCAGGCAAATATATTAATATACTTTTTATTTTAAATTACTCATTGCCAGGTTCTTCAGTATCAAACTCTTTAAATTTGACAGTACTAGATAATTACTACTAAAGCTGTTACTTCTTATATTCTGTATAATTATGGCTGTTTCAGAATGTGATTAGCAAAATGAAAATGTTTGCGGCAGTTCACTAAAAAACATAATTATAAAAGCAAAATAAAGAACGATGGCATCTTCTCCTTTATGTTAATCTTAGGAAATCAACTTTTCTTTAAAAAAATTCATTGCAAAAATGTTCATATCATTTCTTGTGTACAATGATGACTTTATGATTTTGAGAGATTTTTCAAAACATAGCCCAAGAGCATTTGCTATGGTCTCTGTTAACTCAGTACTGTTTTCAGAAAAAAAAAAAACAAACCTAAAAGCTGGTCTGCTGAGAGAACTCAATGGTGGTATATGGTATTATGGAATGAAAACACCAGGAAGAGTTAAACTTTTTTGCAAAGATTTGAATTGTTGCAAATAAACTCAACTAATCAGAATGACTAGGAGATTGGATATCTTGGTTATTGGCATTTTCTGATTAAAGAAAGATATTTTTAAAGCATTTATTGCCATAAATCTTAAGATATAAAAATCTATTTGGTTGTCTTAATGAATGGAGCACAATGACCTTGAGCTAAATTTTCCTTGACCCTACAGAATTCAGGGTCATTATTGCAAACTTCAGTGTATTGTGATATTTTTGTGTATGTGGAAGTCCTAAAGGCTTGATTCAAAACTGCATTGACTTCAGGATATACATGGAAAGTAATGCCTAAAAAAGCCCCCAAACCAAACCAAAACAAAAAACGCATACAGATATCAGCATATTTTCTTTTTGCATGTCTCCCTGACCTAAGTGGGGAAAGCAAAAATGTGGCAAATTGAAGATTCTGTTTAATGAAGTGAGACTTTCCCCCTTCTTATTTTTCTAGTTTTATTGAGATATAATTGATATATGACATTGTGTAAGTCTAAGGCATACAGTGAATGATGTATATATAAATGAGACTTCCGTCTGATTTTGGAAATGATGAATATCAGTGCAGACAGGCAGCAACTCCCAAGTAACTAAAACACTTCTAATCTCATATGAATGATTATTAATTAAGTAAACAGCACCAAAAATGTTGCTTCTGAAATTTCACTCTTAGATTGAGCTCAATCTACATGTTATAATAATAATATATTCAATGGGCACTAGTTTAGAACCCACCTTTCAGAACAGTGAAAGATTTCTTTTTGTAAGTGATGCTATGCCCAGCTTGAATACTTCAAATCTAGTCAACTCACATAATTCTCCCCCCAGATCTCTATTTTGAATGTCTGTCCTCACAGTCCTTTAAAATGAAACTCCCATGTCTGCTGTGACATATATGTAGCCCTTTCGTATTGTTTTAATGATGTCTCAAAGGCAGTAATAGTTTTATCTTTTAAACATCTTCAGATATTTGAAATTAAAGGCTTGCTTTTTCATAGATATGAATTAGTTCATGGATTCAAAGTTTCTTAACTCAGCTACATATTCAACAAATATTTATTGGATGCCTGCCATATACCAAACATTGTTCTGGGTTGGTTGTGGTCTATCATGCTTAAATATTACATTTTAATGTTAAATATCTGTTTAATATGATTAATATGTTATATATTTATTAAGTAATATAGTATTTAATATATATTTCTTTACTTATACGTATCAATTTGAATGATAATAGTTAGCTATATATTGATGAAATGTAGATAAGTCAGTAGGGATGGTACTTAATATATGTTTCTGTAGCAGTAGAAAAATAGACTTTGGGCTCTTCAAGACTCATTAATTCCTTTGGCACTATAAAATACTTTATTCTTCTTATCCTCATTTCAAATAAAATCATGTCAAGATTAGAAGTACAGGTTAAAGTTGGAAGGTATGGACTGGAAAAGGGAAAGAAAAGATGATAAGGATAAATGGATAAAGAAGATGTGGTATATATATATATAATGGAATAGTATGCTGCCATCAAAAAATGAAATCTTGCCATTTGCAACGATGTGGATGGAACTAGAAGGTATTATGCTAAGCGAAATAAGTCAGTCGGAGAAAGATGATTATCATATGATCTCACTGATATGAGGAACTTGAGAAACAAGACAGAGGATCATAGGGGAAGGGAGGGAAAAATGAAACAAGATGAAACCAGAGAGGGAGACAAATGGTAAGAGACTCTTAATCTCAGGAAACAAACTGAGGGTTGCTGGAGTGGAGGGGGTTGGGAGGGATGGGGTGGCTGGGTGATGGACATTGGGGAGAAGTACTATGGTGAGCGCTGAGAATTGTGTAAGACTGATGAATCACAGGCCTGTACCTCTGAAATAATACATTATATGTTAATTAAAAAAATAAGTAAGAAAAGATGATAAGGATTAGGACTACATATTCTAGGGGAGACTATTTTTGTTCTAGGGGCATTTTAGCCTCAAGGTTCACTGTAGGAAACAACTGCACTTGGTGCAAATTTCCTTGATATAGTACATAGGGGTTTAAAGGTAAGTATGGATAATTCTACCAAATATGAACCGAATATTTCACTCTTTGGACATGCCACAGCCTCTGCAATACGCTACAGGATTGACAGAAGTGGTTGATGACCTGATATAGATCGCTTAGGATTCTTCTAAATGAATTGAGAACACTCGCCTCTAGAACTTAAGGGTTGCTCTAGAATGAATTGCAAATTAGCTTTTCAACTTTTCACATGTTACATTTTCCTCTCCTTATACCAGCAATACATCTTGCATTCAAGTATTCTGGAAGCGTAAATAGCTTCCTTTTATTAAAATACTACTGATAGTCCATTTTTACTATTTCCCTCTTTAAGGGAATTGTTTTTTTTCACAGGCGGTTTTTGTTCAGAAAATAGATAAAGAATAAGAAAAAAATCATACACTCACTGCTGGAGGCACGTATTTTGTTTGAGGGATGAAGTTTTTGTATGTTTAAAATATTTGAGTCCTTTAAAATATTGTGTAATGTGTGTATTTATCCTATGTATTAATATTTATTATTGGACATTTACTCCCATTACTCTTTAAGACTAAATATATTAACTTTAACAGTAACATATAATTTCCTAAATTCACAATTTCTTCAAAAGTTTTAAAAAGAAACTAGCCTTCAAAACTCACAAAATTTTTAAATGCATTTTACCCATATGTACCTAAGAAATTGCCAGACCAATATGTACATTTTCACCATGTGGTGAGAAAGTGCTGCCTTTGGGTGAAACTATTCTTGCCAATTTTGAGGTCACAGAGTGAAATTTATTCTAACTGATAAAATCGGTTGAACTTGGGAAACTTACAGGCTCTAAGCAATCCCTGCCTTACCAGATCCACACCATAAAATCTGTGAGGGCTGCTACTTCTCCATGGTGTTACCACGTGTCATCTTTAAGCAAGGTGTAGGATTTGGTTTTTGTTCCCTTGTGGAATAAGAAATTATAGCACTGGGCGTTATATGCAACTGATGAATCATTGAACACTACATCTGAAACTAATGGTGTACTGTATGTTGGCTAATTGAATTTGAATAAATAATAAAAAGAAATTATATAGTGAGTCTTCTCCAATCCAGGTGGTATTTGGGTGTTATGGTGGCTACCAAAGGTGAATGATTAAAGGTAGCCTTGCTTTGGCCTCTTATACTGGCTGATCCTGTGTGTTTTCCCTCCTACCCCCTTTTGGCTATTCATTCTGGGGCCACCTTTAATGAATAGAATAAAGTCAGCACTAATTGTGAGTTCAATTTGTGGTGGTGAAATTCTACCAGACCTTCTTTCTTTCTCCTTACTGCATCTCCTTCACCACTGCACAAACTATGCACACTATTTATCCATTCAGGCAAACTAGATTATTCTGTAGTAGCAAACAACACCCACATCTCAGTAGCTTTAAACAACAGAAATTGTTTTTTGCTCATGCTCCAGGTCCACCGTGGGTTGGCTGGAGATTCTGATCCATGCTACTCTCACTTGGATTCCGGTTTCGATAGCAGAGGAAAGCAAGAGCATGGTGAGTAAGGTACTAGTTTTTTTAACTATACAAGCAGATTGACCTTTTTCACTCTTCATTTGCTCAAGTAAGTCATAGGGTCACACAGAACTTCAAGGGAGCAGAAAATTTCAATCCTGTCACTTTCCAGGGAGATTTCTTTTAATGCACAAATGCAAACTATTAGTATAATCACCGAAAGTATGCAAAAAGTGGGCCACTTCCAGTTTAACTTTCTGTTGCTCTTATCAAAGTCAAGTCTGCAATCATAGAATTGTACCAGGTTCTTTCAAGGCTCCAAAGAATCAGCATGGAGCAGTGGAAAGGCACAGATTTTGGGGGTCAGGTAAGCCTAGATATGAATTCTGGATTTGACCATTATGAACTGTTTGACCTCAAGTTACCTAACTTTCCTGAACATCAGTTTTATCCTCAATTCAATGGGAATGATAGCCATGACTCACATCATTGTTTTGAGTATTAGGCTTGATATATTAAAAATACTTATGGAATACAGTAGAGTTCACATAAATGGTAGTATATCTTTATATCGATATAGACGGTGTTGTTTAGATAAGACATTTCTAACCTTATCTACATGGCAAACTCCTGTTCATACTTTAGAACTATACAGATCTCAATGCCTACCACCTTCAGTTTGCCCTTCTAGGAAAAATTACCTTGCTCCCCAGTGCCCTACTCAAGAACACAATATGAATAGTTCTTGTATAGGAGATAATAGTGAATGGATCAGGAGTGAATTAACCCCCTGAGCAGTCCATCTTAAGATTAGCTGGTGGCTATGAAGTGGACATGGGTCAAGGGGTCTGTCTAATATGCTGGTATCCTCTAGGATCTGATCTAGAAAATATGGATAGGATTGATCATAAGTAGTACATGGTTAGTCTGTAGTAAGAGAACTGTCAGTATGGAGAGGGCCATGGAGCAGGAGGACAAAGCAAAAAGTCATCAGACTATGAGTCTCTTGAGAAAGAACAGTGAAGGTAATTGGTACATGGGGCCTTTTTGGTTCCGTGGGATTTTCTAGTTCTAACTCTAGTTAATGTGCATCTACACACAATCTTTCGGGCAATGCATGCTGAGCCTCTGCTTCTTGCAATCAACTCAGAGATGTATTTTTGTATGTTATCTTTTGGAAGGTTTTCTGACCCTTCCTAGGAGTAGCTTCTTTGGGATCCCAGAATATTTTGTACATCCATCTTTTATGGAATATTCCAATAAGTTATAATATTTTCCCCAATATAATGAGAATTTCTGTCTTTATATTTCTAGCACATAATCTGTGCTCTGGGATATACTAGGTGATCAGTGAGTACTGATTTATGAATAATGAATGAATAAATAAACAAATTCTTGCTTATCTTTCTCACAGAACTCAGAAAAGCACAAAACTTCCAGGTTAAGCTACTTAAAAATAGTGTACCTGTATTTTTTTTTAAATTTTATTTTATTATGTTATGTTGATCACCATACATTACATCATTAGTTTTTGATGTAGTGTTCCATGATTCATTGTTTGCATATAACACCCAGTGCTCCATTCAATACGTGCCCTCTTTAATACCCATCACCAGGCTAACCCATCCCCCCACCTCCCTCCCCTCTCGAACCCTCAGTTTGTTTCTCAGAGTCCACAGTATCTCATGGTTCGTCTCCCCCTCCAATTTCCCCCTGCCCCTCATTTTTCCCTTCCTACTATCTTTTTTTTTTTTTTTAACATATAATGTATTATTTGTTTCAGAGGTACAGGTCTGTGATTCATCAGTCTTTCACAATTCACAGCACTCACCATAGCACATACCCCCCCCAATGTCTATCACCCAGCCACCCCATCCCTCCCACCCCCCCACCACTTCAGCAACCCTCAGTTTGTTTCCTGAGATTAAGAATTCCTCATATCAGTGAGGTCATATGATACTTGTCTTTCTCTGACTGACTTATTTCGCTCAGCATAATACCCTCTAGTTCCATCCACGTCGTTGCAAATGGCAAGATTTCATTTTTTTGATGGTTGCATAATATTCCATTGTGTGTGTATGTATATATATATACCACATCTTCTTTATCCATTCATCTGTTGATGGACATCTTGGCTCTTTCCATAGTTTGGCTATTGTGGACATTGCTGCTATAAACATTAGGGTGCATGTACCCCTGTGGATCACTACATTTGTATCTTTGGGGTAAATACCCCGTAGTGCAATTGCTGGGTCATACGGTAGCTCTATTTTCAACTTTTTGAGGAACCTCCATACTGTTTTCCAGAGTGGCTACACCAGTTTGCATTCCCACCAACAGTGTAGGAGGGTTCCTCTTTCTCCACATCCTCACCAACATCTCTCATTTCCTGACTTGTTAATTTTAGCCATTCTGACTGGTGTGAGGAGTTAGCTCATTGAGGTTTTGATTTGGATTTCCCTGATGCCAAGTGATGTTGAGCACTTTTTCATGTGTCTGTTGGCCATTTGGATGTCTTCTTTGGAAAAATGTCTGTTCTTGTCTTCCCCCCGTTTCTTGATTGGATTATTTGTTCTTTGGGTGTTGAGTTTGATAAGTTCTTTATAGATTTTGGATACTAGCCCTTTATCTGATATGTCATTTGCAAATATCTTCTCCCATTCTGTCAGTTGTCTTTTGGTTTTGTTGACTGTTTCCTTTGCTGTGAAAAGCTTTTTATCTTGATGAAGTCCCAATAGTTCATTTTTGCCCTTGCTTCCCTTGCCTTTGGCAATGTTTCTAGGAAGAAGTTGCTGCGGCTGAGGTCGAAGAGGTTGCTGCCTGTGTTCTCCTTTAGGATTTTGATGGACTCCTGTCTCACATTTAGGTCTTTCAAACATTTGAGTCTATTTTTGTGTGTGGTGTAAGGAAATGGTCCAGTTTCATTCTTCTGCATGTGGCTGTCGCATTTTCCCAACACCATTTGTTGAAGAGACTGTCTTTTTTCCATTGGACATTCTTTCCTGCTTTGTTGAAGATTAGTTGACCGTAGAGTTGAGGGTCCATTTCTGGGATCTCTATTCTGTTCCATTGATCTATGTGTCTGTTTTTGTGCCAGTACCATACTGTCTTGATGATGGCAGCTTTGTAATAAAGCTTGAAATCCGGAATTGTGATGCCACCAGCTTTGCTTTTCTTTTTCAACATTCCTCTGGCTATTCGGGGTCTTTTCTGGTTCCATGCAAATTTTAGGATTATTTGTCCCATTTCTTTGAGAAAAGTTGATGATATTTTGATAGGGATTGCATTAAATCTGTAGATTGCTGTAGGTGGCATTGACATCTTCACAATATTTGTTCTTCCAATCCGTGGAATGTTTTTCCATTTCTTTGTGTCTTCCTCAGTTTCTTTCATGAGTATTTTATAGTTTTCTGAGTACAGATTCTTTGCATCTTTGGTTAGATTTATTCCTAGGTAACTTACAGTTTTGGGTGCAACTGTAAATGGGACCGACTCCTTAATTTCTCTTTCTTCTTTCTTGTTGTTGGTGTATAGAAATGCAACTGATTTCTGTGCATTGATTTTATATCTTGCCACTTTACTGAACTGCTGTATGAGTTCTAGCAGTTTTGGGGTGGAGTCTTTTGGGTTTTCCACATAAAGTACCATATCATCTGCAAAGAGTGAGAGTTTGACTTCTTCTTTGCCAATTTGAATACCTTTTATTTCTTTTTGTTGTCTGATTGCTGAGGCTAGGACTTCTAGTACTGTGTTCAATAGCAGTGGTGATAGTGGACATCCCTTCCGTGTTCCTGACCTTAGCGGGAAAGCTCTCAGTTTTTCCCCATTGAGAATGATATTCACTGTGAGTTTTTCATAGATGGCTTTTATATTGAGGTATGTACCCTCTATCCCTACACTTTGAAGAGTTTTAATCAAGAAAAAATGCTGTACTTTGTCAAATGTTTTTTTCTGCATCTATTGAGAGGATCCTATGGTTCTTGTTCTTTCTTTTATTAATGTATTGTATCACATTGATTGATTTGCGGATGTTGAACCAACCTTGCAGCCCAGGAATAAATCCCACTTGGTCGTGGTGAATAATCCTTTTAATGTATTGTTGGATCCTATTGGTTAGTATTTTGGTGAGAATTTTTGCATCCATGTTCATCAGGGCTATTGGTCTGTAATTCTCCTTTTGATGGGGTCTTTGATTTTAGGATCAAGGTAATGCTGGCCTCATAAAATGAGTTTGGAAGTTTTCCTTCCATTTCTATTTTTTGGAACAGTTTCAGAAGAAAAGGTATTAATTCTTCTTGAAATGTTTGGTAGAATTCCCCTGGGAAGCCATCTGGCCCTGGGCTTTTGTTTTTTGGGAGATTTTTGATGACTGCTTCAATTTCCTTAGTGGTTATAGGTCCGTTCAGATTTTCTATTTCCTCCTGGTTCAGTTTTGGTAGTTGATACATCTCTAGAATGCATCCATTTCTTCCAGGTTATCTAATTTGCTGGCATAGAGTTGCTCATAATATGTTCTTATAATTGTTTGTATTTCTTTGGTGTTGGTTGTGATCTCTCCTCTTTCATTCATGATTTTATTTATTTGGGTCATTTCTCTTTTCTTTTTGATAAGTCTGGCCAGGGGTTTATCAATCTTGTTAATTCTTTCAAAGAACCAGCTCTTAGTTTCGTTGATCTGTTCTACTGTTCTTTTGGTTTCTATTTCATTGATTTCTGCTCTGATCTTTATTATTTCTCTTCTCTTGCTGGATTTAGGCTTTATTTGCTGTTCTTTCTCCAGCTTCTTTAGGTGTAGGGTTAGGTTGTGTATTTGAGACCTTTCTTGTTTCTTGAGAAAGGCTTGTATTGCTATATACTTTCCTCTTAGGACCACCTTTGCTGCATCCCATAGATTTTGAACAGTTGTGTTTTCATTTTCATTGGTTTCCATGAATTTTTTTAATTCTTCTTTAATTTCCTGGTTGACCCATTCATTCTTTAGTAGGATGCTCTTTAACCTCCATGTATTTGAGTTCTTTCTGACTTTCCTCTTGTGATTGAGTTCTAGTTTCAAAGCATTGTGGTCTGAAAATATTCAAGGAATGATCCTAAACTTTTGGTACCGGTTGAGACCTGATTTGTGACCTAGGATGTGATCTATTCTGGAGGATGTTCCATAGGCACTAGAGAAGAATGTGTATTCTGTTGTTTTGGGATGGAATGTTCTGAATAATCTGTGAAGTCCATTTGGTCCAGTGTGTCATTTAAAGTCTTTATTTCCTTGTTGATCTTTTGCTTAGACGGTCTGTTCATTTCAGTGAGGGGGGTGTTAAAGTCCCCCACTATTATTGTATTGTTGTCGATGTGTTTCTTTGCTTTTGTTATTAATTGCCTTATATAATTGGCTGCTCCCATGTTAGGGGCATAGATATTTACAATTGTTAGATCTTCTTGTTGGATAGACCTTTTAAGTATGATCTAGTTTCCTTCCTCATCTCTTATTATAGTCTGTGGTTTAAAATCTAATTTGTCTGATATAAGGATTGCCATCCCAGCTTTCTTTTGGTGTCCATTAGCATGGTAAATGGTTTTCCACCCCCTCACTTTCAATCTGGGGGTGTCTTTGGGTCTAAAATGAGTCTCTGATGGGTCTTGTTTTTTTATCTAGTCTGATACCCTGTGTCTTTTGATTGGGGCATTTAGCCCATTTACATTCAGGGTAACTATTGAAAGATATTAATTTAGTGCCATTGTATTGCCTGTAAGGTGACTGTTACTTAATGTTGTCTCTGTTTCTTTCTGGTCTATGTTACTTTTAGGCTCTTTCTTTGCTTAGAAGACCCCTTTTAATATTTCTTGTAGGGCTGGTTTGGTGTTTGCAAATTCTTTTAGTTTTTGTTTGTCCTGGAAGCTTTTTATCTCTCCTTCTATTTTCAATGACAGCCTAGCTGGATATAATATTCTTGGCTGCAAATTTTTCTCATTTAGTGCTCTAAATATATCATGCCAGTCCTTTCTGGCCTGCCAGATCTCTGTGGATAGGTCTGTTGCCAATCTAATGTTTCTACCATTGTAGGTTACAGATCTCTTCTCCTGAGCTGCTTTCAGTATTTTCTCTTTGTCTGTAAGACTGGTAAGTTTTACTATTAGATGTCGGGATATTGACCTATTTTCATTGATTTTGAGGGGGGGTTCTCTGTGCCTCCTGGATTTTGATGCCTGTTTCCTTCCCCAAATTAGGGAAGTTCTCTGCTATAATTTGCTCCAATATATCTTCTGCCCCCCCTCTCTCTTTCTTCTTCTTCTGGGATCCCAATTATTCTAATATTGTTTCATCTTATGGTATCACTTATCTCTTGAATTCTCTCCTTGTGATCCAGTAGTTGTTTATCTCTCTTTTTCTCAGCTTCTTTATTCTCCATGATTTGGTTTTCTATATCACTAATTCTCTCTTCTGCCTCATTTATCCTAGCTGTTAGAATCTCCATTATTGATTGCACCTCATTAACAGACTTTTTGATTTCGACTTGGTTAGATTTTAGTTCTTTTATTTCTCCAGAAAGTGTTTCTCTAGTATCTTCCATGCTTTTTCCAAGCCCAGCTAGAATCTTTATAATCGTCATTCTGAACTCTAGTTCCAACATCTTACTAATGTCCGTATTGATTAGGTCCCTGACAGTCGGTACTGCCTCTTGTTCTTTTTGTTGAGGTGAGTTTTTCCGTCTTGTCATTTTGTCCAGAGGAGAACAGATGAATGAGAGAACAAAATGCTAACAGAGTAACAACGACCCCAGAAAAATATACACTAAACAAATCAGAAGACCTGAAACCAGGGGAAAAGACAGGGAAAGAAAGAAAAAAAAAAAAAAAAAGAAAGAAAAAGAAAAAGGAATATGATCAAATATGATCAGGCTGGTGAATAGATCAGTGCCACATACTAGATTTTTGGTGTATTTTGGTCTGTTAAAAGAAACTGCCTCCCAAAATTTTAAAGAAAGAAAAACTTATATATGTACAAAAATAGAGGTAATATAATGAACAGATAGAAAATACTGTAAAGGTAAATATAAAAGAATTTATAAAAGGAATTGATAAGAAGTTGGTTGAAAAAAGAGAGAAGAGAAATTAAAAAAAGAAAAGGGAGAGAATTTGATCAGTCAGGAGACTAGAACAAAGCCATACACTAGAGATTTAGGGTATATTTTGGTCTGTTAGAAGAAACTGTATCCCAAAATTTTAAAGAGAGAACAACTTACATATATACCAAAAATAAGGTTAACTACAATGAAGGGATAGAATATGACTCTAAAAATGAAAAATAAAAAATACTTTTTAAAAAAGGATTGATAAGATGTTCGTTGAAAAGGGAAAAAGAAAAGTTCAAAAAAAATAGAAAAAGAAAAAAATAAAGAAAATTTAAAAAATTAACTTTGAAAGAGTAAAGAATCATGGGAAAAAAAGCCATGAATTCTATGTGCTGTGTTCTCCCAGTGCTGGAGTTCTGCCGTTCTCATTGATCGGTAAACTTGGTCTTGGCTGGCTGTTCTTGATGATCTTCTAGGGGAGGGGCCTGTTGCCGTGGTTCCCAAATGTCTTTGCTGGAGGCGGAATTGCCCGCCCTTGCCGGGTCAGGCTAAGTAATCTGCTTGGGTTTGCTCCCGGGAGCTTTTGTTCCCTGCAAGCTTTCCGTGCAGCTTTAGAGGACGAGAGTGAAAATGGCAGCCTCTCAATCTCCACCCTGGAGGAGCCGAGAACTCGGGGCCCCACTCCTCAGTGGAGCTCCAGAGAAAAGCAGTCAATCACTCCTGTCTCCCCGGTCTCTGGCAGCACTCCATGCTCGCCTGGCCTGTGACTGAGCATTTCTGTCTCTGGCACATGACCCCATGTGGAGTCTTCAAACCCAGCAGATCCCTGCGGTGCGCTCCTGTGCCGCTCCTCCTGGGGGACGAAGGGGAGTCGCCCTGGATCTGCCGCTTGTTGGGTCCCTGCTGGAGGAGTAGTGGCCCGACTGTGCCGCGGATCACGGTCTCTGGCAACCCCGAGCTGAGAGCCCGCTCCTCGGCTCTGTCTCTGCAGCCGGCTTCCCCGCCCCATACCTGGGAGCTCTGCCGCACTCAGGCACCCCTGGTCTTTCTGTGACCCTGAGGGTCCTGAGACCACACTGTCCCAGTGAGGGTTCCAACCCCCGCTTAGCCACTGAAGCGATGTCACTCAGCCGAGCCCAGCTTCTAAAAGTTCCAACGTTGTGCTCTGCTGCTCTATCACTTGCCGATAGCGGCTGACGGAGGCCCCCACCCCGCCGTCTATCTTCCCGAATATCACCTCGGATTCACTTCTCCACACGTCCTACCTTCCAGAAAGTTGTTGCTTTTCTGTTCAGAGAGTTGCTGCTATTCTTTTCTTCGATCTCCTGTTGAGTTTATAGGTGTTCAGAATGGTTTGATCACTATCTAGCTTAATTCCTGGGACCAGATGAAATTTAGTTCTCCTACTCCTCCACCTAGTGTACCTGTATTTTTAAATTAAGAGTGATTACTTTACACTGGGTGTTATACGCAAATAATGAACCATGGAACACTACATCAAGAACTAATGAAGTACTGTATGGTGACTAAGGTAACAGTAAAATAAATTAAAAAAAAAGTGATTACTTTTAGCTTCATTCCCGAATAAATGGCATTAGTTCATTTTGTTTGGGTGAGAAAAAGAGAGGTGGAAAAGTAGTCATGAATATTTCCTTTACTGTTCATTCTAACCTGAAACTGACATGGGCATTATGTAACATGTTCCTGCTATATCTTGTGAAAATGGGAAATTGTGAACTGCACTGAAGGAAGAACAAAACTTTGGTTAAGTGAATTGTATAATTAAATTCTGCATCCTAACACTCCATGAATTTATAGGGCCTATTGTGTAATAAATTTACAAAAGGAAGAGCATTGGAGTTATTTACGACAGATGTTCACCTAACTTAAAACAGGAAGAGTATATTTACTTCTATGTAGTTACTACAATGTAATTAAAACCATAAAACCACCTTATCTGAATTTCAAAGCCAGGGAATATTTTTCCTTTCCTTGGTCTTATTGACTGCATTGCTTTTCACTGATCATGCCAGGATTATAGGCAAGGGCTGCAGGTTGGCCATTCTAGGCTTGCCAGATACTTTAGTAAGATTTTACTTATTCCTTTGCTCCCTTTTCAGTGGAATGATGATATAACTTTCTGAAAAACTGTGTTTGTTGGCAGAAACAAACCGAGGATATGGCTGATGACGAAAATCACTTTCATGCCTATGTTCTGGGAGTGGGTTAGGAAGGAAAATGAGGGTGTTCAATCAGCAGATGCTAAAGAAAAAAGATCTGAGTTTTATGTGTGGGTAGTTAGTGTGTAGATCACTGCTATCATCTTCCAGACGGTGGAGAAGCAGAAATATAAGTGTTCTTTAAACTTCAAGTTGCCATTCTATATGACTCAACATACACTTCTAGAATGTGGATGGAGAGCCTCGACAGTGTAACTTTTACCTTTTACCATGCATGATAAAGATGGTCTTAGGCTGCTCACCTTCCATGGTCAATCTGCTGAGGGAAAGTATTTGCAGGAAATAGTATGAACCCATGGGGAAGTATGTCCAGATGTAAAATTTCTGCTCCATTTAATTCCACTCATTCCACCCATAATCATTTGTTTGTTATAGGAGATTTCTGATTCCTCCATAATGGCTCACCTGGATCAGGGCAATATTATTCAGGGATTTTACAACATGTGCAAACTCTTTTTGAATTAATTTTCCAAGTCTCTTGTGACTGGTCCCAATTTGGCAACAGTATTCATATATATATATATATATATATATATATATATATATATATATATATA
>NW_023270889.1:8241886-8245771 GCF_011800145.1 Mirounga leonina
TATATATATATATATATATATATATATATATATATATATATATATATGAGCCTATATATATATATATATAGGCTCAAGGTCTAGAGTTTGGGGTTTGTTAATTTTAAGAATTTCCTCTCTGGCAACTCCCTTTCACTTTTCAGCAAACAGAAGTACTGCAATCATCAGAATATTATTTAAAATAAGGAGAGGGATATAAGAGTTTGAGTTATAAGGTTGACTTATGACTCTGAAAAGAACTTTTAACAGCAACATAATTAGAGAGTAAGGCAAAAGCTTAGAATCTGTCTCATTCAAGGTCTCTAAAGGCTCACAGAAAGACTAGGAAAGTTTTTACATGTAAATGTGGCAGTTATTATAGGATGTAAAGGTCATTACATAGCTACATTATACAAAAAAAAATTAGGTAAAATGGAGACATACTATTGGCTGCCATTTTAAAATTTCTTTTTAAAAATATTTATAAAAATTGAACTACAGAGCACAAAAAACACATTTCAGAGCTTAATTTTGCTCATTGTTACCCTGAAGACCTCATCAAACATCCTCATGTCTACTGCATTGGGTTGGACGCAGTATAAAGATAAAGAAATACAACACTTTCTAATCAAAGAATTTGGAGTTGTAGCTATGACCTTGTGAAGCTTTATAACCTAGTGTTTTAGTCTTTTTCTTTTCTCAGTTGGAGCCTGTAACTAACTTGGCAGAATAGAGGGAATGGCCAGTAAGATAGAGTTCAGGTAGTATAGTAGTGTCTTCTCTATCTTGGCATTTCATTTTATGGACAGATTCTTTATAGATACCTTCACAGAGATCCTTTATTTTAGGTGGAGATCCATAAATAACTCTTTTAAGATCCTTTCCTTAAAAAAAAAACAACAACAAGATTAGGGATAAAAAGAGGCTTATATTTTGTTATATAATATATCAAACCAGTATCTAGATATATTTGAGGGAATCTATGATCCAAGTTTGGGCTCTAAAATTCCACTTCCTTTCTGGATATATCTTCAATGAACTAATTCATGTGGTACAATTTGTAATTTTCTGTGTTAATAATAATTATCAAATCACCACCAACTTTACATGCAAAGGAAATATTTCTGATTCCTGTTATCAAAGGAAAAAGTAACCACTATCAGTGACAGTTTCTTTTATATGCAGCATTATTATAAATTCCCTTGTACTCTTTCACGCATGTTTTTATAACACATTTTGGCTAACTGCTTTGATTGTGTATATGAAGGCAAATGAGAATTTGGTCAGGAGAATTCCTTTAAACATTAACGATTTTTTTTTAATTTAAAAGGTTTAAAAAATACTGGGGAGTGGTAGCTATAGGGATGCCATTTTGCTATTAGGTTGGTGTTGCCTAACCAAACATACACAATTGTTTCTTGCCAAAATGTTTGTCTATAATCATGTAGATTTTATTGAAATATCTTATTAGTTTTTCATTTTATTTGATGTAATAAGATTGAAGGCCAAACATAGCTCTATAAAATCAGGTTTTATTATCTTCATGATTGTTAAGTCTAAATTCCTTTCCTTAATAGTGCTTAAATACAATTAGGTTTTTGAGGCTTAAATTCCTTTTTTTAATAGGAGTGGTTATGGGGTTTATGTTTTTCCAAACAAAAGATAGAGCAATAGTTGAATAGTTATAGTTGAATATCTGAGGTTTAGAGATAAAATATATGTCCTGTGGAATACATGAGAAGGGCTCTGACTTCCAGATATGTTGATATCTAGTTATATATGAAAAGCCTAGTTCCTGTCTCTGATCTTCCTTATTCATTCGGTTTCCCTGATTTCTCACCACCATCTTATTTCTATCAGATACCTAATCTACGTTCAAGACAGATTTGCGTCAGTGTCAATCTTGATTTCTAGGAGATGCGTGTATGTAATAAGAAATGGTGTGCTCATATGCTAGAGCCACACAGTTTTTAATATTTGGAAAATTACTTAATTGTTTTTTATGCTCTTAAAATGGACGAGGCACTACTTAGTGCTAGGGATATGTGGATAGATAAAAAAAAAAGTCTTCTGGTTTTAAGAAAATCACAGTCTGAGATAGAGATATAAAATGCTAATTACAATACCCAAGCATGAAGGACTGTAAGAGATCCATAAATTCGCCCTTTTTTGTGGTGACGTGATTGAATATTGATAAATTTGTATGAGTCAGCCAAGTACAAAATTCTAGAACATAGAAAAAGATGAGAAAAATTTGCTTGTGGACGTTGATGAAAGTTTCACAGAAAATATATTACTTAAGTAATTACTTATGTTTTTTCCCACTGCTCATTCTAAAGCAGTACCACTTTATTAACTGTAATTTTATAATATGTTTCAACACCTGTTATGGCACGTTCCTTTCATCAAATTTCTTTTTAAAATAAAAGATTCATGGTTTGTCTTGTTCAGAATTCTTTCAGAAGAAATTTTGAATTATTTTGTCAAGCTCTGTTTCTCCCCAACAGCTCAGAAAAAAATCCCACTGACATTTTGTTTGGAATAGATTGTTATAATTTTGTTTACTAAAAAAGGAACCTCTTTTACTCATTGCTCTATCTAAGAACATTGGATATTTTTCTACTTAAAAATTCTAAGGAATTATTTGCTTTTTCTTATTTCTAAGTAAGCAATTTCTAAGTATTTTAGGTCTGATTTAAAGTATAAAGTGAGTCATTTCCCATATATTATCTCTTGTCGTTACTGATAAATAATCTTGTATTCTTTTTCAAGAATGTATCTTACATCCAGCCACTTTGTTGAATATTCTTATTAATTGTTATAGGTTTTGAGCAGATTTTCTTGGCCTTTCTAGGCATACAAACATATCAATTTCAGATAATTATAAAAACTTATCTTTTATTTCAATATTTATACACCTTACATGTGTCCAGTGTCTTATTACTTGGTCATATATCCCAGACCAATAGCAAATTATTTTGTTTTTAATTTTTGAAAGATTTGGCATCAGGACGTTTATGTTCTTTTTTTTTTTTTTTTAAAGATTTTATTTATTTATTCATGAGAGACAGAGAGAGAGAGAGAGAGGCAGAGGGAGAAGCAGGCTCCCAAGGAGCAGGGAGCCCGATGCGGGACTCAATCCCAGGACCCTGAGATCATGACCTGAGCCGAAGGCAGACGCTTAACCATCTGAGCCACCCAGGCGCCCAGGACGTTTATGTTCTATGGAAAGTGTCTAGAATGCAGATATTCTCATTTCCAATGAATTATGATTAGATTAAACTGAAACAGAATACTTATTTTCAAAATTTCATGTGAATATGTGATTATTTCTTATTTATTAGGCTGTGAGGTAAGGGAGTGCTAACAGTTAAGGGCTAGTATTATTCTTTATATAAAAGACTTACTTTAGTTAAAGAATTTTTTAAACATAAAAGATTGACTTATATGATGTATGAATTAATAAAAACTCTTTATATCTATATAGCTTTCCCAAATTTAAAGAGGCTTTCCTATACACAGCCTCATTTATTGTCAGAACAATTCTGACATATAGGAAGAACGTTATTATGTTCGTTATATAAATGAAAACTGTAAGGTTCAGGGAGCTTAGGGAAGGAATAGACTAAATAATTCTGTGGGCCTTTCAATTCCAATTCAGTTATTCCACAACTTGACTAAAGTCCATGTGGCCAGAAGTGATAGCCCTTTGTCTAAAAATTACATTCTTTCTCTTTTATCAGTTTTCCTTCCATCCATTTTATTGCCTAAACTTAATGTTTGAAATAGATAGCAGATCTTCAAGACCCAAGCATCAGATATATTCAGTCACTGGATACTCATTGAGCACTTAAACCTTGCCATGTCCCAGAGATATGGAGAAACATCAGACGTGGCCTCAGCCTC
>NW_023270889.1:8245781-8283766 GCF_011800145.1 Mirounga leonina
CCATATGAGCAAAAAGGGAGAAGCACATTATTGAAAGGTGAAATGGAATGTGAATGAGTGTGGAACAGTGGCTTTAGACCTGAACCAAGGAGAGCTATTGCCAATTAAGGAAAGATTCATATTCTTCAGGGCCTTTTATATATAGTGAATAAGCTTGCATTCTGTCCTGATACTGATAACAAGCCAAGAAAGCTTTTGAATAAGGAAAAGCCAGGATCGATTTTGCAGGTGGGAATGATAACTCTGGTATGAGATAAGTGGTGAGTAAGTGAGAGTGATGTGCAGGGAAGATAAAGACAGAAAGCTCTTATGAGATGACTGCAATACAACCTTCAGTGGAGATGATGAGATTTTGAACATAAAGATGTTAGGAAAGGCATATTCAGACCACATTTCTAAGTGAAATTTGGTTTATTGGATACAGAGGAGGAGGAAGATTATGTTGACATTTCCAGCCATTGGGTAGATGGTTTTGTCTTTGGCTGAGCTACAGAAAAGGTGAACTCTTGGTTTAGCAGAGTCAGGAAACATAAGAGTAAGTGGTTTATAGAGAAAAATAAGGGCTTGATTTTGTGACAGACTTTGAAGCACTGGTTTTCCCTCATGCAGAGCTGGAAATATGTTTAGAGTTCAGTAAATATGGGCTCAGGAGTTGAAAATATGTTTAGAGTTCAGTAAATATGGGCTCAGGATACGGAAAGTGTAGTAATGGTGAGCAAATGGTAACACAGAGAATGTGAAGGAAAGTGGAGAATAAAAAGCAAGCAAATGTAGTGAGAAAGAATGGATTAAGAAATAGGAAATGTACAATCAGGTCAGAGTAACCAAAGGAGGAGAGAGTTTAAGAAGGGACACATTTGGTAAATTCAACATTCATTCCCTGATTTTTTTTTTTTAAGTGTCTTAGAAAAGTTTGAAGTGAAGATTAGAACGAGTCTTCTCTAATGTAATCATCTCTATATCAAACCAACAGTGAACAGACTTCACACTCAGGTAAATAATTGAGTTATTCCTCCAAATCAAGAATCACAGAAAAATGCCTCATGTGCTAAATTGTCTGATAACAACTTAGTAGCTACCCTGACTCCCTTCTGAGGTTTCCTTTGCATTTGCCAAGAAGTCAGGAGCTACAAATCCCAGATTTCTTCATAGGGGTCTGCAAATGGGAAGAATAGAATTTCTTCATAGAATCTGCAAAGGGGAACCACTCAGGTGAGATTAGGAGGGTGGGAAAAGGGAGAGACTATTTTCTCCAAGAAGAAATTGCAGTCATAAACATGGAAGAAGATTTCAATAAGTAAAATATGTTTTTGAATGAAAACACAATATGATAAAAACATAAAATCTTTAGAATTTATGTAATAAAATACCATAGGTGTTTTTGGGGGTAGAAAAAAGATGATAAAGTGATGATAGTGAAAAAATAAATTAAGAATACTCAACAAAGAATTAGAAGAAAAATGAGGGAAAAGTTGCTGTATGAGATGACAAAGAATACTTAGGAAAATACTTCTATATATTGTCTTATAATAGGGTAGTAGTTATCAAAAAATGGAATATAATAAATTGCCTCCAAACAGACTCAGATATACTTCATAAATGTTTGAAAAAGAAAACCAAAACTGGTGGCATCACAATTTTGGACTTCAAGCTCTATTACAAAGCTATAATCATCAAGACAGTATGGTCCTGGCACAAAAACAGACACACAGATCAATGGGACAGAATAGAGAGCCCAGAAATGGACCCTCAACTCTATGATCAACTAATCTTCGATGAAGCAGGAAAGACTATCCAGTGGAAAAAAGTCTCTTCAACAAATGGTTTTGGGAAAATTGGACAGCCACATGCAGAAGAATGAAACTGGACCATTTTCTTACACCATATATAAAAATAGACTCAAAATGGATGAAAGACCTAAATATGAGACAGGAATCCATCCAAATCCTAGAGGAGAATATAGGCAGCAACCTCTTCAACCTTGGCTGCAGCAACTTCTTGCTAGATACGTCTCCAAAGGCAAGGGAAACAAAGGCAAAAATTAAGTATTGGGACTGGAGGAAAAGATGGCAGAGGAGTAGGGAACCCTATTCCAACCAGTCCCCTGAATTGAACTGGGTATCTACCAGACCACTCTGAACACCCACGAAATCAGCCTGAGATGTAAGACGATATATCTGGATCTCTACAAACAGAATATTGCAGGCGGTTGGTTTCGAGGTATGAAGCGGGGAACCGTGATTCCGCAGGCAGATATCAGAAGATAAACGGAAGAGGGAGGGAGCCTTCAGGATCCTGCACTGCAAGTGGGCGAAAGCCTCCTGTGCTGGGGACCAGGTACACACTCGCAGAACGGTAGCAGTGGGGAAAGGACTTTAGGGCAGCCCCCTGGACTGAAACCTGGAGCAGTGGGGCCACGCATGCGAACTGGGGACAGCTGGCAGTTCTGGAAGCACAAAGGGCAGAGATGTGCCTGGACCTGAAAGCAACGGCTGAGAGTGCCGCTGAGGGGCTCACAACCCAGGATGCTGCAGTTTTTAGCAGCACAGACAGAAATGGAGATAGTGTGGCCTGAAGAGCTCACTGAAGAACAGACTGCAATCTCTCTGTTCTGAGGCAGAGGGTTGGAAACAGTCTCTTCTGCTCTCTTGGAAGAGACATGGAAAGCCGCCAGGGAAAGCTGCCAGAGAACAAAAGCCCCCAAAACTGGTTTTCACTGAGCCCATCCCCCCCCCCACTGGAGGCAGGGCAACTCTGCAAACAGGGTTGCCTGAGTAACAGCGAGGCAGGCCTCCCCCAGAAGACAGGCTGGGAGAACAAGAGGCCAGCAACCCTAAGGTCCCTATAAAACAGGTGCATCTTGCTTGGGTTGTGGGCAGTAATTTGGATTCTGTACATTCCCTCAACTACCCCTCAAGAGAATGACTTGGAAGAGGAACCCCCAAAATAGGAAAGACTCAGAGACTGTGACTTCTGCCACAGATTTACAAATGGATACAGAAATAAGCAAGATGTCGGAAATGGACTTCAGGGTAACATATATGAAGATGATAGCTGGAGTGGAGAAATTGATTAATGGCAACATAGAGTCTCTAAGGGCAGAAATGAGAGCTGAACTGGCAGAATTTAAAAATGCTATCAATGAGATCCAATCTAATCCAGATACTCTAACAGCTAGGGTAAATGAGGCAGAAGAATGAATTCGTGATCTAGAAGACAAATTGATAGAAAAGAAGGAAAAAGAGAAGGCATGGGAGAAACAGCTTAAAATCCATTAAAACAGAATTAGAGAAATAAGTGATGACATGAAATATTCCAATGTCAGAATTATTGGGATCCCTGAGGGGGTGGAGAGAGAGAGAGGACTAGAAGATATATTTGAGCAAATTGTAGCTGAGAACTTCCCTTATTTGGGGAATGAAACAAACATTCGTGTCCTAGAGGCAGAGAAGACCCCTCCCAAGATCAAGGAAAACAGACCAATGCCCTGGCATATAATAGTAAAACTCACAAATCTTAGAACCAAGGAAACCATCTTAAGGGCAGTTAGGGGGAAGAGATTCCTTACGTACAGAGGGAGGAACATCAGAATAACGTCAGACCTATCCACAGAGACCTGGCAAGCCAGAAAGGGCTGGCAAGACATATTCAGGATACTAAATGAGAAGAACATGCAGCCAAGAATACTTTATCTGGCAAGGCTGTCATTTAGAATGGATGGAGAGATGCAGAGCTTCCAAGACCTGCAGAAACTGAAAGAATATGTGACCACTAAGCCGGCCCTGCAAGAAATATTAAGGGGGGGTTCTATAAAAGGAGAAAGACCCCAAGAGTGATATAGAACAGAATTTACAGAGACAATCTATAGAAACAAGGATTTCACAGGCAACATGATGACCATAAATTCACATCTTTCAATAATCACTCCCAATGTGAATGGCCTAAATGCTCCCATAAAATGGCACAGGGTTGCAGATTGGATAAAAAGACAGGACACATCCGTATGCTGTCTACAAGAGACTCATTCTGAACCTAAAGATACATCCAGACTGAAAGTGAAGGGATGGAGATCCATCTTCCAAGCCAATGGACCTCAAAAAAGAAAGCTGGTGTAGCAATTCTTATATCAGACAAATTAGATTTTAAGCTAAAGACTGTAGTTAGAGACACAGAAGGGCATATATCATTCTTAAAGGGTCTATCCAACAAGAAGATCTAACAATTATAAATATCTACGCCCCCAACATGGGAGCAGCCAACTACATAAGCCAACTGTTAACCAAAATAAAGAGTCATATTAATAATGATACGTTAATTGTAGGAGACCTCAATACTCCACTCTCAGCAATAGACAGATCATCTAAGCAGAAAATCAACAAAGAAACAAGAGCTTTGAATGACACACTGGACCAGATGGATCTTATAGATATATACAGAACATTCCACCCTAAAACAACAGAATACTCATTCTTCTCGAGCGCACATGGAACTTTCTGCAGAATAGACCACATATTGGGTCACAAATCAAGTCTCAACCGATACCAAAAGATTGAGATTATTCCCTGCATATTCTCAGACCATAATGCTTTAAAACTGGAACTCAATTACAAGAAAAAATTTGGAAGAAATTCAAACACTTGGAAGCTAAAGACCACTCTGCTCAAGAATATTTGGGTCAACCAGGAAATCAAAGAAGGACTTAAACAATTCATGGAAACCAATGAAAATGAAACCAATGAGACTCGGTCCAAAACCTATGTGATACTGCAAAGGTGGTCTTAAGGGGGAAATACATAGCCATCCAAGCTTCACTCAAAAAAATAGAAAAATCCCGAATTCACAAACTAACTTTACACCTTAAAGAACTGGAGAAAAAGCGACAAATGATGCCTAAGCCATGTATTAGAAGAGAAATAATTAAGATTAGAGCAGAACTCAATGAATTAGAAACCAGAAACATAGTAGATCAATTCAATGAAACTAGAAGCTGGTTCCTTGAAAGAATTAATAAGATCAATATATCACTGGCCAGACTTATCCAAAAGAAAAGAGAAAGGACCCAAATTAATAAAATTATGAACAAAAGGGGAGAGATCACGACTAACACCAAGGAATAGAAACAATTATATGCCAATAAATTAAGCAACCTGGAAGAAATGGATGCCTTCCTGGAAACGTATAAACTGCCAATACTGAAACATGAAGAAATTGACAACCTGAATAGGCCAATAACCAGGAATGAGATTAAGGCAGTGATCAAAAACCTCCACCTGTACCTCTGAAACAAAAAATACATTATATGTTAAAAAAAAAAAAAAAAAAAGAAGATAGCAGGAAGGGAAGAATGAAAGGGGGAAATTGGAGGGGGAGATGAACCATGAGATACTATGGACTCTGAGAAACAAACTGAGGGTTCTAGAGGGGAGGGGGGTGGGGGTATGGGTTAGCCTGGTGATGGGTATTAAAGAGGGCATGTACTGCATGGAGCACTGGGTGTTATACGCAAACAATGAGTCATGGAACACTACATCAAGAACAAATAATGTAATGTATGATGATTAACATAACATAATAAAAACAAAACAAAACAAAACAAAACCTCCCAAAAAACAAGAGTCCAGGGCCTGATGGATTCCCTGGGGAATTCCCTGGGGAATTCTACCAAACATTCAATTCTCCTGAAGCTGTTTCAAAAAATAGAAACAGAAGGACAGCTTCCAAACTCATTCTATGAGGCCAGCATCACCTTAATCCCCAAACCAGGCAAAGACCCCATCAAAAAGGAGAATTTCAGACCGATATCCCTGATGAATATGGATTCCAAAATCCTAGCTAATAGGATCCAACAATACATTAAAAGGGTCATCCACCATGACCAAGTGGGATTATCCCTGGGATGCAAGGGTAGTTCAATATTTGCAAATCAATCAATGTGATAGAACACATTAATAAGTAGAGAGAAGAACCATATGGTCCTCTCAACTGATGCATCAAGATAAAAAGCTTTTGCATAGCAAAGGAAACAGTCAACAAAACAAAGAGGCAACCCACAGAATGGGAGAAGATATTTGTAAATGACACTACAGACAAAGCGCTGATTTCCAAGATCTATAAAGAACTTTTCAAACTCAACACCCAAAAAACAAATAATCAAGTCAAAAAATGGGCAGAAGACATGAACAGACACTTCTCCAAAGAAGACATACAAGTGGCTAACAGACACATGAAAAAATGTTCATCATCTTTAGCCATCAGGGAAATTCAAATCAAAACCACATTGAGATACCACCTTACACCAGTTAAAATGGCAAAAATTAACAAGACAGGAAACAACAAATGGTGGTGGGGATGCGGGAGAAAGGGGAACCCTCTTACACTGCTGGTAGGAATGCAAGCTGGTACAGCCACTCTGGAAAACAGTATGGAGGTTCCTCAAAAAGTTAAAAATAGAGCTACCCTATGACCCAGCAATTGCACTCCTGGGTATTTACCCCAAAGATACAGATATAGTGAAAAGAAGGGCCACATGCACCCCAATGGTTACAGCAGCAATGTCTACTATAGCCAAACTGTGGAAGGAGCCGAGCTGCCCTTCAACAGATGAATGGATAAAGAAGATGTAGTCCATATATACAATGGAATATTACTCAGCCATCAGAAAGGATGAATACCCAACTTTTACATCAACGTGGATGGGACTGGAGGAGACTATGCTAAGTGAAATAAGTCAAGCAGAGAAAGTCAATTATCATATGATTTCACTTATCTGTGGAACATAAGGAATAGCATGGAGGACATTAGGAGAAAGAAGAGAAAAATGAAGGGGGGAAATCAGAGGGGGAGACAAACCATGAAAGAGTATGGACTCTGAGAAACAAAGTGAGGGTTTTAGTGGGGTGGGGAGTGGGAGGATGAGTTAGCCTGGTGATGGATATTAAGGAGGGCACATATTGCATGGAGCACTGGGAATTATACGCAACTAATGAATCGTGGAACACTACATCAAAAACTAATGATGTACTATATGCTGGCTAACTGAACATAATCAAAAAAAAAAAAGAAGAACCACCTGCAGAGGTGGAGGAGGGGAAGCAGCAATAATAGTACTGTGAACAAATGAAAATATATATGACAAGCAGTGGGGATTTTGTAATATATGTGGAAAGGAGATAATATATTTAATAAATAAATAGCACTTTAAAGTTAGTAAGAAATTGATGAACACACCATTTGTAAAATGGGCAAAGAATAATACAAACTGGCAGTTCTAAAAAGTAGAAATTCAAACGGCATATGATAACACAGAAAGCTGTTCAGTCTCATATGGAAGAAACTGTTTTGGTTGTCTTCATTCACGTCCTCAAAACTGCCCTAAGAGTTTTCTCCCAGCGTTTGAATTATGTCCAGTTAACTGGACCAGTGATGGATGGGCATGTTTCTTAAGCCAGACCAGTCAAGGTCCTTTACCTACAAATTTTTGTGTAAGATACTAGGCAATGCTTACCTAAAGCTTTCAAAATAGATCTACCGATAATTCTACAACTGAGATTTTTCTTCTAAGTGATCAGTGTTATACATAAGAATATATTTAAAGATGAAACAACAGAAAATAATTTAAATGTTGAAAAATAGCCATTGGTTAAAGAAATTATGACACCTTGATATAATAGAATCCTATGGAGTCTTTAAAATTTATGGTTTGGAATAGGGACCAAAATTCCAATGCCAATATCGATGAGGCCTGAAATATGTATGAGTGAAATGAATTGAGTGCAAGTATATATGCATATAGTATGTGAATTGTGGGAACCAGGGTCAGCTAGAATGTGTGTGTCCTATCTGAAGAGTAAGTGGCTACTTGGTTCTAGCCATTTTTGTCCCCTCAAGATGTAGACTGAGTATGGTTTGATCTTTTGATTTTCCAAGAGATGAAAATTTAAGTTAATTTTAATGTGAAAATCTCGTACTTTATTAGCTCAATTAAAAAATAAAATATTTGTGGCAAGCAAATCCAAATGGTATGCTAAATTCATCAAAGAGGTCAACTATTTTCTGTTTAGAAAAATATTCAATTCCATAGTTGTGTGTCCAGTATATTTACTATCTGTTCCTAAGTTTGAGAAAGCTATTAAAAAAATAGTATCAAGAGGGATTTCTCATAAAGTCAGGAATAAATCAAGATATCTGCTCGCTATGCAATTATTCTGGAGATTCTAGCCAAAGCAACATTAAAAAACTAAAGCAATAAATAAAAATGTAAATAAGCAAAAGAACAATATATATTGAAAAGTTAGTATTCTTCCTTTTTATAGATGTTGTAACCCAGTGATTCAGTTTCCAAGAGTTATTCTTGAGGATATAGTGGGTTAATTCTACAAAAATATATATTCAAGGAAGTTAATCTAGATATACTAAACTACAAAAATGGAAATAATCTAAATGCATAACAAAGATGCATGGGTTAAATAAATTTGATGCATTCCTACAATGAGATAAAATACATTAAGATACTATATAAAAGTATATGCATATATTTTAACAAGAATAAATATAACTTTTTAAAGTGAAAATTATTTTATAAATATTATTATAATACACATCAAGCTTTTAAATTGCTTATTTCTAGTGAGTGGGATTTGAATTTTCTTTATTTTTTCTGATTTAGTTTTTATAAGACATGTACTCCATATATCATTAGACAATGACACTTTACATTTTAAGTTGCAAGTTTTAGTACTTTAATAGTAACAAAAAGATTTAACAAAGTAGATTTAATTTTACTAAAGAATCTCCCACCTATTTAGTAAACCATAATAAATCAAATCACTAAGTAATTTTTTGAAGGACGAGATCCTCAAGAGTGTCAGATAACTCAGAGAAGTCAGGAAAGATAAATACTGAGGAGTGTTTGTGGGATTTGGTAAGTAGTAGGTCAATCACTGTGACCTTTACAACTCTACATTAAAAGGGAGAAAATTTGTTCCTAAAATCAAAGAGATGTCATTTTTTCCTTGTCTAAAGCAATTTGTTCAGTTTTCATGCTGCTTGATATGGTAAAGAGTATTGAGAATTGTTTTTGTCCCTTAACCCACATTAAATATAATTCTATAATTAAACTTTGAAAGAACTTATTTTGCCAAGTCAGTTAACAGGAGGTACTATTATTGTCCATAAATGAATAATACTTAATGATCAAAAAGCATGCTAACATTAAATATCTTCAGTGCTTATTAATGCATTGTTTCATTTATCCAGTCAACAAATATTAAATGGCTACCAGGTGCCAGGCGTTCTGGGATTATATCTAAGAACAAAACAAACATGTGCTTCTGGAACTTACGTGCTAGTAAGGAAGAGATAGACAATAACAAAAAAGTCAAACATGTAGTCGGGCTACTGGTGGTAACGCTATGAGGAAAAATAAATCCTGGAGGAAGGGCAGCTTGGTCAGGGGTCGAGGCTGAAATATGAAGTAGGGCAATCATGGTATGTCATACTGCGGAGGGACCTTGGAGCAAAGGCCGAGTCAAGGTGAGGACAGACCTGGTGAAGTTTCCAATTTCTGTCTTGTTGCCATGGCAGGTCATTGAAGGGTTGTAAGCAGAAAGGTGGTTGGCACTTTTGAACTAGGTTTAAAAAGGGCTCAGTCACAATGCCATGTTGAGAATAGAGCCTGGTGGAACATGCAGAATATTCTTCATTGCCCCTCCAGATCCATCCTTGGGTCTTCCCTGCCCTATATCCCTGGGCTGACCTCCACATCCAAATGAGTGTGTGCAGAGGGAGGTGTTTGTAGGAGGTCTGTGGGAGGATGAGAGAGAGGTTTGGGTATTAGCCTCTTCTGCCCTCTCTGCCAAATCATGGTTTTGGTGGTGTCTATCTTATCATAGCTCGTGTCCTTTAAAAAAATTAAGGAGCATAGGCTTGAAAGACTTAATGTGTCATGTTTGATTATATTAAGGTCCAATTCCTCTCGGTATTATTTTTAATCAGAGTTTTAAATGTCCCTTTTAAAAGCCGCCCCTCAATTCATTTCTTCTTTTATAGAGCTGCACGCCAATGGCTATACAACAGGTCTCGTTTCTACTGGAGTTTCTTTGGATGGATCTCTTGTTGATCACATGCTTGATGGTAGCAGGGGAAAGCCAGTGCCCTGCCCTTGCCGTTTGGGGAGGTCTGTACAGCAGTGCACCATGGCACTCTGCCCACAGTTTTACCCATAAGAAAAATAGATACAAATAATAAGAAACAGCTGTTTCTTTCCTACATTGCCCCACTGCAGTATTTAGCCTATAACTCCTGCTCATGGACCTTATGTTCCACACTAAACCTTGGGAAAAGACTGCTGGTGGGTCAAATTGAGTATGTTCATTTCCCTTTTTTACTGTAGGGAAGAAAACACAGTATTTTCCCCATTTAGGCAAGTCTCTCTGTGGCTTAAATTTACTGGTGGCCTTTAAATAAGACCAGTTCCAGAGTTAACCTTTCTTCTCCCCATCTGGGCTCAGTTATCATTCAGGTTCATTTTTTCTTTTTTTTTTTTTAAATTGGTTTTCTCATTCTTGGTCTGCGGCTGACTTCCCTCTGGGAGGTTGGCAATACCGCCCAGTAACTGGAGTGAGTGCCTGATTAAAGATTGTAGCTAATGACATTTGGGATGGACACAGTGTTGTTATGCTTTCATGTCTCTCTTTTTTTCTTCTAATAGTTTCTTATTAGTTAAAACCTTAAGTAATGCATGTGAGTTTCTTGGAAATGTTAAAACATTTCTTTTTATCTGGTATACTTTAATGCCAGATTGTGTGTAGGCTAGTGACCTAGAAAAGCCATTTCCTGATATATGGTGTGTAATTTAGCCAAACTGGTTTGATTACATTACTGGGTATGATTTAGGCCCATGGAAGAGTCAACCAGCAATTTGATTGAAGCCATACTCTGCCTTGTCATCCAAAGATCTGAACAGAAGCCTTAATTAGGCTGGTTGATTAAGCAAAAATCCAATTTTAGTTGGTTACCTGGAGGACAATACCACAGGAGTCAATATGGACTTGAGCGTTACTCTTTAAAAAAGAGAATAGCAAGAGGGGAACACCTGTATCTTCTTTCCTATTTTTTTCAATTAATTTTGCAATGATACAGCATCCATTTTTGATCAAATGATGGAGACTGTTATTGAATCATTTTTCGAGTCAGAAGGAATCTGAATTCATTTGAGTCATGTTCTATCTGCTCTTAGCTAGGGGGCACCCACCTGAAAAACGGATGTGCTTTTTATTATTGGTGCTTGGGGCACGGAGCAAATATTGGAAAGGGACCAGAATAAATAAATCAGAGTTCATTTTAGTGATGCTTTTGGGATAGTAATCTTTTCTGCTAATAATTTACTTGCCAAAGAGTCAGAATGATCTAGATTATGAAAATGTCTCTTAATGAAATAAAATAATTTGAGAAATGCTATTCATTTTCACCATCAGAAGACATGGAATGGAGAACCTTTTAAAGTAGTTTTTCTCCTGTTTATCACTTCCTTCTTTTACTCTCACTGTTTTGGCTTTAGGTCTCCTTGAGCTCTTTAGGAATGACATCTGCCAGCTTGATACAGACAGCTGTTTTTGGATTTACCTGTTCAGACCTTCATTGGGAACATTGCTGAAGTGTGGTCTTTTTGTTGGCTACTTATTAAGAACATAGCCAGATTATTTTTCATATGACATGGAAATGGAGACATTATACCAACTGTTACCTTTTAGTCTTAATTCTGAAGGCTTAATTCTAATTAAAATCTTTATTTTTGATAAAAGAAGGATCTTTTCTACTTGCAAGGACTTTTTGAGATGCTGTACTTGAGATTTTTGTCTGATTTGTTTTGGTTTTTGATAGGGAGAGAAAGCAGAAAGTGGGGAAATATAAAAATCTTTGTGTTAACTTTTTCCTGACAATGTCCAAGTTTCGGTGGATAAACACCAGAATACTCTAAAAGATAAAATATCTGATTTGTTCTCTCACAGAGAGATAAAAGGAAATGTCAGATGTGTTAACAGGATATATTCCACAAAACTTTATGGATATTATATTTAATGCCGTATTAAATTAATGGGATGTATTAAGATGTATTGTAACTAGCCCTGTGCTTGGTTTTAGACCTGTGTCTAGATTTGCGACTCATAATCTAGGCTAATCACCTCACCTCTTTGCAGATAAAATGACAGCAGAAAAGATGAATTACTCTCCCAAAGAGATCATTAAAATTTATCCTAGTTCATTCTGGACTTGAATCTGGATTGAATCTACCACCTCCCACCCTACTTACTCGGGGAACCACACTGAATAACATCCCATAGAACAAAAGATCTGCACCAAGCTATTTAGGAAATACTGGAATAGAAGGTCACTCTATTTAGCTTTAACATTTATGGCTCCATGTTTTTATATAATAGCTAAATTAAAAAATTTCCTATTGTTTCAGTCTAGGCACCTTTACTATTTATAGAATTTCTTTAAATGGATATAGGAAGAGAGATTTCAGGATTGGGCTTTTGGCTAACCAAGATGGGAAGAGTAGGTATCCTTCCATTTATCTACCCGTGTTTCTTGTAAAGATGTTAAATAATATTTCTACCAGTTAGAGAATTACTTTGGAATCAGAGAGGAATTAAGGTTTAATATTAACTTGTTTGACCAACCACTGGCCAGTCTCCTTATGGAAGAAGAGAGCAAGAGTTTTAACTTATTTTAGAACTCTTTTTGAGTGTTATTCTAAAGTGTTTTACATATTTAACTAAGCCTCAAACTACCAAACATTTTCAGAGATCCCTGGGTTTCCTCTCTTAGCGTTTTACTCTGGGAAGATAGATATTATATGATGGCTTTTCTTTTTAATCCATGTTAAAGTCATCATGATAAGTGGGCCATTGTAAAACTTTTTTAAAAGGAGATGATGTGACTGGTCTAATAAGGTGAGTGGGTGGAGGAAGGAGCTTAGTAATACTGACCATAATTCAGTTAGGTTTGTAATCAAGACTAAATGGAGATCAAAAAGGAGGAAATGGGGATTTAGTCTTCACACAAAGAAAATGTTTCAAAAACATGGGATAACTGGATGAAATTGAATAGGCTACAGAAAAGGGGTAAGGAAATGGCAGGAGTGGACACAGATGGAAAAGAAGAATTCTGAGAATAAGTGACTGGCTTTCTGTTTGAGAGATGTCCTTGCTATCCAGTTTTAAGTGGAATTTTAGAAAAACTCAAGTATCAGTGTGTGTAGAAGCACCCAAGAAGTCTAGTAAGGGATTAAATCTGTTAAAAAAAAAAAACCCAAAAACTAAGAACTTGTGAAAACTACTTTTTCCCTCTCCTCCTGGAGCCCTCATTCCCAAATACTGAACAATTCCAAGTTCAGTTTGGAATAATTGTTTCTCATTTTCTCTAAATGAATAATTAGATATCTTATTAGTCAACCATGCTTCTGAATTTTCTGAATATAATGTTTGGAACTATTCAACCTCATAGATAAATTAAATATGCTTTATCTTGATATTTAGATTTTCCTTTTTTGCCTATGGCAGACATTTCAAACAGTTCGTGAAGATGTATCATGAAAAGGAGTCTCCCTACAACATAGTACTTTGGTTGCCCATTTTATTTTACCAACAGAAATTGAAAAACTTTTACATCAAGCACTTATGTACTTACCACATAGTCTCCTGTTAACATTTTACTATACTTTTGTAAACACAAATGTATCCATCTCTGCACCTTTTCATCTAGCTTATTTTGGATGCATTTCAATGTAAATTGCACATATATTTCCTCCTAAATGTTTTAGCATTAACTAGATTTTGAGACTTATTAGTATTAGACTTCAGTAGTTTTTACTTTTGATGAATAATTTATATACAGTGAAATACACTACCATTAGATTATGTTTGCTGGGTTCTTACAAATGCCTATATGTATATAATCCAAATCCATTTCCAGGCACAGAATATTATCATCAGCCAGAAAGTTTCCTCAGGGCACTTTCTAGTCAATCTTCACTCCCACCTTCTTAAAGGCAACCACTGACATTCTACTTTTGTCATTCTATAATTTCCATGTAAATGGAATCAAACAGAATGCTGTCTTTTATGTATAGCTTTTTTTCTGTTTCCATCTGCATGATATATTTTAGTTTAATCTGTCAGTATTTTTTTTTTTTTAATTGCTCAGAGTGCTGAACATACCACAGTTTGTTCATCCATTCTTGTTCTGGTGGACACACAGCTTTTTCCTGTTTTGGGCCATTATCAATAAAGCTTCTATATTTTAATTTTTTCGTGAACTTATGTTTTCACTTCCCTTAGGTAAATACCTAGGAATGGAATTGCTGGATCATTGAGTACATATATTTTTAGTTTTATGTGAAACTGTCATACCTTTTCCAGAGTAGTTTTACTGTTTTCTAATGCCTCCAAGGGATATATGAAAAGTCCAGATGCTGTGATGACAACACCTGATGGTGATAGGTCTTTTAATTTTAATCACTCTGATAAGTGTGTAGTGGTATTTTTATTTTAATTGACATATTCCTAATAACTGACAATATTGAGCAGTTTTTCATGGGCTTGTTGGCCATTTTTTTGTTGTTATTTTGGGTTATCTGTTTTTGAGCTGGAAGAGTTATTTACTGAAACTGTATAATAGTGCTTTATCAGATATTTTCCTCCTCATTTGTAGCTCACCTACATATTTCCTTAACAATATGTTTTAATAAGTAGTCATTTAAAAATATAAAGTGAAATTTATTTTTTATTTTTTTACATACGCTCCATGCCCAGCATGGAGCCCAATGCAGGGCTTGAACTCAGACCCTGAGGTCAAGACCTGAGCTGAGATCAAGAGTTAGATGCTTAACTGACTGAGCCCCTGTATATATTTTTTTAATGGTTATTGTTTCTTGTGGCCTAAGAAACTTGTAGACCAAGTCCCAGGGCATAGGAGATTCTCTTACATTTCTTTCTAAAACCGTTATGGTTTTTAGGTTTTATGTTTGGGCTTAGGACCCATCTTGAATTAATTTTTTATATGGGGACATAGGGCCCCAAATATATTTAATGCGTTCATGCTGATTTAGGCTTAAAACTGATCTTGAACTATATTGTGAGCTAAAAGTCTCATTGTCTCTTTCTTCCTCAGTAACATAATGTATTTTCTCCAAGTTATTATTTCCTTTCTGTTTATAGGTTGCAATCTCCTGTGACTTGGGAGATCAGATGGTCATGCTTGGGATAATCATTTATTCATCCCATAAACATTTATGGAGTACCTACTCTGTAGGTATTGTGACAAATGCTGTAAATAAGAAAAGGGAAAAGACCTTGTTCTTCCCTCAAGAGAACACATAGAGGTAGATAGGCAATTGTAATAAGATTGAGAAAAGATGGTAAAGACATGCAAAGAACTGCAAGGGCACAATGAGCAACACCTAATACAGAGTTTTAGAATCAGGAGGTTTCTTATAACAGTTGATTTCAGAACTTTGGCAAGAAAGATGTGATTTAATTGTACAATAAGGGGTTAACAAGACTCTTGCCCTCAACACCTTATTGTCAAGGATAAAGTATAAATAAGATAAAGGCAGATAACTGTGAGACAAAGCATCTAGAACTAAAAAAGATATAACATTTAAAGAATCTGAGACTTCAAAATGGAGAAAAAATGTCTTCCAGAGTACATGGTGTTTATGTGAAGAACTTCATTGGGGAGGTAGCATTTGAGCTGGGTCATGGGGTTGTTCTGGAGATTAAATGGGTTAATAAATAAACAATGCTTAGCACAATACCTAATATGTTTTAAGTGTTGATAATAGTCATTACATTATTATTATTGAAAGACATATAGGACCTGAACATTTACAATAATGAAAAACATTTTATGCACATGACAGAAATGTTAAACTATTTAAAGGGTTATGGAGTGAAAACCAAGCTTAGAGAATAAAAGTTGAGGAAATATTTATGAATTGGAAAATAATTTGCTTTCACTAGGTTTCAGTAATGTTGGAAAGGTAAGACAGGCATAGCAGATGGAGGGTTTAGGAAAGCAGGTTAAGCGTTGGATTTTATTTTGGTTGTGATGGGAGCCATTGTTAGTTTTTTGTTTTGTTTTGATCCACAGGGGGAAGAGCAAGAACTACACACATCTTTGTGAAAATCTAGGTTTAGGGAATGGCAGGAGCCAGATAGAGACATAAGGAGTGATCACATGGATAGAAGAAGAACCTGTTGTTGTCCAAAAGTAGTTGGTCAACAATTTGATGCCCCTGAGAGGCTGAGAAAGACGGAAACTAAACAAACAATTTAGATTTGGCAGTTTGCCTGTACTCTAGCGATCTTTGAAAGAACAGTTTCACAGAGTGATGAAGGCTGAAGCCAGATTTTAAGGGATTAACAATAGTTTAGTATTATAAGTATACAAGTATTACAAATATAGTGTATTTGGAAAAGTTGAAGAGTGAAAATAAAAGTAAGGAGAAATTTGATAATAGCTTGAAAGGGGAGTGGAAGTAAGCTTAGGCTTTTTAGGCTGAGCCAGGAGGAGAGAGGTCAGAGTGAGCACACATGAGTGATGAGACTGTGTTGAAAATACATCATTGAAAATATAGGGATTTTGGGGCACCTGAGTGGCTCAGTTGGTTAAGTGTCTGCCTTCAGCTCAGGTCACGATCCCAGGGTCTTGGGATCGAGCCCCATTTCGGGCTTCCTGCTCTGTGGGGAGCCTGCTTCTCACTCTCCCTCTGTCTGCCACTCTCTCTCTCAAATAAATAAAATCTAAAAAAAAAAAAAAAGAAAAAAGAAAATATAGGGATTTTTCTTTCTGGGAAAAATGTCCAGAGGAGACAGAAAGAAAAGAGAATAAAGGCATAAGTGTAAGAATTGGCATTGAAGAGACATTTTGTTCTCTGACAGGTAGAAGGAGGGAAAGACAATAAGTGAAGACAAAATAATACTAAGGAAATGTTTGTGGAGGGGAAGGGATTTGAAGAAATTCATGTAGACACCTTATCAGAAAGTGGGAGGCAAGGCCATCCAGAAAGCACAAGTGTATTAGAGCTGAGGAGATGGAAATTGCTTTGAAATGAATTCTGTGGTAAGTGTGTTAGAGAGGTTTATTAGTTCTCTATTGCTATGTAACAATTATCACAAGCCAGGAAAAGGGCTCTTGGCAGGGACCACATTGGCCTGCACCTTGATCTTGAATTTCCAGCCTATCAGAACTTGAAGAAATAAATTTCTGTTTTTTAAGCCACCCAGTCTGTATTATGGTAGCTTGCACAGACTAATACAATGGGAGTCAGATTTCTCATGATGGGAGTAGGAAAAGAAGCTGGAATTAATCCTGTGGTGTTGGACTGGAGGTATGTGGTGTGATATATACAGATGGATGGAAAAATAGATATAAATGTAGATGGATATTCTTATACATATTCCTCAGTTATGTCTACTGGGAGCGTTGAGTGGTGAAACACCAACACTCATATACATGTGTAGCACACAGATCTTCGTTTCTAAATATAATTCTCACCTGTAATGAACTAAGGCATCTTGGAGAAATGCTTGGTTTCAAGGCTGGGGCAAGCAAAGTACAAGATGAGCATGGAAAATGCTCAGAAAGTGATATAGACAGAAGCACTGTGAAGAGGCCCCCATTAGCCAAGTATTGGGATGATTTGAGCATCAGAGTAATGCTAGTAATGGGTTATAATCCATTGAATAAAATAGGAAGCCATTTGTCTATATAAATATCAATAAACAAATGCGTAGATATATGGGGAGAAGAAAAGCTCTTTGTTGCAATAGAATGTCAACTAATAAATGTAGGTGGAATGATGGAATTAAGAATCATCTTTTGTCAACCATCATACTGACAATTGAGTCACAAAATAGCAACAGATGCTAGGACTACTGGGTGAAAAGTTGATGAGGAACGCAATAATGACTCAGTCTCAAAGATTTGTTAATTACAAGGGAAAAAGCCTCAGGGTGGAGAAACCTGGGGAACACTATCTCTATCAAGGGATACATCGAACCAATGTACCATCTAGTAGGATATAATCAGGAGAACACTGCATCACTTCCGTAATATTACTGCCCAAAACGTATAACCTGGAAACATCAGACAACCTAAATTTTGGGACATCCTATAAAGTGATTAATTTTAATTTTTGAAAGTGTCAAGTTCATGAATATCAAGGAAAGTCAAGTCAGTATTTCAGTTAAAAGAGAAAAAAAGACATTGATAGATGTACTATGTGGCCCTGGATTAGATAATTTTGCCATTGAGAATATTGTTGGGACAATTGCTGAAATCGTAATGGGGTCTGTGGATTACATCCTAGCAATGTATCACTGCTAATTCCCTGATTTTGAAGGTTGTATTGTGTTTATGTAGGCAAATGCTCTGTTTGTAGGAACTGCACGCTACAGTATTCCAGGGTTATGGAGAATGATGTTTCCAGCTTACTCTCAAATCATTTAGAAAAAATGTTCTTTGACTGTAATTCCAAATTTTCTGTTAAAATTTTTAAATATTTAAAAAAAAAGAAGTGCATAAAACTCCAGGCATATGCTATATACAGGAAACATGCTTAAAACATAATGAAAGAATACACGTAGTGAGGTAGAGGAGAAATTCACTGAGAAAATACTAATCAAAAGAAATCTCATGTAGCAGTATTTCTGTTACATAAAATAGGCCTTATGGGAAAAAATTTTATCAGGGATAAGGCAGACCATAATATAGCAGTAAAAGACAGCATTCACAAGGAATACATAATAATTCTGAAGGTATATGTGCCTGAAAACATAACTATCCAGTTCAAGCTAATAGTATTATAAGGAGAAATGTTCAGTTTCTCAGTGATAGTGGAATATTAAGTACACACTTCGTGTGTGAGAGAGAAAAAGAGTAAGTAAAGATATAAATTTGAACTACACAATTAGCTAACTTTAATGGAGAGGTATAATGGATATTTATAGAAGTCTGAACTTTCAAATTAGAGAATTTACACTATTCAAACATGTATGGAAACTTTACAAAAATTGACCCTTTGTAGGCTGCAAAATGGGCTCAGTAAACACAAATAGAAAATATACAGACCATGTTTTTTATCAATGTTATATAAAATGGAATTAATAACCAAACCTATATATATATCTATAGGTCTATCTATCTATACATATGTACATATACATATGTATCTATCTATACATATCTATATATCTATCTAGAAAACATTTCAGGCAACTGGGTGACTCAGTCAGTTAAGCGTCTGCCTTCAGCTCAGGTCATGTTCTCAGGGTCCTGGGATTGAGTCCAGAGTCAGGCTCCCTGCTCGGTGGGGAGTTTGCTTCTCCCTCTGCCCCTCCCCCCGCTCATTCTCTCAATCTCTCTCTCTCTCTCTCTCAAATAATAAATAAGTAAAATCTTTAAAAAAAAGAAAACATTTCAAAATGTAATAGCTATTTTCAAGTTTAAGAAGTAAGAAATATCTAATAGAGTTAACCCAAATATATCAAAATGAAGAAAATCATAGATGTTTTTTAGTGACCTACAAAGCACCAAAATAGTAGAATAATCAAGAGGTTGTTCTTTAAATGTATTGATAAAATATATTTGCTCTACAAAAATAGTTAAGAAATAAAGAAAAAATACAACTCAATCCCTTAAGCATTGTTAGGAATGAAACAAGGAAAATTCGAGACCAAAGAGACTGAATAAATCAGTAAATTCTGTGAAAACCTTACAGAAAATTTTATAAAACAGGCAATTTTCTAGACAAATATAATGTTATAATGTAACAAATACAGTTTACCTACAAACCCATTAAAGTATTCAAATCAGTAGTTTTCAAATCTCTTATCAAAAAAAGCATCCTACCAGGGAGTTTTAAACATACGTAGGTCAGGTAGTTCCCGGTCTCTGTTCCAGAGCCTACAGAAGCAGGGGAAGCTCTCCAGCTCATTTTCTGTGGTTATACTGGGTGCTTCCTCAAAGGACTCCCAGCTTCTCCTTCACCCCCAACTCCATCTCACATCTCTCTCTTTTAATTTGTAATCCGTCTCCTAGAACCATGAATTCCCATATTAAAAATGGCCTGGCAAGTTGCAGTTTTCATTTCAATTAAGCAATATTAATTGGGTGGTGTATTGCATCGTGGGCCCTGGGATTGTCTTTGGAATGAAAAGACATCTACAAAGCAGATTGGCTGCTAGCGAGGTGCAGTTAAAGCCTCAGTCTTGGGTGAAAATACAGTTGACAACTTACAAACTCCTAAATCATGAAGTCATCTCTGTATGTTCCTCCTCCTTGCCTTTTCCCAAATATTTTGGACTCTTGTGGACAGAGTTTTAAACACAAAACAAATGACAAAGACCCATGAGATAAACAGTGGCAAACTAATTGCATCTGTGTAGCACGAAGCCGCACAATCCAGAGAAGAAGCAGGACTGTGATTTCAGTGACCAGGTTTATGCATGTAGTTTTGCTACTGAGTTACCTGAGGCAAATTACTTGGCCTCTCTGTGCTTTAGTGTAAACAGAGCTGCTACTGCTTCTCCTGTTGGTTTTGCAGTATTGCTGAAAAGTAAATGGAATAAAATTAAGTAACTGACTTGAAATCCTTTTTGCAGAGTATAATATGAACAGAGTGGGGTTACTGTTATTGTCGTCAGGATCATTAATGTACAGCATTTAACATATTTAAGCAGAGGATATTTCTATTTTAAAAACGAAGTTTGAGCCAGATTTTGAAAGCAAGATGGGCATAACTTTTCAAGGAAAAGAATTTTGGGGGGCAGTATTATATCTTTTCTAGTTTGCTTGTCTTATAGTGTATAATTCACAGTACTGCGACCTTCAAACATTTAACTGCGATTAACATATACTGTGACCCAATAAAGACATGCAGATATGTCTGTATGGCTATATATGTCTCTCTTTATGTCTGTATATATATCAATATCTTATACAATGTATGAATAAAAGGTCTCCCAAAACAGTATTTACCTTTTCTATAGTGGGTGCAGTCTGATATTTTCTATTCTACTTTACTATATTCTAGTTAATTCTATTTCACTTTTAAAAACTGCCTTTCATGACCTTAGTTTGAAAACTGGTGTTTAAATATATCATTTCTCATATCCGTATCTTTTTTGAAGACAACTCCAATGAAAACAACCTATTAATGCTAATGGGATGGGGCCAAGCAAAAGCCAAATATTTCTTCTGTTGGATTCCAGAACAACAAGTACTAAAAATTTATGTTCTGTAGTTGAGGAGTTCTGATTGTGCTGCATCCAGACTTTTAAAATTGTAGCACAGAAAGTTGGTGAAAAAAAAAAAAAAAGCCACTAGACCTTCCAGTTTCCTTTCAATGACCTTTAGTAGGAAGAATGACTGAAGGGAATTCTTAAGGATGAGCTCTCAAGTAAGATGGGAGGGCGTTCTACTCTGTTATATTTTAGAGTGTGAGCTTATTAAGTCCAGCTGAAATTTTTGGAACTATCATCTCTTTTTCAAAAAGGGAAATTACCAACCAAAACTTACAATTAGGCAATTCAAAGCTGGGATACCTCCATATTTTTTCTTAGTCACCTTAATCTCTGGAATATACAAGTGGTGAAACTCAGAATAGTTCCTAATAGCACAAAATATTAAACTTTTTATAAAGTGAGAGGATTTCATTTGCTTAGAATTAAATTTTTATTATATATTAAATTTCAAAATTTTAACATATATTGAGCCAGAAAGCAATAAAATTTGCTTTTTAAAAAACTTGAGGAATCACAGCATAAATATACAAAATTATCAAATAATTGAAATGAGAGGTACTTACTCTTCTCTCTTAGAAGAAAAGCCCTTATAAAATGCATTAGATTTGCTTTGAGCATTTTTGAAAGGTCATGATAATGTACAATTATTATGTTCCCTTTCTATTGCTAAATACCAGGCTTTTTATTTTACACACTGTTTTATCCTTGCAATAGTGATATGTGATAGGTAATAACAGATGGGAAAGTCGCCTCTGGCTTGCTCCTCTGAAACCTTAGCCCTTGACTTCATAGTGTGCACAGTTTTCAGAAACCCAAGCATTAGTGTAGCCATGAGTCCCAGATACGATGATCACAGACATTTTTCCTGAGTTGTAGACTCACAGCACATGAGTAGGCATCTACCTCAGCGTGTCCTGAACTAAACGCCTCATCTGTTCATACTGGCTCCCCTTCCCCGTCCCAAAAGTGAGTCTGACCTCCTGGCAACCTCCTTTTTCCTCTTCTCCATGAATAGCCCCCCTCAATCTACCTAAGCTGGCAACCTGGGAGACCCTTCAATCCTCTTTTCTCTATACATCTCCATTCCACTCACATTGTCTCCTGAATTATATTGGCTTCCTTGGAGGGCAGGTATTGTGGTGAGCACTGGGTATTACGTGCAACTAATGAATCCTTGAACTCTTCTCACTTATTTCTGATTCCAGTTTTCACTCTGCTCCTATCTGCTCTCTACACAGCAGCTAGAGTGATCTTTATATCTTTCACATTATCTCTGATCACATCTTTCTTGCTTAAAATCCTTCTGTGGCTACTCATTTTCAGAAGAAAGCCTGTGATCCTTAGCCTGATATGCAAAGCCACTTATCTGTAATCTTATCTCTCTTCATTCCCACTCCCTCTGTACCTAGCCTTTCTAAATTACTACCAATTCCTTGACCAGCTATACTCCCACCTCCAAACCTTTGCTTCTAACTCAGCTTAAAACGCTTCCCTCCAACCCTCTGCTTTAGGAACACCTTGCAAGTCCTCTTAAGGTCCTGGACATACATATATGATAGTTATTCTCATATATGTTATAATCATCCATCTTCCTACCTGCATTAGACCAGGGCCTCCTTTAGGGAAGATCCTATTTTTTATTTATCTTTGCATTGCTAGGGTTCAGCATAATACCTGGCACATAAAAAGAGTCAAACTAATATGTTGCGTGAAGCACAATAATGCAGAAGATTTTTCATGTGTGAGCTGCTTCATTCAGCACACTAAAAAGTAATGAATGACTTGAAAAGATTAAATTAACTTCCAAAATATGTTTAATTTACTTACAGGACTTTTGATTCTAAGAAAATCACTTATTTTCAAAACTGAACCTCTTATCCTGGGAAGGGATATTTGATTTAAAACTAGAATAATTATTATTATTTACCTTGTTTTGAAAAATAGGTGGTAAGAGAAGAAAGGCCAAGGAAAAATAAATACATTGGGTATTCACTTTAATATCAAGAAAGAATGGAATCTTTATAGGAGTCTGGCAAGATCTCTGCCTAGGAAGGTATGAAGCAGTATAAAAAGGACAAATCAGGAGTTCACAGGACATGAATGAAACTATGAGCCTCAGGTGCAGCGGGGTCTAACTCTCATCAGTAACATGGGAATGAAAAAGCTGCTCATCTGGCATTATTTGCCTCTGATGAGGCTGGGAGGAGAAAAATTATCTGAGGCCATTTTGTAAACTACACAGTGCTATCAAATATAAGATTTGTGACCCATAGGTTAAAAGATAAACTATTTTGTGGAGCTTTCCTGAATGCCCACCAGGAGTACAGTATCACTGGGTGAGAGGTTCTCATTATGTGTCGTCTACGTCTTTCCCCTCTGCAGTGTGAGCTCCCCAAGCATAAGAACCACGCCTTACCACCTCATAGCTCCAGGGCCCAATAGGATATCCGGGATACAGTGAGTGCTCTGTACATGTTTGCTGAATGATTTATCAAAATTACTGTGAAGTGATTGAAGAGCATTCATGACAAGTCATCTTTATGGAAAGACTTGGATATACTTTTGGTATGACTATAGATGTTTTGATTGTTTTAATTAACATTTCAGAGAATTAGAAGAAGAAAAATAGTTAAGGGTTAGTCAAAATCATGAAAGAAACATGGGGTTACTCCAAAGAATTCCGTATCTTTTTCTGCCCTCAGAACCTGATTATTTTCTTATTCACCATCACTTCATTCCTCTTTAAAGTGATACAGAGAGCAGACTTTTTTTTAAAATTAAACTTTTTTTATGGAAAATTTTGTTTATAGAAAAGTTGCAAAGATATAAAGAATTTTCATATATTCTTCACCTTATATCATGCTTCCATAATGTTAACATCTGACATAATCCATTTATTTTTCATTTAAAATGAAGTAGAAAGTAATTTGAGCAATTCTTTGGTGGGAATGTCTGAAGAATTATATGATACCCATTGGAAGTTATGGAAGAGAACATTTTAGTTACAGTGCCAGACTTAGGAATCACTGAGTCAATCATAGATAATTATAGTATGTAGAAACATCTGAACTTAGAACTTTGACTCTGTAGAAAAATAACGAGTCTGAAAGTAACCTCTGTGGATATGTTACTTGAGTCAAAGCTGTTCTTATAGTAATGGATCAAATAGATATTACTCTTTGGAAAGTGCCGAAGAAAATTTGAATAATTCTATTCACTGTACTTTAGAAAAGAATTGAAACAAGTCTATATCTGTATCTAGATGTGTGTGTATATATACGTACACACACATTTAACTAAAGATCATGATTAAAATGAAAAAATGTTGACATATACAGGCTTATTGATAGGAAAATCTGTAAGTTCACACAGTGGCAACTTGTAAAAATATTTATTTTAGTTTGGTTGAGTATATGTAGATTTTTACTTATATTTTGGCACTGTAAATTTCCTTGAAATATAATCATTTTGGATTTATGGTAAACTTAAGTATTATTTGGCTTCCTTGCAATGGATGATGTAAAACAATAAATTATCCAAGCAAGAATTAGTATGTGTAAGTAGTCGTTCATAGTATATAAAGACAGTAAAATGTTTCATATGAAATAAATACATAGGGCTATGTAAACAGATTTTTGCTGATTTTTTTTTACCTTTTAATATACTCCACATATATCCTTTTCCCTTTACTACATTCTTACTGCATTATTCAAGGTATATAATATTACCTGTGGGTTTAATACTCAAATATTTTAGGTGAGGCTGCTTCTGGAGTCAAGACGACATATAATTTAATAAAGGAGGAGACCTGGTGAATGTATTCAAATTCCATGGTGTTTTCCCCTTCCTCTGATACACTTAAAAATATAAAGATGTCAGGTGATTTACTCAATGAACTAAGGTTTTTGAGTGGATGTCAGTATGTGTCACAGGCCTGAGAACAGCATCAATTGAGTTTTGTACCAAGATATACATCTACTACTCAAGGGAGAGAGGCTGCTTGCCCTGGATTCACTGTATGATCTTGAGTGAGTCACCTCACATTCTTGAACCTCAGTCAACCCATTTGGAGAATTAGGTGAAAGCTAAGCCTTAGTGAGAAACAGATGCTACATCTGAGATGAGTTTTCTTGTGTAAACAAGTAATTCCAAAGTTTAATTCCAAAGAAAGTCGCTGTGTGGATGGCCATGATACATCTGAGGTAGACAGTTGGGTTAAGGCTTTGGAATAAAGGTTTCTGAATAGAAATTATAGCATCATAATTTTGCATTTGGGTTTCTTAAAACCATTTTCAGCTAATTTTTATTCCATACTATTTTAAAATATAGACTGTCATGATTTTTATATAAAATTTATTTAATGCTTTTGGATCATTTTTATATAGTAAATTACACTTCTAACAGGTCAATTAAGTTGTCAAGGTAGGGGGAAATATAACTCAAAATAGTCCAGTTATTACCTAGTGACAGTCAATGAAAGTTAAGACCTCTTCTCTTTGGGATAAAAGTTAACAACCAAGGGATTTAAAGACATGTGGTTTTAAAGACAACAGCTAAGTATGCGTTTTGGTTTAATTCCCAGTAGGTTACTTGTCACTTTGGTAAATTCTTACATTCTAAAACACTTTGCCAAAAAGGAGATAGATAACTTAATAAATAGAAAAGAATTCCTTAAAGGAAAGAAAAGTCCTCTAGAGAAATGCTCGTCGAAGTTGTATGATTGCTTTCTCTCCTCTACAACTGCTACTTTTGCTGATGGAAATTGCTGTGAACATCAAAGTAAGATCTGTGGTTCCAGAAACTCTCCAAGCTTGCCGTAGCTCTAAACTTATATTTCCTGTGTTGACTTCATGTATTGCTGTCATCCGTACACATTTCAAAGCTTCAGGTTAAATGTGCTGTGGTTTCCCATTGCCTAACTTTTTGTATTTTAGAGTGGGAATAAGTAACATGTGACTCAGCAAGCTAATGGATACTGTTGAGAATTCAGTGTTGGCCAGTTTACGATTCTCTGGTTTGTCTTTTGGCAGCTGTGGCAGTCTTGCATTTGACATTAGCTAAGGGAGCAGTAGCTTGGCCTTTAAGTGGAAAACAATCCAGGAATTTCAGAGGAGAGGAACTAAAGAACAAGAGGCCTGGAGCGATTATCTTCTAAGGAGAGATGAAAGGCCCTCCTGTTCTGTGCTTTTCCCTGTTGTCTGCACAGAACTCTTGACTCCAGTGTGAGAAGAACCTATCTGTGGTAGGATTTGGTCGTGGGTTTCCTTTGTAGCTAAGTCTCATTGAGTGAGACACAAAGTCACTGTTGGCTAGAGTGTGATTGTCCACGAAAGACCAAGAATGTGATGGGCATAAATCTAAAAAGTTGGGGGAGGGGAAATGAGGGAAAACCTATATTTAGACTTAGTATCTAGAGAAAATATCTATTGGAAACATCAAATTCACTAAACGTCTTGGGAAAGCAGGCTAGATGAAAGTAGTAAAAGATCCATTATTTTGACATTTAAAACTATTTTGAATGAGTTCTCATCATGAATAATCTTGTACGGGTCTCCTTTGGAGAAGCTGGAGTACAAATATTTTCCTCTCTAAACTTTTTTTTGTGAGTGGTGTGAGATCTAAATGCCAAAAAAAGAAAAAAGAAAATTATCTATCATGTTTTTCATATATATATATATGCATATATACATATCTATCTATATACATACATTTTCACATATGTGTATATGTGTATGTATGTATAACACCCTGAAATGTACACACAATATCCTTCCAGGCTCTTGCCAAAGAATATTATTTCAAGGTGTACAAAGGAGGAGTAGCTTTTGTTCCATAAAAGGCCAATTATGGGAACTGGAACTCTGACCTCCCTGCGTTTCTGGAGTTGAAAGTGAGATTGATGAACATAAAGCAAGACATGCATATGGGAACTTGTATGAGTTGGACCTATATGGAAATAATTTGTACTTTTTTCATCTGGCACAGAGTTCAGATCCTACCAATGTTTTGTGTGGTAAACATGTTTAAAGAATAAGGGAATTATGTAACAGAAAAGTTGGGGAGGATAAATTGATGTGCTAACTTAAGCTCTGAAGGATTATAAGATAGGAATTAATAGTATTAAGTGTCCATTATTCAACTCCAGTGAATAAAATTGCTCTTCTGAGGCCACCTTCAGTGGGATTGGTTTTTATACTTGATCAGGGTGAAAGCTGAAGAATCCAAGAAGTTTGTAGAATACATGATTTGTAAGGGTTGTTCATGAATAAAATTTTATAGAAAACAAGTCTTTAGAAGATGTTTATTCAGCTATCTCCTGTTTTTAGACTGTAAAAAAAAAAATCTGAATTTCTACTGGAATTCTTGGCAGAAGCTTAAGATACTTTCATATAAGGTTGTGAAACATGCCTCCTTAGTTGTATATCTAATTTTGAGCAAAAACTTTCTGCCTACACAAAGCTCCAAAGTCAATATTTGGTATGTATATTATTTATGCTCTGATGTTCAGAGTGTATACAAAACTGAGTGTGTAAACTAGAATACATTTTTATTTGATAAAATGCCAATCACAAAGGGGTTGTTGATCTTAAAATAATCAATGAGTTTAATGTGACTGAAAAACTTGTTGTGCTGTATAATACCTAAATAGTTTTATATTTCCAAGTTCTAATATTTTTAACATAGATTTTAGTATTTAGAGACTTTTCTCTGAAGAATTCAAAGCTCTTTGATTAGTATCTCATCCAGCAATTTCAAAGGTAGAGAATTTCGAGAGAAACATGGGAGGATAAGCTAAGAGATTTCTCCTTTAAGAAAAATAGAATCTTTTAAAATCAATACCTTCCTCTAACTTTTTTCTTCCTCAGTATTGATAGCGAGCACCTCTATGATTTTTGGAATTAAGAAACAGTAGGAAAAGTGTTTTGCTCAATTAATAACTGCTCTACCTCAGCACTAAATTGAAATAGACTCTTTTACCTCCATTCAGTGGTTCAATGAGTACTTCTCTGCCCCAGAGAAGAGCTAGGAGCATGAGGTGACTGGTGGTTTAACTGGTATAGTTAATTTCATGATACTGTTTTTCTTCTACTTTTTTTCACCCAACTTTCTTTTCAGAAACATCAAATAATTACGGAAAAGAGGATTAAAGTGGTTTTATATAACTCTACCTGGTCGCCAATCCTCCTGAGCATGCCCAGCTCTTTACTTCTTTCTCCTCTTAGTGAAAGACATCAGTTTTGTTTTCTTGTTCAGAACCCAGCCACTTTTTTGGGGGGTGGGGAGGGCAACAACTCTCTGGTTTTCATTTGAGGAATCCCTTTCTCCCATGCTCAGTCCATGCGGTTTAGGTGGGATTACTTTCTCCACTCAGAGCCATCAGTGGCTATATGATCCAGATTTATCCATCAGAACATTCTACTCCTCTGACTGCAGTGATATCCAAATCAGGTTAATGATATTCAATTCTGGGACTTCTGTTATAAAGATTGACATAAAAAAAAAAGTTCTTTCCATCAGACTTACTAAGATGTAAGGAGATGCCCTCGTAAGGGGAAAGATTACTTGCCGGTGAGGGCAACCCAGGGGAAAGGAGAGCTATGTGTAGAGGAATGACTACTGCTAATATCATGTGAGTACCTGCATGTAACTATACCTGGAGAGAACTAGTCCTGGACCTTTGAGCTTTGAATATTTTCCTTAATTTATTTATTTAGCTTAGTTCACTTTGGGTTGAGTTTCTATCATTTAGACCAAAAGAATTCTTCTCTACATTATATTCCAAAATCACTAATATTTAGTATAATATAAAAATACCAATATGATGCTTATGATGTTTATCTGTGAGCTAGCTGAAAACTTTTCACAGTCTGTCAAGTGTGCATGCTGAGAATGTCATCTTCATAGTAATTTTGTCCTGTCATTTTGTAAAATTTAAAATATAATTATTAAAGAATCACAGAATTTTCAAGGTGCCCTGTGCCTGTGTGGAGGCTCATTAATCCCTTGAAAACTGTTTCAGCATCTCAAAAAGTGTATAATAAAAAGTAATATAATAGTCCCTGCCTCGCTGGGATTGATATGCAGATGATAGGACATAAGGCATGGGAAGAGTTAAGCCTAGTGGAAAGCACACATAAAGTGTTTAATAACTGTCCACAATTTTATGTTTAATGCCTGACTCCGCTTCCTGGAATAGGAGTTCTTCGAGGACAGGGACGGTATCACATACACTGCCATGTCTGTGGTACCGAGCTCCATGAGGTTATGAATTGAGTTCATATTTCTGTATACTGTTTAAAAAAGTACTGTTTCTCCAAGAAATCACACACCCCCTCATGGAAGAATTCTACATGCAAAATCTGTACTGCAGTAAGAAGTGGGTCCTGGGATTTCTGCTGTTGTTCCTCATACATTAAGGCACTGTAGGGTTTAGCTGAAAAGCATGATCCTCTCCTCACTGGAGACTTTGTTGAAAGTGTTTCCACTGCATTAGATGGGAGACTGAAATTAATGGAAATCTAACATACATCAAGGGACCATTTTCTCTGAAGGATAATAAAGGTTAAATAAAAGAATCGTGCTAAATATATGCTTGTTTTTCTCATAAAAGGTTTGGTCTTTTGTCTGAAGAATATTCTAAAGGGAATGAACCACTGTGGGCAAGTTGGCCTGGTCTTTATCCACTTGCTCAGCAACTGTCTTATTTTAGATAAAAGGTAGGGATTTTCTTTAGAAACATAAAGTGTCAGGCATTAACAGGGTTTTTATTATTTATATTCTGAGCTTCGTTATGGTTGATGCTATGTCGTTTTTTCCATTATAAACCCCTTCTTCTCAAGGGGCTGTAACTCTCCCAATAAAAAGAATGGCTTCAGGCAAACACTGGAAGCATTTGCTCTCTGCTTAGGAGGACTTTTGTTTTTCCAGGTCCTGAAAATGAAAATCCATTAAATTCTTTTTAAATTATGGGAGTGTTAAAGTGAGAAAAAAAAAAAAAAAACACCCCAGAAATTACTGCTTTCATATGTGTCTCTTTACTACCGGGGCTCAGAATTTGTTTTGAACAGCTGAAGGTCCCCTCTGATTATATTAACAGCCCTTCCTTTATTATCTGAGATAATTCAGTAATGTCCTTGTCCACTGGCTTCCTCAGAGATGCTTGCTGGAAATGGTCTGTTGAGTAGTTTGTATGGGTCATTTCTCTTTCCCTGATGGATGACCCAGTGTCTCCCAGAAGAAAGCATTTCCTTCAGAACATGGTCAGCTTCCCTCAGGGAAACACCACGGTGAACTGCCATGCTGAGGACGATGGACCGATAGTGGACCATGCCACTCTGAAGATGGTGGTGTGTTGAAACAACTTAAAAATGTCCCTCCATATTGTGCTCCCAGAGAAGTACTGATCTAGAGACTGTCATGGACTCAGGTTGTGGGCTATAGATAAATTTAGGCTGAAGGTGAGGTCCTAGAGGTACATGTCAAAGGCTCACAAGAAGCTTAGTGTCTATCCATGGCATGATTGTGAGACTCTGGTTATGCCAGTGGTCCTAAGTTGCAGGATATGGCTGGGGATGACCTCTGTAGCTGAGCTATACCTAAGAGTCCCCAGCATCATTAATATTCTTTTCTTCCTCTGCTTTCCAGCCCACTACTATCTCATAATGAGTATTTTAAAAACAGGATTTCCAGTAGTTCAGTGCTTCTGGAATACACACACACACACACACACAGACAGAAATCCATTAAGTTTCCTTTAGCTACTTCTGTCCCAAAATAGCTTAAAAGAAAGACTGTAATTTTTAGAATGTGCTGCATTCTGGAATGTTCTGAAAAGATTACTTTTAGGAATAGATTATAGGCAGAGTTATAAAGCAGTGACAATAGTGTTGTGAAAGTTTGTTGTTCATATAGGAAAAAAAGAAATTAGATTCCTATGTCACATCATACAAAGGAAGATATAGGTAGAATAAACATTAATTTTTTTCTAAAAGTTTTTGCAAGCAAATACAGGAGAGAGTATCTTAGAGAAGACATAGGACTATAAAATCATCATATAAAATGCCAAATTTGATTGTTTCAAAGTGAGCAAATTCTAAAAAAAACACACACCTGACGAAGTTATTATTATGCATTATTTTAGATGCATATAGCTAGCAAGATGTTATTACCTAGGATATGTAAATAATTCCTCCAAATCAACATAAAAATAGCAAAACAAGTGAAAAAATATGCAAAGGGTATAACAGGCAATTCATAGGAGAGGAACAAGCAATAAACTTGAGAACTAATGTGCTACTTCACAAATAACCAGAGTATGCATAAAAACAAAAGAGAGATATTATTCTAAAACTATTAGATTGTCAAAAATTGAAAAAAATTTTTAAAGATTTTATTTATTGAAAATTTTTTTTTATTAAATATCACTGAGGATGGCAGAAATGAGAACTATCATATGCTACTAATTGGTAAGAAAAAAACTATTTGGAGAGATTTTGACAATATCTAGTAATGCTGAAAATGTGCATATCCTTTGAAACCCACACATTTCACTTAACATATGCTCTTGAGAAACTCTTGCACTTATGTCTAAGGAGATGTGTACAGGAATGTTTATTGCAATGATGCTTGTGTTGGTGAACAACTGAAATCAACCTAACTGTTCATTCATTGTTTTAAAAATTTATCTGTGTTGATGTTTATTTCTTGTAACTAGAGTATTCCACAGTATGAGTATATCTCAATTAATTTATTCATTCTTCTTTCAATTGATTTATGAAGTGGGGAAGAATAGGATCAAGATCACAGGAATTACCATTGTTTTGCCATTACTTCTTAAAAATAAGGGATTTGAGAAAAGTGTGAAAAAAGGTTAAGATTTAATAAAGCTGGATAAAGGAGTTAGATGAGTGGCTTCTTGAGGCCTTCTCATTCCTAAGATCTTAATTATCCAATATCATTCAAACTATACCCTCTTCTCAGAAGTCTATCTAAGGCATTTAACTATGACTCTTGGGTAACTTTGTATGACTTAGTAACTCTCCAATTATACTGTGTCCATTTGCATATTCTATATCAATTTGGACTTGGTGATTCATTATTTTCTGGGTCTTTTAGTCAAAGAATAATAGAGCTAGAAAAACCTACTTTTTCCTATTAATAAAATAAGATTGAGACCTCGAGTATTTTCATGCATATGTGCCTTGGCTATCAAGCTAGATAATAACTATTTTCAGAATGAGGGACTTGCTGTTGTTTTTTCTTTCATGGAATAGAACTGTGACCTGAGGCTTAAAGCATTTTAGGAAAATCAGACAGGGAGACTGTTAAGGGAGACTTTCTCTAATATTAGCTCTGCATTTTCTGCCATCCATTCAGCCCTGGATTAATCGTTAAGCAAAATAAGCAGGTGCACCAAGGGAAGGGGTTGAGTTTCTCCCCACTCCAGCTTTTATGCCCTTTACTCTTTCACTGCTTCTCTTGACGTTAGTCCATTTTTTGTATTACCTTCATCTGCCATAATTTACTTTAATCTGTTATTATTAAACATTTTCTTTGTCATTGTGAGTGACTTACGTTTGGGTTGAAGGTGTTGTCAGATAACACATTTATTTCTATCTCATGGCTTGAGAGTTTCACTTATATCCAGTGTAAACGTAGCTGGTGAGTCTGGCTAGCATTTAATTTGCCAGCTGATTAGTATATATGATCCTTAAGCTCTTCCTCTTGAGCCGTGGCTGAGAGGGCACCGTTTTTGGACTGTGCTGAGGGCATCATTTGGTCTTAATGGAGGCTTGCATTTAGTCATTAATTCATCTCCAGTGTTTGGAAAACCAGGCAATTATGCTGGCACTGAAAATACGTGTTGGAAAAGACTCACCCTTGCTCCTTTCCAAGTTTATTATATCCTAGGGGCCAGGCTGATAAGAGGAGTCACAATAAGATGTATTCATATTGCTGTAGTCTGTTTAGTCAGTACTCAGTCATGGATCAGACTATAGGTGGTAGCAACATTGACCCAAACGTCTTCTTTCCAACAGAGTTGATGCTACAGCAAATCAGAAAGTGAAACTTAAAAAAAAAAGTTTTATTGAGGAAAAAAGCCCCTACAATATACACTAGGCCACAGTTATTTACAAACATATATATTTCAACTTTTCTGTTTGGAGCACTAGTTCTCAAACCATAATTGTCTAATTCCATCTTCTGTCATGCATGCATCCTCCTTGCAACCAAAGGTAATTATCTCTGAGTACATGAACCTAAAATTTGGACTAGGAGTGCCTAAAACCACTCTGGAAGTGCTGAAACCACAATACGAGAAAGAATGAGCACAATACCAGTGTGGGTTGTTAGGCATAAACAACAAGATCAGAATAGAAACATGAATCAGTAGCTGTAAATAAGATCTGTTTTAACTTTGTTACAATTGATAGAAGTCCATCAATTCACATCTAATCTAATTGTTTGAAAGAGCAGTTTAGAATTTTTTATCTTTAAAGCTAGGCCTGGGTTATGATGGTGAGTGTGGAGGAGAGGTCTTTTTGGGGGTTTCTTGGAAACCAATATCTTTATTTTTAAATGTAAACCCTTTATCCAAATACACAAAGTCTTGAGCTGTAATAAAAGGTCAGTCTGATCATTTTAAGTCATCCAATACTTTCCATTTATCAGGAGAGGTCGAGGTAAGTATGATCCTTGCAGAATGAGGAGAATGGGCCTCAGAGATATTCTGCGACTTGCCTAAGATTGCACAGCTTTTTAGTGATAGAGTGAGGAGTGAGCCTAATTTTTTCAGATGTGCCTAAGGAACAACCATATCCAAAGCCTGGGTCCTAGAGGCGGGGCTCTGGGCTATTCACATCTTAGTATTGGTTAGGGACCAGTCATAAATAAAGCCAACAGCAAAAATTTTAATGTAGGGAATTTAATACAGAATATTAGCTATGGGTTAGAAGAGCTTGAAATAGCAACTTGGGGAAGTTGAGGAAACTCCAAGGTAAGCACCTACAGAAATCCACCCTTACTCAGAGGGCTAGAGGGGAGATAGGAGGAACTGAGGCCATGTGGTGGGAATGGGAACCTTGTAGGAGGGAGCCTTTAATGGGGGACAAAAAGCAGGACTACTGAAGATGTTTCTGGGAGACAGAGTGAGGGGAATATTAGATTCTTCTTCCAATAGCCTATAAAATGAGCTCAGTGGTAAGCCAGTTTGTAAGAGAGTGGGAGTCCATCCCCCTTGGAACATAGTAGAGCATGAAGAGATCAAGGGCTGGGTCTGAGGGAAATGACCATCATGCCTTTTCCAATGGAGTATCTCTATGTCTAATCTCACATGTGTGCTTTGTATCTTAAGGAGGTTTTATTGAAGAAGGGATTCTATATTCAAAAAAACCCCAAAAGTTTAAAATTCACTATACTAGACCAACTCACTTTTAAGAAAATATACCTCTAGTATAGCATTTCTATGTACCAAAGTACTTTTGGTTGTGTTCCTTCTTAGAATGATGAAATTGTTTATAATTAAAGTGAAGAAATTGAAGCTCAGAGTAATTAATAGACTTCCCCCAAAAGACATGGCTAGAAGGCTCAGCTGCCAGGACCAGAAATCTGAGTCTTGGGCTTCAAATTTGCTAGAGTCACCATTTCTAAATTGTGTACAAAGGCATTTAGTGGTCCTGCAGCAGATGTATAGGGACATAACTAAATATTTTAAAAATTCAAGGGAAATACAGTAACATCTTTTGGACTCTACATGAACTACTAACAGTTTAAACATTAGATTGTTATGTTCCATTTGTTAATGTTGTATCTTTGTGAGGCTGGGTTTTCTATGATAAAAAGCAAGGACTGTGTGAAAATCATTTTGGAACAGGAAATGATGTAGCAGTGTTTTCTGACTCCAAGGTTTGAGGTGTTGTGTTGTGCTCAACAGGCACTGAGTTGTTAGGAAATAAGTACTTACAAATGGTTAGATCCTAACCACTGAATAAATAGAACTGTTAGGTATTTCTTTTACCTTAGGGTGTGCTGTGAAAAAGTTACTGTGATATTAAGAACACTGTAAACTGAGAAAGCATCTCTGCTCCGGTGACATTACCCATTAGTACGCAAAAGCATTAACATTAATAAGCTGAGATTGTGGGTGGAGAGAACTCTCAATTGCCTGGACTGTTCTTCCAGAATCTACAGCCTGTGACCACCACCTTTGTTTGCTTTTATATGAAGAGGGATGCAGGCTACAGTGGAGTTTAGCAATTGAAAGCCAAGGTCATCCTTATAAAGAAAAGAAAGCTATGTGCCTCCTTAGACTGTTCTTAACTTGGGCCTCAAGTCAGTGAGTGGAAATTCTGGAAGATAACCTGCTAGTTTATCAAACTCTGAAAGACCACATGCAAGACCAGCATGGCACATCATTTCTAACACCTATCAGGGCTTGCTCTTATCTCAACCAGTCTTTGCTGTGTGCTCACTTGGGAAGCTTAACTGTGCAATAAGGTTGCCATCTCTTTAATTGTCACTCAGATATTAGTTTTTTTCCCTTCCAAAATGTAATTCTTGAAATGATTTTTATATCTTGAACACTTCATCCTTATCTCTGTGTACAGACCTCTAAAATGTGCCTTATAATGAAAACTACACCTGACAATAAATTCTGCAAGAACCATAGACATCTTAAAAGGGCAAAGAAAATAGGGATTGAAATATGTAAGGGATGTTATTTTAAACAAAAATGAGTGAAACTGACATCTCATAACATTATAGAGTGGTGGGATATTTTGTACCTTGGAAACTAGAGAAATTAAAATCTCAAGATCAAAAGATGAGAGATAGAAATCTGAAAGAGTTCAATATTCTACGAATGTATGAAAAAATTTTCTTGTGGTGAGTTAGGGTGGAACTAGAATTCCTAATAATTGCAACAAAAATACTCCCTTGAAGATTTTTAAATGTACAATACAGGTGCTATGTCTTTATAAGTGTGAAAACATTCTCAGCCCTAGTTACTAATCAGAATCTTTCATGGAACTTTAAAGAAAATGCAGAGGTCAGGGTTCTGCACGAGACCTACTGAAGGCCCTGAGCTAAGGCTCTTGAATCCATATTTCAAAAAATACTTGAGGGACAGCTACTGAGTTAAGAGATTACTGAGTTAGATGCAGTCTGGTTTAGAACTACAGACCAGTAGCATTGGTATAACCTGGGAGCTTGTTAGAAATGCAGAATCTTAGGTCCCACCCTAGAACTACTACATTAGAATCTGTAATTCAGCAAGATTCCTAGTGATTTGTTTTCAAGTTCCAGAAGCGTGGTCTGGGTGAGACAAACCATACTGGGATTCAGGGTTCTTGTATGCCAGAGCTCTGTTACTTACCAGCTTATACAAGCTATTTATCCTCTGTGAGTCTATTTCTCCAGCTAAAGGAGCAGATACAATTATACCTATCCAGCTTACCCTGGGACTGTTGTAAGGATATGAAATGGAATATGGAAAATATGTGGAAGTACTTCAAAAGATTAAAAGTGCACTGTTTATATAAATTGATACTCTAATGTGGTCAATAGAACCACAGATTTGTAGAGCTACTTGGTTCTTCAATTTATTTCACCTCTATGTTTTGAGCCACATCCTTGATTGCCACATGGTTAAACCCCACTCACATTTGCTTAACCTCCTACTAAAAATGCCCAAAGGTAGCATTACTTTTTTTCTTACATTTTTAAGTCATAAGGAAGTAAGAAATTCAAGTGAAAGAATAGCTCATTTAGTATCTGTGGAGTATCTGGTAATATGCTGCATATATGAATGTAACTCTATGTATGGAATTTTGTGAATTAAGGATTTCAGTAAAGCCACCTTGGCATTATGAGTCCTATAGTCTCTTGGGTCATGGATAATTAATGTTTGATTCATGGTTTCTTGATTAATGGGTCATGTTCTTGTGATAAGCTGCTCTGTGCCGTTAGGTGATCTTAGTACTGGAGCTCTGTCATTTGTGTCTAGGAAATTAAACTACAAGAGTATAATCTTTAGAACTTGTCTGGGCCCTGTTCTCCAGCCTCCTTTGCTCCATTGTGACACCTGATGCCATTTGGAATCTCCTTTTTGTGCCACGTTTTTACCCCTAGCTCCTCCTAACCTTCCTCCTACCCCTACCCCCAAAACACACCTATAAGATATCCTTCTCTATGAAGCTTAGCATTCCCTAAATATAAGCCTAGGTTTGTCTCTAACTCCACTCCTCACTTGTGACTACTGAGTCAGCTGTAATCCCAAGATTCTCTTCTGTTATGTCTGTGTGCGGGTCAGAGTATCTCTGCTTGTACTTGATGTTCTGCAGTATGTTTTTGGGTACTTGCAGTGCTGGATGCTAATTCTAATAAAACTTTTCTTTGTCTCTTCTCCCATACCTTTGATTTTATTTTTTCTCTTTCTTCTGTCTCTCTCTCTCTCTCTGGTTTTTTGTTTGTTTTATTTTATTTTTTTTTGTTTTTGTATTTTCCCCACCTGAAGTTGCATAATACATTCCTTGCTCCATGTACACTCAGCTTATCCTTTCTGTTGTTTCTCCTCTCCTTCAGCCCATTCCCTGCTGCAGCAGCTGCTGCTGCTGCTGCTGCTTCTTCTTCTTCTTCTTCTTCTTCTTCTTCTTCTTCTTCTTCTTCTTCTTCTTC
>NW_023270889.1:8283776-8332579 GCF_011800145.1 Mirounga leonina
TCTTCTTCTTCTTCTTCTTCTTCTTCTTCTTCTTCTTCTTCTTCTTCCTTCTTCTTCCTTCTTCTTCCTTCTCCTTCTCCTCCTTCTCCTCCTCCTCCTCTTTCCTCCTCCTTCTCCTACTACTGTGCTCATTTACCATCTTTTGAGCTTAGATTCACTGTGTTTCCCTTCCAGTTAATGTCTATCTCTAATTTAAGTTTGTGTATTTTCTGGCCATCTGTTACTATGGGCAGACATGGAGCAAATAAAGTGTTTGACCTCACCATTGATAAGTTTCTCACTGTCATTTCCTGGATAGTGGAGGACACTATTGAACTCCACTAGGAGTTCATTGTCATTCTGGAGGGTATACGTCCTTGAGTGCAAATAGGAAGTCAGTAATGAGGAAATAAAACCAATCGAGGTTACATGATGTTTCTTTGAAGATTTGTCAAAAAAGTAGGACCAATGAGTCAGTCATCCAATAGGACTTTGAGAAACTGCCAAAATGCTTTTTGTTTATACCTCCGTATGGTCTCTATTACACGTAGGTTTACACACAGGATATGCATATGGTATTTCTAGCCGAGATTTCATTTATATATGTACAAACTCAGATTATAGTTTACAAATCTTACTTTTTAGTTACATAGCTACAGGCTGATAGCAACCAATGGTGTCAGCTTACAACTCAAATGGTAACAAATTATTATTTATATCATTTGATTTAAATTTCTGTTGGCAAAATTTCATGAGGTCCTTGTGACACATGTTATTCTCTGTCTTCTTAGTGCTTAGAGGGAGTAGGAAATCCAAGCAGCAATCATAATAAGTATCAATTACTGAAAGATTTGAGAATTGAAATTAAAATAATGTAATAAAAGGCAGGTACATGCCTAGAATCCCACAAGGTTTTGACCACTTGCATTTGCATTTTATTTTAAAGTGTGAGTAGCTTTTGTGCAGCTATTTCCCAGAAATGTTTTAATACTAAAAATGTGCCAACTAGTCAAGCTCTCAAATTCTCACTGTCTATGACCTTACAGTCCATCTTTCATGTGTATGGGGATTTTTCTTTCTATTGTTGTCTTGTTGTTGTTCTTCTTCTTCTCTTCTTCCTTCCTCCCTTCCTCTTTTTTCTTCTTTCCTCCTCTTTCTCTTCTTCTTCCTTCTTCCTTCTTCTTTTCTGGACTCAATTGGTGTAGCTTATCTCAACCATCTCTATCTCCTGGTCATCACATCCTGGTAGAGTTTCCTCCTACGTGGAACAGAGATAACTGTGTAACCTATAGATTATTGTGGAAGTGATGGAATGTGACTTCTGAAGCTAGTTGATAAGACAGTGTGGCTTTCCTCTTCTGAAACTAGGTGATAAGACATTGTGGTTTCCTTATATGACTTGCTTTGGGGAAAGCCAGCTGCCATTTTGTAAGGACACTCAAGAAGCCCTATGGAAAAACCTGTGGCAAGGACCTGATGCTTCCTGCCGACAACCAACAAGGAACTGAGGCCTCTTGCCAGTAAGCATGAAAGAGTGAGCAATTTTGGAAGCCAATCCCCCACCCCAGCCAAGCACTGAGATGACTGCAGTCATCTTGCCTGTAATCTCATGAGAGAACCTGAGCCAGAACCACTTCAGTGAAGCCACCCCTGAATTTCTGGCCCACCAAACTGTAAGAAAATAAATGTTTGTTATTTAAAGCAGCCAGGTTTAGGAGTAATTCATTATATAGCACTATATAACTAAAGCATATATACTCTACCACCAATGGGAAGATCTCTGATCCAAATGATGTTAAACTAATACAAGTCCCAAATCAACCTGCTAAAGAAATTAGGTCTAGTTTATATGTTTATGTGTCTCAAATAAAATCACTTTTCCTTCATTTTATATTTGAAGATAATTTAAGTTAAAAATAAGTGATAATGCGGGGTGCCTGGGTGGCTCAGTTGGTTAAGCGACTGCCTTCGGCTCAGGTCATGATCCTGGAGTCCCGGGATCGAGTCCCGCATCGGGCTCCCTGCTTGGCAGGGAGTCTGCTTCTCCCTCTGACCCTCCCCCCTCTCATGCTCTCTGTCTCTCATTCTCTCTCTCGCAAATAAATAAAATAAAAAATCTTAAAAAAAAAAGTGATAATGCTATAAATTGAATAGGGGAAGAATTTAAAAGTCTTAAATACAGAAGCCATTATTTGAAGGCCTTAATAATAGAAATAGTTATTCTATCTCAAAATAACCAGAAATTAATAATATCCATTTGGGTTGGCAATTTTTATATATATTAAAGAAACTAGAATAACATAATTAAGTGCCACTTGCCAATTTTTTCCAGTTCTGTGTAATGTTAACTGAACATATAAAACATATTTTCTCCTGCTGTTGACTTTTTATTGTCCTGGGCCTGTAGTAAATGTAAGGCTGCTTTGCTTAAGGGTATAATTTTGTGCAGGAAACCACAATAAGGTCTGGGAATAATTGCCACAAAGACTAAGATTAAAAGATAAAGTTAGCAAAAATCTTTTGACATTTCTATCAAAGTCTGTACTCTAGAAGAAAAATTCCAGTTATTTCTTCAATGATGAAATCATTATTAGAGGAAATGCTGTTGCAGATTTCATTTTTTTGTATAGTCCAGCAAATTTTCTACCTTCATATTTGTTCTTACTTTAGAAAAAATTTAGAATATTGAATCTTTTTGGAGCCAAGTCCCATTTAATTTTAGAATGAAGTAGCCATATCCTTAAGAGAGAAAAAAAATTCAGATTTCCAGTTTTCTGTAGCTTTAAATATGTTTATCATGCTTGCCCCTTCCCCCGGTCCTATCACAAAATCAATCTCCTCATTCCATTTTTCTTAATGACATTAGGGGAAATAAAATAAATTTGGTCTTGGGGCGCCTGGGTGGCTCAGTTGGTTAAGCAACTGCCTTCGGCTCAGGTCATGATCCTGGAGTCCCAGGATCGAGTCCCGCATCGGGCTCCCTGCTTGGCAGGGAGTCTGCTTCTCCCTCTGACCCTCCTCCCTCTCATGCTCTCTGTATCTCATTCTCTCTGTCTCAAATAAATAAATAAAATCTTTAAAAAAAAATAAATTTGGTCCAAATTGTTGTTATTATGGAAAGATTCTGGTTCTTTCCTGGGGTGTCACAGAGTGGCCCTGAAGGTAGCCCTGCATTGGTTTTTGTGATCCTAGACCTCCCTAAGTCGAGGTCCTTGGGATCCAGAGAGCATATACATCCCAAGGGTACATCTTTTTGCATTTCACTCTAGAATGCTGAAGTTAGTGTAAGGATTTTTGTAATGTACCTAAAAGTGGTCTGTAGTTAACAGCTTTAACTCAACTGTGCTGGAGATCTTTGAGGAATTATGCTATGGTCTTTTCCCCATCTGTATCTTTAGCTCAGTATAACCCCCTAGTAAAAGTGGGGAATGTACTCTTCCTGCACTCTCCTAGACAGCTTGCTCCTTACCCCCTACATGCCTGGTCTTGGGACAGTTCCCTAGAACACCATCAACACTTTTATTTGGAGGTTTTATTAGAAAGATTGCAGGGAGGCAAGATCCAAAGACAGCTCCTGTGGCTAGTTTCTTATCAGAAAACTGTCCCTGGATATGGCAAAACATGTTAATGTGAGAGAAATAGGAGGGAAGAGAGTCTGATTTCACAGTAAAAACAAAGCATTGTTCTTTCCCTCAAATATTTATTGGGCATATTACAGGCATGGAGCTCATGCCACATGCAGAGAAGGTATTTTAAGACTTATTTTAAGTAGACATTCAACTTCCTGAACTAATACAGACATAAATGGTAAATAAGAATGCAGTATATTAAGGCGTTTTTTGTTTGTTTTTTCAGAAGAGCCCTCAGCCTTTATTGTGAAATCATTACAAGAAAGATATATCATGCTGTTAATATGCAACGTCAATGACAAAGATCCACACTATTGGGAGGCTTTGGTTCATGTGGTTTCTATTTCAACATGTGAATCCATAGTTATTTGAATAGGTCTGCAAGTAAATGATGACTTGATCACCATCTTGAAAATTCACTTTCCTTGTTCTGACTTTGTACAGAACAGTGTTGGTGTTGAATAGAGAAATAGCAAACAGTAATTTCAGCTGGTTGAATTCCAAAGCTCTGTTTTCCACAGACACATAAAATTAGTTGAGAGTAGCCAACATTCTGGCCTGTACTGCAGTCTGGGTGTGCTGTGTAGGCTTCTGTTACTACATCCCGTCTGCAAACCAGGTGCACAAAACATTGTAAGGAAGTGAAGTCTGGTTGCTGGTAATTAATGGAGTTATTTGGTGAATGAAAGTCAAAGCAGTAGCAATATATTATGCTGGAGAGTGTTAGAGAAGTTTTCCTGAAGCTAGAATGGAATCTTGCAAATGAAAGCTTCTAATCTCAGTGAACTGGGATATTCTTGCACTTATTAAAATTCAATTTCTGATTATCAACCCTTGCTTAAAGAAGAGGGGAGAGGAAAAAAGATTTTTATGGGGTGGATAAAATGTTCTCTATAAAGCAAATATGGCAAAACTACTCGTTGTGATGAACTGTGAAAATAATGGCCCACTAAACATCTTACTGTGCTTAAGGGCTAAATTTAAGGCTGTGTCACCTCTCTCTTCTCAAACTGTGTGTCCTCTGGCTAAGCATGGTTCATGATTGGTGCTGGAATCTAGATTTCATGTTCTCCCATATTTGGTACAGTCTCTAGATACAGTCATGACTTAAATGATGTTTAATGATGGAAATGTGACTGCTTATTTGGAAAAAATGGAAAGGAGCAGTAGTAGAAGTCATAGATGAAAGATAATCATGATGTATGTTGAATAACCATGAATAAATAATTTCTATTTTATTAAAAGGGAAATATCCTACAAACTAATGAGAATTTTTGGAGGATTTATAGATCATGTGTTCATATAATAACTCTAAGCTACTTATTTCAAAGAAAATTGAGGAATAATAATCCCATTAATGCAAGAAAGTTATCCTATTTGCATCCAAAGTCAAATTGATAAAGAGGAAATAAAAGCAAAAGCAAAGCAAAACAAGAAAATAACTTTTTTACCTATTAAAAAACTGTCATCTTTTTCTATATATTAAATGTGGAGTCAGATTTCCAGCTGTTTTGGATAGACAGCAATCAATTAACAAGTACCTATCAGTCACTACTAGGTCTTCAACATTGGACCAGACTGAGCTACTGTGATCTGTAACAGAATCATCTGGGCAGTTTATAAATGCAGATGGTGATAAGGCACTAGAATCTTGTTGCGAACCCAGTTTGAGTTTCATTATTCTGGAAGCGTTATCCTAAAGAAGTGAAACACCTAAGTCTTTCTGCAAAAGGGGAGGAGATTACTGTATAGTTCAGGAGACTAGGCCTTTACACAGAAAATAAAAGCAAGTAATTGATGACAATTGTAATTTTCCTCAGATAACAAATACTACTTCTTATATTTGGACTGAGGCAGTATGTTGATGATTAAAATTCGGTTGATCAGTTAGAAATGACATATCACTTGCCTAGACTACTGATGGTAAATTTTTTTTTCTTGGTGGTAGGCTCTTTTTGAATTTGATGGCTATTTGAAACTTTTGCAAAAAGAATATGTTTTAAATTATAGGTAGTTGAAAAATGAAAATGATTCCAACTACATACCTTCAAATTATGATGCATATAAAATATATACAACCAAAATAGTATAGATACCTACTTTTAAACATGTTTTCTTAGAGAAAGTTGAGGCATAGTTCTTTGGTTTCCTTGATGGGTGACAATTGAAGCTAAAAATGTTGATAAAATTACCCATGGGTAGTGTTTAGAAAACAAAGAAGAATGGAAGAAGAGCAACACTGAAAGACACAAACAGAGGGGAGAATGAAAGAAGAAAAGCTCATGAAGGAGAATAAGAGGCAATAGCCAAAGAGAAGAGATGCCAAAAGTATTATGACAGGAATGGGGGGGAATGTATTTTCAAGGACAGTGTGAGCAATATTGCTAAGTGTTATTGAGGTCAGGTAAGGTAAAGAGGGCAACGATGTGGTTGGCTATTTTAAGAGAAGTAGTAAAGTTCTCAGGACTTCAGGAAGTCATGGATCTATAAGACTAAAAATTATGGTTTTTTGTTTTTTTGTATGGATTTTGTAGTTCTCTGGGGTAATAGCAAGGCTCAGTATTTAAAAGGTGACTGATCAGGAGTCATTTGTCCCAGGTGAGTGAGTTTTTAGGAGGTGATAGATGATCCTACCAAGTAAAAGTGGCAGATTGGTTCTGACATGCAGGATTAAGTCCAGAGGTGCCACAGTTGTGCTCTCACATTTTACAATGATCATCACAGAAAAAAAATGCTATTAAATGAATATGCCATGTAACATTTATCAGAAAGAAAATTATAAATAGAGTATTTCATATTATCTGTTATTAAGTGACTTGAATAGTGACATAATTTAGAAATGTTCTAAGATCTAAAGATCTAAGGAAGTGACTTAATACTGGCTACACATTATAGTCATTCAGGGAAGTAAAAAAGCAAGCAAACAAACAAACAAAACACCAAAAAACAAAAACAAAAGAAATTCTTGGCAACAACCCAATCCAGTTGGATTTTAAAAGCCCCCTGAGACTTCTGGCTTCAGCTCTGACATATAAAGAGCTTAGAAGTCATCATTCCTGTCCTTATAACAAGTAAAGATCAGAACAAACTAAAAATCACTGATTTTTGTTGAACCTACCAGAAGACTGAAATCATAGGGAAAACCACTCTCCCCAAATGTAGAGAGATTGATGAATCCAGACATTTACAGCCAGCAGGGTAAAAATATTTATATCTATATCTGTATCTATACACACACACACACACACACACACCTAGGAATATCTTATTCAAACTGCAGAAAGTCAAAGGGTAAGAGAAAATTTTGAGGGAATGAAAAAGAGGGAGGGGCTCCTGGGTGGTTCAGTCATTAGGCGTCTGCCTTCGGCTCAGGTCACGATCCCAGGGTCCTGGGATTGAGCCCCGCATCGGGCTCCCTGCCCTGCAGGAAGCCTGCTTCTCCCTCTTCCACTCCCCCTGCTTGTGTTCCCTCTCTCGCTGTGTCGCTCTCTGTCAAATAAGTAAATAAAATCTTTAAAAAAAAAAAAAAAGAGGGAATGAAACCCCTTACCTATAGAGAAACAGGATAAAAATTACAGCAGACTTCTCATCAGAAATCATGCAAGCAAGGAGAAAGTGGACTGAGTTGTTTAAAGTATTGAAAGAAAGACTCAGTAACCTAGAATTCTATATCCAGCAAAATTATCCTTCAGTAGTGGAGAAATGAAAGTCACCTAAATGTTTTATTTTTTTATCATTATTTAAAAAAATATTTTATTTATTTGAGAGAGAGAGAGCATGCATGAGCAGAGGGAAGGAGAAAAGGGAGAGGGAGAAGCAGATCCCCCACCAAGCAGTGAGACCTATGTGGGACTCAATCCTAGGACCCCGAGATCATGACCTGTGCTGAAGGCAGACACTTAACCAACTGAGCCATGCAGGTGCCCCTTAAATATTTTAAATTAACTCCTTAAGTGTTTTTAATTGAGAACCCCTGGTTAAGATAAAGGTGGCTTAGATTGCATGAACATATAGAATTCTTCTTCTTCTTTTTTTTTTTTAAGACTGTATTTATTTGCGAGAGAGAGAATGAGAGACAGAGAGCATGAGAGGGAGGAGGGTCAGAGGGAGAAGCAGACTCCCTGACGAGCAGGGAGCCTGATGCGGGACTCGATCCCGGGACGCCAGGATCATGACCTGAGCCGAAGGCAGTCGCTTAACCAACTGAGCCACCCAGGCGCCCCATATAGAATGATTCTTATGAATAGTTTTAGTCAAAAATTATTAACTTAAAATACACTCCTTTGTCTTTCACTAACCACTAAGGATGAATCTGGCTTTATGAACCCAGTTTTTTCCCCTCGCCTTCCTTTTTAAAAATTTTTAAAAATTTATTTAAAAATTTTAGACAAAATTTTCCAGGCCCTGTGTCCCCAGGACCTGAAACTGGGAGCCATGAGTCAGTCAGTCCTATGCTGCTGGAGCTGCTGGAGCACTGGGATGGAGCCTGTTAGCTACAGCCAGACTAACAAGCCATCAACAGTGCCTCCTCTCCTTGAGAACCTTCCTACCTAACAAAGAGAAAGAGAAGGTGGAGAACAAGGCTGATTTAAGACTCAGAGGAGAATTTTTAATATGTTTTCTTCCTCTCACTTTTTTTTGAGAGAAATTAGAATAAAATTATAGGCAGCATTTGAGGGAAACTTACGGACAAAGAAAGGGGGTTTTTAAATACGTGTTTCTTTGGAATATATCACCTAATGGTGTTTGGATGATGTCAGCATATAAATTGAGTTACCTTTTATTGCTCTGTGTTTTGTCTCTGCTCTAACACTAGACCGGTGGGTTATGGCTTCAAAAAGTAGTAGAGACATCTTCCACAAGGATTCTCATAAGCTTTTCTTCAAGTTTGTCGAAACCATCATATGCTCATTAAGATTTCTATAATCATACAGTTGATATGGTTGGAAGTTTTTAAAGTCTGAATTGTGATAGGTTCAGGGAGGCTTCTACTTGTTTTGGCAAGGGCATGGCAAAAATCTGTCTTGGGAATGGCTGCTTCACATTACTTGATATATGGTCTGCAGCATATATAGTGCTAGATTAATTTGACCACAGAAAGATGTCAGTAGATTACTCAAAGTATTTCTAGAAAAATGGACAGTTTTGAAAAATTATCTTACAAGGGGGAACATATTTTTATCTGGATCCAGTTTTTGTACAAGTTTATCTGAAAGCTAAAAATGTGCCTTGAGCTTCAGTGGGTCAGAAATAGAACAATTTCAGCAACCAGTCAAGCATTGTTTCTTTCCATTCCCCTTTTATTCTCCTTTATTCGATTTTATTTTTCTCCTAATGAGAAGATAGTATATGGGTTGTAGGATTATGGAAGGCATTGGGCGTATTTACCTTCAGGATTTGTAACTGATTTGGGCTTCTTTTTGCTTTTCTTTTGGAGGAAGAGATTGGGGAGACAAAAAACTGAACTCATTACCTGGTGATAAAGCTTTCTCTGACTTTTTCTTTGCCTTAGCCATATAAAGCAGAAGTCCTGCACAGGCTGGTAAGCTAATGACAGGCTGAGGGATGGGGTCTTCTGGCAGAGTGGTATAGTGCTAGAGTGAAATATTTTGTGGTCATTGAGCCCTTAATCCGATGAAAATTCTTTCTCCCATCACTCACTGTATGGAGTTGGAGGAATCTAGAAAATCTGGCCATTTGCTCATTCCTTCTGCATAGGATTAAATCATGAATAGTGATAACAACTAACCATTTTGAAAGTACACACACAAACACACACACAACCTTATTTAATCTTTAAAAACTGTTAAATTATATAATTGATATAAACCAAAGGATACATATGTAAATTATGTAAATTATAATTATAAAATGCTCAGGTATGAAACCAAAGTCACTGAAGGCTCATATGCTACTCTCCTATCACAATCCCTTGCTTTTCCAACAACCTCTGTGCTGAACATTGTTTATCATTACCTTGTCATAAAAAATAGTTTCCGACTGCATATGAATCCCTAAACAGTTGAGCTTTATAAAAATGTTATCATATTATATATAGTCTTCTGGGTCTTATTTTATCAATATTATACTTCTACAATTCATTCATGGTTTTGCATGTAGTTGTAAATTTATTCTATAGAATTTTATTGAGTATAACATAATTTATTCATTTTTCTAATGCTGAAGCACATTTCAGTTTCTATTGTTTTGCAATTATAAATAATTCTGCTCTGAAGTTTCTTGTATAAATCTTCTGGTGAACTTATACAAACATTTCTCTAGGATTGGAGTTCCTATGACGTAAAAGGCATAAAAATGTTTAAGACATAAAAATCTTTCACTTACATGATAGTGCCCAATTATTTTGCAAAATGATCGTAACAATTTACTTTCCCACGAGTAACGTATATGAGTTCCTGTTGATCCACATTACCCTCTAATACTTGGTAGTATCTGACTTCTTAGTTTTTCCAATGTAGTGGATATAAAATGGTATCTCACTGTAGTCTTAGTTTGAATTTATGTGATTACTGATGCTGTGCATTTTCTTTTCTATTTATTCACATTTATAGTCCCTCTTTTGTAGAATGTCTTTTATTTGCTTATTTTTCTATTACTTATCTTTTACTTACCAATTTATAGTCTCTTATATTATAACTATACTATTCCTTTGTGCTACAAGTAACTTGTCTCAGTTTAGTCTATAGTTTTACTTTTTTTTTTTTTTAAGATTTTATTTATTTGACAGAGAGAGCACAAGCAGAGGGAGAGAGAGGGAGAAGCAGGTTCCCTGCTGAGCAAGGAGCCCGATGTGGGACTCGATCCCAGGACCCTGGGATCATGACCTGGGCCGAAGGCAGCCACTTAACCGACTGAGCCACCCAGGCGTCCCTTTACTTTGTTTTTTGATAACAGAAATTTTTTTCCCAATTTCATTGAGAATTAATTACCATACATCACTGTATAACTTTAAGATATACAGCATGATGGTTTGATTTATGTATATTGTGAAATGATTACCACGATAGGTTCAGCTAATATCCATCTTCCCATCTAGATACAATAAACAGAAAAGGAAGAAGAAAAAAAAGAAAAACATTCTTCTTGTGATGAGAACTCTTAGGATTTATTCTCTCTTTTTTAAAGATTTTATTTATTTATTTGAGAGACAGTGCACACAAGGGAAGAGGCAGAGGGAGAAAGAAGGAGAGGGGGAGGGAGAGAATCTCAAGTAGACTCTGTGCTGAGTGCATAGCCTGATGCAGGGCTGGATCTCATCACCCCGAGATCATGACCTGAGCTAAAATGGAGTCGGATGCTTAACCGACTGAGCTACCCAGGCATCCCAGGACTTACTCTCTTTAACAACTTTTCTATATACCATACAGAAATGTTAGCTATAGTCATCATGTTGTACATTACAACCCTAGCATTTATTTATCTTAAAACTAGAAGTTTGTATCTATGACCACCTTCCTTCAATTCTCCCTCTCTTCACCCTCCAACTCTAGTAACCACAAGTCTGATCTCCTTTTCTGTGAGGTGTTTTGTTTTGTTTTGGTTTGGTTTTTTTAGATTCCATGTATAAGTGAGATCGTACAGTATTTGCCTCTCTCTAACTTATTTCACTCAGCATAATGTCTTTAGGGTCCATCCATGCTGTTACAAATGGTAAGATTTCCTTTTTATGGCTGAATTGAATTCCATTTATGTATATATATTACAATTTCTTTATCCATTTATCCATCAATGGACATTCAGATAGCTTCCATGTCTTGGCTACTGTAAAAAAATGCTGCTGTGAACATGGGGGTGCAGATAGCTTTTGGAGTTAGTGTTTTCATTTCCTTTGGATATATTCCCAAAAGTGGAATGAACCATATGGTAGTTCCATTTTTAATTTTTTAAGGATCCTTCATCCTATATTCCAAGAGGCTGTACCAATTTACAACCACACCAGTAGTGCACAAAGATTCTCTCTTCTTCATATCCATGTCATCATTTGTTATCTCTTGTCTTTTTTTATGATTGCCATTTTAACATGTGTGAGTGATATCTCATTGTGGTTTTAATTTGTATTTCCATAATGAGTAGTGATGTTGAACATCTTTACATATACCTGTTGGCCTTTCACATATCTTCTTTGGAGAAATATCAGTTCAGGTCCTTTGCTCATTTTAAAATTGGGTTATTTTTAATTTTAGTTTTTTTTTTTCCACTATTGAGTTGTATGAGTTATTTATATATTTTGGGTATTAACCCCTTATCAAGTATATGGTTTGCAAATATTTTTTTGCATTCTTTAGGTTGTCTTTTAAGTTTGTTGATGGCTTCTTTTGCTGTATTAACAGAAATTCTTAATTTTAATGTAATTTAATCAACCTACTTTTGAAAATCATCCTTTTTTTCTTGCACTTAATTTAATACACTCTTTCCTATTTTAAGGTCATGGGTATTCTACTTTCGTTTCTTAAATTTTAAAGTTTTCCTTCCACATGTCTTTATTTATTTATTTATTAAAAATTCTTTTTGTTAACATATAAAAAGACTCAACCTTTCTTCAGGGAATTATAACCCATTTCTTTCATTTGTCTCATATTCTCATATCCTTGTATGTATGGGTTCATTTCTGGTCTCTCAGTTTAGTTACATTAGTTAATTTGTCTATCCCATGCCCTCAATACTATCTTAATTATTATAGCTTTACAATAAGCATTGATGTTTCATGGGGGCTTATCACACCATCTTCTTTTTTAAAATTTTTTAAATTAACATATAATGTATTATTGTTTCAGGGGTACAGGTCTATGATTTATCAGTCTTACACAATTAACAGCCCTCACCATAACACATACCCTTCCCAATGTCCATCACCCAGCCACTCCATCCCGCCCCCTCTCCAGCAACCCTCAGTTTGTTTCCTATGATTAAGGGTCTCTTATGGTTTGTCTCCCTCTCTGGTTTCATCTTGTTTCATTTTTTCCTCTCTTCCTGTATGATTCTCTGCCTTGCTTCTTAAATTCTGCATATCAGTGAGATCATATGATAATTGTCTTTCTCTGATTGACTTATTTCGCTTGGCATAATTACCCTCCATTTCCATCCATGTCATCCAAATGGCAAGATCTCATCTTTTTGATGCCTGCATAATATTCCTGTGTGTGTGTGTGTGTGTGTGTGTACCACATCTTTATCCATTCATCTGTTGTCACACCATCTTCTTATCCTTCTTTAGAAATACTTTCAATTCTTCCACATAAACTTAGAATTAACTTATCAAATTCTTTGTAAAACCCTATTACAATTTAGATTTAAATTAAATAAATCCAAAAAGTCAATTTGAGAAGTGACATCTTTAAAACATTGAGGATTCCTACCTATGGTGCAAATGGTGTTAGTTTACATGAAATTACTGATTTTAAAGTATGTTCAGTAGAATGGACTTGATATACCAAACATTCAAGAAAGAAATATCAGTTCTACACAAACTCTTTGAGACCACGGAAGAGGAGTGAAAACTTCTAGATTCATTTTATAAAGTCAGAACCTTTTTTTTTTTAGATTTTATTTATTTATTTGTCAGAGAGAGAGAGAGAGACAGAACACAAGAGGGAGATGCAGCCTCCCTGCTGAGCAAAGAGCCCAATGTGGGACTCAAACCCAGAACCCTGGGATCATTACCTGAGCCGAAGGCCGATGCTTAACTGACTGAGCCATCCAGGTGCCCAAGTCAGAACCTTTTAACAAAACCAGACAAAGACATTACAGGAAAAGAAAACCATAGGCTGGTATTTCTCATGAAAACATATACAAAGATCCTTAGTAAAATATAATCAGATTAGGATCAACAATTTTAAGAAAATGTTATGACACCAAAGTTGAATGGGATTTACCCTCGAAAAATAAGGCTCGTTCCATACTCAAAATCAATGCAATCAGGATATCAATAATTAAAGAAGAAAATCCATATGATCATATTTATACAGAAGAAGCTTTTGACAAAATTCAACATCCATTCATGATGAAATTCTTGACAAATTAGAAATTAAAGATTATTTTCTCAACCCAAAAAAAGGTCTTCTCCCCTCCTCCCCACCCCCCAAATTAATTAACATAATACTTCATTGAGAAAGACTGAATTCTTTTCTCTTAAGATTGGGAGAGAGGAAAGTATGCTCACTCTCCTCTCACTTCAATTTTGCATTATGTTGGAAGTCTTAACCAGTGCAACAAGGGAAGTAAATAGGTAAATAAATAAATTCCATGCAGATTGGAGAGAAAGGAGTAAAACGTACTCTGTTTATAGATGGCATGATTGTCTATGAAGAGTGTACACAGAACCTACAAAAAAGATATTAGATTTAAAAATTGAGTTTAGCAAGGTCAGAGGATACTAGGTCAAAATGTAAAAGTCAGTTGTATTGCTATATACTAGTAGGAACAATTTGAAATTGAACAGAAATCTACAGTGGAGTTTAATGACTGGACGCTCATTAATTTGGTAAAGTTAACTTATTTTTCCACATATAGGATGTCATTAAAAAAGCCTGGTCAAGATTTTCAGAGCCCTTCAAAGAAATAAATTTATTCATTGGTTTGGACTTCTCATGGTTCATCATAATCTTGGTATTATTTCAAATCTCTGATGATGTACTCACAACTCAGCAGTTGTTATATGCAACACAGATTGACAAGAACTGTTGTTTTCAACAATACATCTGAAATAGCTTTGGTTGAGTTCAAATAATTTGTGGACAGAAAAGGCATGTGATCTGCATCATGGCATCTCATCACCCAACAACGTATGCTTAATAAGTTATAAGGAGGGGACAAAAAAAAAATTTCCTGAATAAGCCTGTTGAAGGTGACAGTTGAAAAGACCTTCAGATCTCTTGGAACCCAACGTGTCACTGTGAATTTCATAAAAAAAAATGTCTTTCTGAATTGCTTACAGGGTGAACCTATTTATAGATACTAACTTGCAAGTGAAGGATAAATGTGGTCTGGATATGGTTCAGCTTTTATTTACTTTTAACTTAAATGTTAGATTTTCTTCAAAACACTGACTTGAAGCATGGTAGATTCCTATTTCCTTAATATGGATTTTTTGGCGTATGTTTTATAAGGCACATTATATAATATGGCACTGTTATGTTCGTAAGCTGCCAAGGTGTTTCTTCCTAGCAGACTTGATGATAGATGTACCATTATGTGTGTCTCCACCAGAGCTACAAGGCATTGAACATTTTTTCTCTGCCACATGTCTGCAAGACCCTCAAAAAAGGAAATAATTATTTTCAGACCACCACAGTGACCTAAGTAAAAACATCTGGTATTTCTGTAACCAGTATCGTAGAAAGGTAGATACACTAAAAGCGACCCATTTGTGGGTTAAGTCGTTATTTTAGAGGGCCATTATATATTCCATAAAGATATGATTTTTATTTTTCTATATACATTTGTTCATTTGTTCAAATATTTGTCTCAAATATTCTGAAGATGTTTGAGAAGGTGGTACGTATCAGACAGTGAACCAAGATACTTAAATAATTGTGTAGGAAGCAAAGTGAAGCAAATTGTATGGGATTATTTCTAAAAACTTGTCAGTCCAGAAGAACAAAATCTTCAAATACAGAGGCAATAAAGTACTCAGTTCTCTAAATACAAGTAAGATTACCTTTTCATTCTGTCTGAGAGAGAATCTGTATAAAAGACAGTTGTCATCACATGGCCTAAAACTATCACTGTTCTATGACTGAATGTTATGCACAATTTTATTTCCTACTTCTCTGTTTCAGATAAGAATACCAAATTAAATATCTAAAACATTTAAAATATGAAATGTTGCCAGAAAGGTAAAAGGATATGTTAGCTCCTGCTGTTCTGTTCTGTCAAAGTAACTTTAAAATGTACTTGAGCTGGAAGGAAGTGAGATGGACCATAAAGGCTTGTATCAGATCCTTGTTACCCTCTGCAGGGGTAACATCGTTTCAGAAACAAGAGAAAGTGAGGATTCAGTAAAGTGGACTTTATGGCAGCATTGGTATTCATGTCCTTGAATTCCGTTTACACAAAGGAAAAACAGGGTAAAAAAGCCCAGAAATATTTTGTGGGTAGCTTGTATAGTTCAAAACCAGTTTATTTGCTTTGGTGGCTAATTCTTTGTAAGCAAATTCTCATGTTTTTCCAGCCACAGTGGCCACACCATTGTTCAGAGAAGTACACTTTCTGTATTATGATATTAATAACTAGGAGTGACTCGTTACCACAAATGTGGAAAAGAGGGAAAAACTTAAACATATTTCTTTTATATGAATGATGCCATTGGAAAAAGAATTTTATAAAATCAGAGGCAAGACTTAGGACACATAAAAGGCATCTATTAGTTTTTACAAGCTTGTTTTGAGCTCACAATTTAAGTTTGGGGGTCTAGTCAGCAGAATGCATTTTTTAAAACCTGCACTCTGGTGATCTCCATTCAGATGAAAACAATAGAAATATATGTAAGTCCTTATAGGTTTTTACAGATGAATTTAAGTATTTGAACCATCTAGCAGATTTAAGGGAAAATATCACTTTGATCTTATTTCTTTAGACTGAAGGCTCTGTGTGGCCAAAGGGGATGCATCTAAACTCCCCGAAGCCTTGTAATAGTTATGGGAACATATTCCTGTTGAGTTCATTGCATCTGCAGTAAAACAGTATTTGAATCAGCTTGAGTGGTGCCTTAGATTTCCCATAACCCAACAGCAGTTTTGCGTTTCTTAAAACACAGAATATGAGGTCACTGTATCAAATTATATGGTTTCATTGATAATGAGAAGAAATTTTAGGACTCTAAAAACATCTTACTTAAGCTTATCTTATCTAAGATTAGATAATTATGTATTTCTTTTACCTCATGCCAGAGGACACACCAGGGGATCAGAGAAGGAGGGGTAGCAAAGAGACAAATGGAAGAGGCAACCCACTATGGGGTAATCAGTATGATGGAGTATAATGGGAGTTGAGGAGTGAGCTACAACTTATAGCACAGAGTAGTCAGCACGATGAAGTATGGATCTCAGGAGTACACTTCTTGTTGTGGGAAGATATTCTGTCTCTGTGAACACAGAATCCTCAGATTTAACATTAGATATTATAGGACCTAACTTGCAAGATCATGTAAAGTCATAGAATATTGCTTGATCCTAAGGTTGGAACACAGTTGGTTCCCAATAATATCTGGCTTCTCTGCTTCCTACTATAGCATTTATTATTCAATATGGGAATTCTATTTTAAGCATAGTGGATTTTGAGGTCCTTGAGGAACGAACCATTTCTCATTCATATTTATACTCTCAGCACCTTATCACACCTGGTGATGATGGAATTCAAAAATATTCAATGGAAATAATAGAATTTTTTGTGTACAGAAAGCTCATGAGAGGAAATATTTCAAAAATAAACATGTTAAAAGTTACCTAACTATTAGTGGTAGCACTAAATAGTAGTCGTGCTGGTAGAAGAAGAAATGGTTTTCAAATGTGGTGTAGGATTTGGAAGTCAGGGGAGTGTGGTTCAGGAGAGTTCCTTATCAGTTGCTACAGATGTTCATTAGTTCCCAGTTAACGGCTCTGTAAGAATCAAAGATGCACTTGATTCTTCAGATCCTGCTTGCTCCAAGGAGCCTCTGCAAGCACTCTAGGTCAAATGAACTCTTTCTCCCCCCCCCCCCCCGCCACATGCTGCCATCTTCACAGTCAAGGTGATGGTCAGTGGCAGTCCAGATCACAGAGCTGGTTGTTACTGTGTACCAGGCACTGTCTCAGGCCTTGAGGATAGAGCTGAGTAAGACAGCCAAGGTCCTTGTTGCCGTGCCACATGTATTCTAGTTGGGGTACCAACATTGGGGTGAGAACCCGATTCACTTTTAAAATTCTGTTTCACATGTATAAATCTTGTCTCCATTTCTTTTGTTCCCAGCAAGACCACTAGTTCCATTAAAATAGAAAATTGTCATATACTTCCTTCACAGCATTACCCTTGCTAGGAACAAATGTCTAAAAAGCAAAACCAAACAGAAACTAGTGACTGGGATGAGATGACAGGTTCTCCATTTGCTGCTCTCAGTCCTACCACTCTTTGTGTCCCTTAAATCAATTTTGGGAAATAGAAATGGGTTATCTAAGCATATTCCTAAATAGAAATGGTTGGGGAACCTCTTAAAAGAGAAGCAGTTAATCATAAGACAAAATACTTACCGTCACATCCACAGTAGGTGCTCACCTGACACTTGCCCCCAAATAGTGGGTTGTCTTAATTTTGGTCAAAGGTGACTGTCTTGTATTCACCTCATATCACAGTGTGAGAGAGGTTACAAGAAAAATAACATTTTTGAATTCTAAATAGTGAATGGAATTGATTAGATGATATTCCAAACCTATGGGTCCTAATTATTCTGCAAGCTATTGAGATGCAGCTGAATTATGTTTTCCCCTGGGATTCACAGGCCCAAGTTATGATGGGATGGCTTATAGCTGGATTTCTGAATTCATTTTATAGACTACTCATCTATGGTAAGAATGTCCAGTACAAACATAAAAACACAAAGTTATATGCTAACTATCAAAGTTACTTGGTAACTTGAAATAATAAAATTAGTAAAATTCTTTACAGAATTTGGAAAAAACACCAGCATTATAGAATAAAATCTTAAAAATCCAAGAAGTATTTAAAATTAATTAAATTACTTCAGTGGGAATTATTATAGAACATGCAGAAGATTAGATTTGGTCCAACTCATAGGATTTGCTTCCTTATGCAGGTGTGTGTGTGTAAATTGCTTTAATTGACACACAAAGGAAGATCACAGGGTGAAGTAACAAAACACTTTCTTTAACAAGATGTATTGACATAATATGAGAAAGTACAAAGAATATTGTTTCTTCAGTATCTATACTCATATTATCAAATATTAAATAAAATCAATAACTAATTCCATATCTAGCTTTAATTGGTAGTTTTCAGTAATTTGGAGTGAAATACAAAACATTTAAAAATTTGAAAAAATGACTAGAATCAGACTTAAAAAGAACTGTTTCACAAAATTAAACATAAGGAAGATATCAAATGGGTTAGTATTTTGGGAAGAGGATATAAGGATGGCCCGTTTGAAGAACCTTCAATGCAACACATCAGCACATCACATTAAGTCCTCCAGGCAAGGGAGAGCTAGAGCTCTAGTCTCTATTTCCTTATAATATCCCCTTACTCATGGGATAACGTACTGTGTTTTTAAAATACCTAAGTTATTCATTAGGGAAGGAACTCTGGAGGGTGAGGGTAAAGCTTGATGTTCTTGCAACAGAACTGAAATGCTAGTTCAACTCCTTGTATAGAATGACTAGTGTCTTAGAGAAGGCAAACCCAATAATTCCTCAAAGTAACGGGAAACATTCCCTGCAAAAGGAAGCAGGCGATGAAGTACCCGGAGCTTTTCCAGCCTTCCTTATAGCCTAGGGGAAGAATTTGAATGTTGGGAGTAGGAGGATAGAATTTGAAACATTTCTGCCTCTCGTGTGCAGAACTGATCTTTTATGTCTAGAAAAATGTGTAGAGCATAAAGTTGAAAATACTATATACATACCCTTCTAAAATAGTATGTTTCTAATATTAAACTCTACAGACATAGATGAATAAAAATGTCTAAAACCTGGGAAATGGTGCACTCTTTCAAGGGGAAGCAAATAGAAAACCAAAACAAAATGGGAAGTTCTAAGAAATAATCTTATATTCTGCATTTTATGGAGGGGAAGGGCTCACCAAGAAAGTTGCTTTGGTTTCAGGAAACTTCCTGATGTGATCATACTTGGGTAAGTAAAAATATTTAATTTTGTGTCTGCATAATTCTATTGACTTGATTCTTTTATTTCTTTCCTGGAAATTATTTATTTTTTACTATCCTTATTGGAATGGTGAATTAAACATTTTCTTCTTTATTCAAACTATTAAGTGGAAAAACCCAAATGGGATTATCTCAAATAGTTAATATATATTTATGAAAATAGTCATCCTAAAAATACATAGAAAATTTATACTGGCAAAAATATAACTGTTCACAAATGTTAAAGGTGTAAAGAACAAACAAAAGAGTCTGTTGACTACACCATTAATTTTATTTTAACATATGTCTTTAATAAGAAAAATATCCATTGGCTTCTTGACTCTGTGGATATTGTTAAAACATAAAAAGATTATCTGAAAATATTACTTTTTTTTAATCTGCAGATTTTTTTTAATTTTATTTTTAAATTTTATTATGTTATGTTAATCACCATACATTGCATCATTAGTTTTTGATGTAGTGTTCCATGATTCATTGTTTGCGTATAACACCCTATGCTCCATACAATACGTGCCCTCTTTAATACCCATCACCAGGCTAACCCATCCCCCCATCCTCCTCCCTTCTAGAACCCTCAGTTTGTTTCTCAGTGTCCATAGTCTCTCATGGTTCGTCTCCCCCTCCGATTTTCCCCCCTTCATTTTTCCCTTCCTACTATTTTTTTAACATATAATGTATTATTTGTTTGAAAATATTACTTTTAAATAATAGCTTTCTACATGATTTTTATCTGTTCAAAGAATAATGAGGAAGAGTGATAAAGTGGAATATGATTGTGTGAAAAGGGGAAGGAGGAAATGATTGTAAGTATCTGCCATAATGGGTTAATGTCTATATGAGAAAAGATGATTTTTTGATATGTAGAGTCCAAGAAATCATGGACCCAGAAACTGGTGGAGGAATTAATAACAGAACTGCGTATTTAAAGACCTGGAGGCACAAAGGTCATGGCACATTCATAAACCTGAAATAAGTTCACCATGGCTGGAACCTATGTTTAATTTAACAAAACATTAGGGGTCCTTCTGTAGTGGATGTAGAGCAGACAATTACAACTGATCTGTGGTCATGATTTTTAAATATTTCTGTGATCTGTAACTACAGAGCTGTTAAATAATGATTAGTAAATCTAATTTTAAATTGCCTATCAAACAATTCGAGAAATTTAAGAGCAAGCTAATGTTATGGGAGCATTACTCTAATTAGAAGCAAATATTCTTATAGATTCAGCTCAAATGATAAAAAAAAATTGGAGTTAAATAAGAAGCATACCATTCTACTTTGTTTCTAAAGAATCAGCACAACCCTAAAAGATATATAGCAACACTTTCCAAATAACATGGGTTTGGTTTTCAAAATTCTTGGTACCTTCAGAAAAATAGTACGATCTTGTTGTAATACTATTCATGATTTGATAGAATTCACATAATGCTATTTGATTATTCTTTATTCATTTATTTAAGAAACAGTTACTGAAGACATACCTTATGCCAAGAATGACCTACAAACCTATGAAATACTCATCTTTGTTAACTAACTTTTACTTTCATGAGTATTAATGGTAACAGTGTTACCATTTCACACTACCAGGTCACTAAAAAATGTTTTTAAAGTTCTAAAAATACAATGTGTTGGTGAGGATGTGTTGGAATGGGAACATCATGCAAGTGTAACGATTACCATTACTGTGAACAACCATTTCATATTACCTGGTAAGGTAATAAATGCACACATACCATCAATCCTGCTCCTAGGTAGGCGTGTATACTAGACAATGTGTTATAGCAGCAAAAACTACAAAACAAAATAAGCAAACAAAACCTAGATTCTTTAATACTAGAATAATTAATTACTGGTATCTTTATAAAACTACAAAAATAGGGGCGCCTGGGTGGCTCAGATGGTTAAGCATCTGCCTTTGGTTCAGGTCATGATCCCAGGGTCCTGGGATCAAGTCCTGCATCAGGCTCCCTGCTCAGTGCAGAGCCTGCTTCTCCCTCTCCCACTCCCCCTGCTTGTGTTCCCTCTCTCGCTGTCTCTCTCTCTCTCTCTGTCAAATAAATAAATAAAATTTTTAAAAAATAAAATAAAACTACAAAAATAAATATGAATTAACTGTAGCCAATTTTTCAATATGGATGAGTCTCAAACCCACATTTGGGAAAAATTTACAAAATACATAACAGTTTGGTTTCTTTCATATAAGGTTCAAAAGTAAGTTAAACTAAACAGTAAGTTGCTTAGGAGTACATCCATATGTGATAAAACTATTAATGAAAAACCAGGCATTGATTATCCCAGCACCCTCTTCCCTTACTATCCTTCTTCTCCCTTTGATGGTACTATTTATTTGGCTTTCTGCTCTCCTCTTTCTCTTTACCTAATATCACCTGTTTAAATCTTACCCTGTTTTGAATAGCCAAATTTGAATACCTTTTCTCCACAATCCAGAATTTACTCAGTCTTTCTGTAATATATTACTATATTATCACATTATATTTTGTACAAGATTATTTATCTACTTGTCCATGATTCCCTTTATATTGCTACCATCTCAGAGATTTTAAGTCCTTAACTTTTTACAACCTCACAGCCTTTAGTAAAGCACCTAGAATATGTACAATTACACTCTTTTTATGAAATTGTATATTTTGACTAAAATTCACTTTATTATAAAACCCTTAAAGCCCTATAATGAGGTTAAAGGAAGGAAGAACACTTTGCTCTGTATTTTCAAATTTTTAGCCAACTATAAGGAAGAGGATTGTTTTAGGGGCAAAGCTATGAAAATGGAATTAGGAAAAATGGTTCACAGTGCGTGTGTGTCTGTGCATATGTGCACATGTGTGTGCACAGGCAAAAATACTTGAGTTTTTGAAGTAATAAATGTATCTAATTTTCAATATAAAATCATGTAACGATAGAAACATGTCCAAGCCTCTGTTTCCAAATTACTCTCACCACTCAATGAGTGTACTTTTTAACAAAGCTTTATTTTCAAACTCATTGATGAAATATTACTTTGGAAAAATAGACTTTATATTTTACTTTGGAGAAATGGACTTTTTATTTTCAACAACTGTATGCCATCTTTCCGTGTCAGGTTGGGTTGCACAGTTACTGTTTTGAACCTTGTGATAAAGCTAAAGCTTGGTCTAGGAATAGAAGTACTTCTATTATTGTTTGCTTGTGCTTCTATGAGTAAGGTTATCTTTATTCTGAATATTTATGGAAATCTTTTAAAGTCCGTTGTCCAGCTCATCTTGTTAGGGCTAGTTGAATTACAACTGGCTAATATAACCTAATGAATCTGCTTAGTTGGCCACATGTAAAGTCCACTATATGCTAACATGCTGAAAGCAAACAAGTCTGGAGGGTCTCACTGTCTGCCTTGCTCTTCGCTCAAGGCATCTGACCTAGTGAGTGATCACAGCCATCAGAGAAAAGGACTCCAAGGTCAACAGTGTCCATGCATTTGTTGGATTTTATGAAAGTTTAGTTTTTGTTCACTTTTTCACTTAAAATATCTTAACAGTTTTTCACGCATCACACAGATAATTTTGTACATTCCACTTTTGAGATCCTGTGAATTAATCTAGTGATTGTTAATGCAACATAAAGAGATGAAGAATTCACAAACTTTTTCACAGTTGATGCATACATATGATTTTCCTCTGTACTATCCCAGGTTGAGGACCGTGGTATTAGATCGCAGTGGTCATTTGCTTAGAAAGAAAAAGAAAATTCCAACTGAGTGTGAATATAAATGTGAAGATACTTGTCTAACCAGACTTTGAGACCATCAAACAACAGTAATTCCCCCAAAGGGATATTCTTTTCCTGTGTTTCTTCGTTTCTTCTTCTCCTACTTCTTAAATCATAGGCTTTAAAAAAAAACTATAAAATTATATTTAGCTGTAATTCCAACACAGGAGAAGAAATAGCCATATGAAAAGAGGTGAGAGGGAAAACCTCAGAAAAATGAGAGTGATCAGTCATGGAATTGTGAATTTCATTTTTTTAAATGAATTTTTGTCATTACTTTGAAGCCAGGCTTGAAAAATTTAGGGGTCAAGTCAGTTAGTTTTGCATTTCTTGAGCATTTTCTGGAAGCCAGAAGCTGTGCTAGGAGCTTTGTGTGCATTGTTTCAGATCTTTATAATAACCTTCCAGGGAAGAATTACAATCCCTATTTTATCATGAGAAAACCTCCTTTAAATTCAGCTAAATGACTAAGCCAAAATTTGAATGCAGGTTATGTCAGATCCAATACCCATATTGTCTCAACTACACTGAGATTGTTCAGGCCAGTTCTTTAATAAACCTGTGAAATAGTTTATGAAAAAATTTGTTGTTACTTTACCTTGGGCATGGAGGGGTTCAATAATGAGATGAGGCAAGACATGATAATGATTTTCATCATTGTATAGTGAATGTACTTTCATACTACCGGAAGGAATGGAAGGTAGTTCTTTCTCAAACTTGGTAAGTTTGGTTTTAGGCTGACCTGCGTAACAACTACACGTAAAATATTTTCTAAAAGTGTTTATTTTTTATTTTCCTGTATCTTTGAAAACTGTTGTATATGTATGTATACACTATCACATATACTTATGGAATCTGTAATTCTACATAGGTGACAACAAATCTGTTGCATATTTCATGCTCAATTAAAAAGAAATCTTACAACTTTTCTATGTATTTTGGAAAGATCGACATCAGTCCTCCATTTAATTAGGTCCATTCTGATTATGTTAAATGTGTTCTGGCTCCCATTCAGGAAATTATCTAAATATACATGAAGGAGGACCTTGTTAAAAATGAATTGTCAGCAAGACACCAGGGAGATTTAAACAAAGAAACTCCATGTAAACATAACAACAACAAAATGATCTCAAACCTGAATGCTCAGACTGAATAATAACCCTTCCCTTCATCTCTCATGACTGATCCATACAAAAATGCAAATGCAACTTGAAACCAGTAGTTTGGGAGCTTCAAGAGTTTGGTTAATTTTTCCTTCCTGTTACTTTTCACTTTGGAACACCTTTTGGCTTCTGGGATCTGACTGGAGCCAGGAGGGGAAATGCCAAAATACTATGGGGAAAGGCTTGGTCTTGGGGTAATTTAGACCTGATTTGAGTAAGCCAACTCCTGCTATAAATTTTATGTTAAAAAAGTTCTGTCTGTGAAATTTCTAGTGGGCTGAACAGATGCAAGAATTTCAGATAATAACATTTAGATAATAATGTAAAAGTAGAGAAGTGTCAGAATTCATGGAGAGCTTGAATTTAAGCTTTGGATCCTGAAGCTTGGGTTCTCTTCTTTGTTTTGCTGTTAATTCTGTGATTTTTTCCCAAACTTTTTCTCTGAATTCCTACCTTAAAAATACACAGGAGTAAGATCTCCCTGGGCCCCATCACTAGGGATATACAAGCATCCGAAGGGGGTGAAAATTCCTCTTATCATTTATTTGTTCATTTGCCCAACGAATGTTTGCTTGCCAACTATATGCCAGGAGCTAGTCTAAGTTTTGGGGATATAACTGTGAACAAAAGGAATTTTTTCTTATGGACTTAAAATGCCAGTGGAGAATAAACATGCAAATATACAATATGTTAGATTGTATTAAGTGCCATGCATAAAAGTGAATCCATGTACAAAAATATTTTATGTAGAATAGTTAGGAATGGCTTTCTGAAAAGTAACATTTAAGCAGAGACCTGATTGAAATGAGCGAGTTAGCCATATAGGTACTCTGGACGAAGAGTCTCACAAAGGAGGACCAGCAAGCACAAAGGTCCTGAAGTACCCTCATGCCTGTGTATTTGAAGCAGTGAGAACAATGTGGTGGAGATGAGTGAGCGTGGAGGAAATAGTAAAAGGCATGTTGAGAATTTGAGCAAGAAAGAAATTCTGTTACTGAGTCTAGATCACAAGCTGGCGAGTGAAAGAAATAGTAACCAGCACATTGAAATAGTTGTTATTCCACCATTTAGATTTAGGAGTACACCTGGAAGGGCTCTGCTACATGAATTTAGAATATCAGACTGTTCCCTTCACAAATTTGTCAGAACAGTTGGCAGGGATGCAATTACAAAGGAGGAAACCTAAATGCAGAAGAAGAGGTAGAAACCTGTTGAAACAAGAGAAGGAGACGATTGATGAAAAAAAAATTCCCCCTAATTAGGCTATGCATTTTTAACAGTTCAGTCAAAATCCCAAAATGATGCTTCCTATTTCTCTTCTCCTTCCCTACCCCCTCTCTTGCTTTTCCTTGCTTCCAAAAGGTTACATGCTATATGATTTCATTATATCACATTCTTGAAATGACAAAACCACAGAAATAGAAAACAGATTAATGGTTGCCAGATGTTAAGGGCAGGGGGGTGAGAAGGAAGTGGGTGTGGCATTATAAGGGAGGCTTGTGGTAATGAGAATGTCCTATATGTTGACTCTCTTCATCCCAGTATCCTGGTTGTGATATTGTATTACAGTTTTGCAAGATGTTACCATTGGGGGAAATTAGCTCAAAGAGTCACAGGCTCTTGCTCTGTTATTTTTTACAACTGCGTGTGAAATCTTAAGTATCTCAAAATATAAGTTTAAGGGTTTCAAAAATAATGACCACCATGATCCTAAAGGACAGCTTGAGGCACCTGAACTCTGTCACTCACATCACAGTTCCCCCCCAGCACCTTTCCACCACGACTGTCATGGTGCCATATCTGTATTCCTTAGTGTAGTAAAGCACATGTATCCCTTCGTGCAATAAAGCAACATTGTCAATAATTTAAATTCACTGGTACTCTCCTCAGCAATAAACTGTGATGTGGCCAGTTGAGAGCAGAAAAATCACTCAGATGAAACCAGTTTTCAGAGGAACAAGATGAGTTGATTTGAAAACTCACGTAAAATAAAAAGGGCCATGAAACATTTTGGAACATTTCCGATGAAGAAGGTAAGTAGATTGTTCTCCTTTTTTCCTCTCTGTTTGACAAGACACCAGCAGTATGTAAGATTATCCATTTCACCAAATCTTCTCCAACACTTAGTGTTACCAGAATTTCCAATTTTTCCTAATTTGATGGATATGAAGTGGTTTCTTTATTTTCATAGAAATTTGTAGGGGTTCTTGATATATTCTACATATTAATCTTTCTCAGTGTTATGTGCTGAAAATAACCATTCCCAGTCTGAACTTTATTTTTTTTAAGATTTTATTTATTTATTTGAGATAGAGAGAGAGAAAGAGCACACATAAGCAGAGGGAGGGGCAGAGTGAGAAGTAGACTCCCCGCTGATCAGGGAGCCCAATTCGGGGCTCGATCTCAGGATCCCAAGAGCATGACCTGAGCTGAAGGCAGAGGCTTAACGAACTGAGCCACCCAGGCACCCCCCGCCCCATCTGAACTTTATATGAAATAGTTTTATACTGTAAGATCATGTCTTTTTTTTTTTTTTTAAAGATTTTATCTATTTATTTGAGATAGAGAGAATGAGAGAGACAGAGAGCACATGAGAGGGGGGAGGGTCAGAGGGAGAAGCAGGCTCCCTGCCGAGCAGGGAGCCCGATGTGGGACTCGATCCAGGGACTCCAGGATCATGACCTGAGCCGAAGGCAGTCGCTTAACCAACTGAGCCACCCAGGCGCCCAGATCATGTCTTTCTTAACATTTTGTTAAAATTGGCCTGAAACTATCTGGCATTATAACCTCATCACTAAAATTGTATGTTACAGCTGGAGGAATAGATAAGCTTTAACAGAGGAAACCAAGTAGTCAAAAAATAGACCCACACACATATTTGAATTTGGTTTATGAGTAAAATAACTGTATGTCCCAGTTAGCCTGGGACAGTTTTTGCTTATGCTTGTTGTCTGAGCATTATTAGTTAATAATTCCCCCTTTAATTTCAAAACCTTTTTGGTTTGGATGAAAAATATATGTATATATGACAAGGGTGGACCTGAAAATAAATAGGGATACCAATTGCTGTCCATATAAAATTTTATCCATATCCTACACTATAACAAATAAAAGTTCACATGAATTGAAAATCTAAATATGAAAGAAATCTTCAAAACCTTTAGAAAGAATTATAAGAAAAGCTTTATAACATTAAGATGGGGAAGAATCTCTTGAAAATGACATGAAAACATGAACCATGTTAAAATGAAGTTTTTCTTTTGGAGAGCAACTTGACAATATGTGGGAAAGTTCAAAGGTGATAAAACCCTAGAGTCCATCTCTAATTACACGCTGAAGAGGCCTTTTGACCTTGGACAGCAAGGGACGTGTATGAGATGTTTCACTGCATCAGTGGTTATAAAAATTTAGAAACAACCTTATATGTGCATCGGTTTGAGGATAGATGAATAAATGAATAATGTTATTTTCATAAAATGGAATGCCATTCAGCAGTTAAAACAAATGTACCAAGTTAAAATTTGTGTGAAATCATAGAAAAATCTTGGCCTTTTTCTCTCCAAATTGATGGAGTCACCTGTTTCTTGCATTTTGCATACCAAGACTGCTGAAGACAAATGCAAATTTCGTCAAAGATTATTTTTGTGAAAGTAGACAAAGAGGGACACTATATACTTTTATATTTTAAGGTTTGCTAACAAACTCAGAATTAAAAAAAAAAAAACCACCCAATATATACTATATTGTGTTTTAGCTGCCCAGGAATATCTTAGATATAATGAAGAGTGAGGTTTTTGAAAAAGTTTTTAAGGATACATTTTAGAACTTAAACACTTCCAAAATTGTTATCCTGTCCTATGTTAAACTCATACATATTAATACAAATATACTAGTTTACATAATCCTTGAGAGCCTCCAGAAAAGAAACATTGCACATATAAGGTGAGTTAAATATATTTTATGTTTTCTCGGGTAAAATTGTTATACCGTATGACTATCTCTAAGATTTGTTTTAATCTAAGTTTGTTTTTACATCAAATGCTTTGTATTCTCTATATCCTATTTCTGACTTGGGTTATTGAAATATTTTCTCGAATCCATTAAACTAATAAGTCCCTTAAACTAATATTTACCCTTGTCTCATGGAGGTTTGAGTATCTATCTCCATTGGACTTAAAGAATGTTTCTGCTTTTCATCTTTGGTTTCACTACTGGCCACCACTTTCCCACAGCATTGAAACTGTATATCAAGAGGCTAGAGGGATATCAGTCCTAAAGCAAATCACTTGCTCCCTGAAACTTCCAATTTTATGTTAATGTTGAGGCCAGTCCAAGGACTGAGACTCAGGATCTGGACATAAATAGTATCCAAGGTGGAGGGCAGCATGTTCTTCGGTCCGCTCTAATTTTGCTTCTTCATCTCTGAGCTGAACATCTGTCTCCTAAATCCCATTTCTTTTTGCTTTTTCTCATGCCTCACAAATGGCAAAGTAGCTAATGGGAGAGCGTTAGGGCAGGGATGATGGTGAGAAGGATTTTAGTTGAACGATTAGGAACCTATTTCTGTTTGCTTCATATTTTAATGAGAACCTGGATTTTATTGTCGATACTATGATTTGCCCTGTTTGAGACTTCTTTGAGTAATTTCTTTAAAAAAGTCTTTCACAGAAATAACCATATTTTATATTCTGTATTTCTTCAGAGGCATCCAGGGTGTGCTCATCAGAATGTAAACTGGCAAATACTAGCATGCCACATAACAATGTGGAAGCCCGCTGACTTGTGAGAAGCATTGTACCTCATTTCTTTGACTGGCTTTTGCTATGTGGTAATTGTTAGGGAAACATCTGGTTACTGTCACATATTTGAGTATCCAATCTCATTGCGTGACATTTTGTTCTGTGACATTTAGTTCCCACTTAGGACTTGGAATTGAAAACCTAAAATTAAGTTCCATTTCCAACATAATAATAGGGAATTGTCCTGGATAATGATGTTTGAGTCTCTCTGTAATGGAATTTCAACATAGCACATTGGGGAAAAAATAATAGCAAATTGTTATCAGTGATTTTCTTTACAAAAATACAAGTACTTAGAAACTGTTTGGAGGGGCTGATCTGGAACTTTTCTTAGTTTTGAAAATAGTATCCTTTGCTTTCTGGACTCATGGTAAACTGAAATGAACTTTCTTATAGTGAAGTTCATATACTTACACATCTCTCATTTTATACTGACTTTTTTTTTTTCCTGTAAGGAAACATTTAGGAATATTCCTTTAAAAATGTCTGAGTATACTTTTCTAACCTTTAGGTTTTCCACAACGGAACTGCATCTATCATAGATTCTCTCTGCTGGTTCTTTCATAAAATAAAAAAGGAAGGATTTTTAGACAATTGCCATTTTGCCTCTGCATTTTGGCACTTAGCTCAGTGCCCATGGGCCTCTAGTTCATATCCTGAAACTATATTGGCAAACCCATTCTTAATCACTTATGCTGTTGGCTCTGTCCAAGCTAGTCCTAAAAATTGCTGCTTTCTTCATCAATTTGTTCCTAGGAAGTGTTGTGTGTGTGTGTCCTTAGGTTTCTCTAGTGGATTTATTAAACTCACATGTTACTTAAGTTAAAAACGGAGGCAGCCATCATTCAGAAGAAGGGCTAGTTGTTTTGCTACAGTTTTATCAAATAGTCCCTACCTCAAAAACAAACAAACTATACTTAACAGGAAGTCTTAGAACTAGTTCCAAAGGAAACAGACTCTGTGATGGAGATTTGCATGTAGGAAGTTTATGGGGGAGTGCTCTTAGACTGAACACCTGTGAGAGGTGAAGTAAACAGCTCTAGGCAAAGGGAAGAAAAGTTGATCTGAGATGAAGTCACAACAGATGTCTCAGCTGATCCCACAGGGACGACCCGTCAAATAAGGGATGACCCTTATTCCCAACTGAGCAAGAGGACAGGCTTTTATACCTGACATTGAGCTGTCTTTGGATGTTGGCTGCCACAGCAGGGACCAGAGGAAGCAGGCAACTTGCCTTTAGCACCTAGGGAATGAGTGCCTAGGTCCTGAAAAGGGGATCTGGGCAGGTGTACCATCCATTAAGTATGCAGGATTCTAAAAGCTAACCAATTTACTTGGAAACAAAGAGGATAGATAGGCATAGTTTCCCTCATTTCCCAATTTATTTGCAAAAGGATTAGACATGTAACAGAAAGCAGGTGGCTACACAGTGGAGATATGAAAAATATTTTGTGTGTTTTTTTGTACCCCCTATTCACTGTGGGCTGGATAGTTATCGCGTTCACTTTCTAGGAAAGTGAGGCTTTGTATTAGTTGTGGAAGAAAAGCTGAAATATTGTTAAAACAGTGCTATACTAAAGCATCTATAATTTTACTGGAAACCCTTGTGCTCATGGTGTTTATTCTTCCAAGTGAATATTTTAAAACATCAATCCCTCTTGGTTCTCAAACCAAACTTTCCATAGACGTTGGCATCTCCATATCCGAGGTAAGAAAGCTATGTCCATGCTTATGTTCTTTTTTATTATCTGTGCCTCCTTCATTCTGATGCCTCAGAAAGCCCATTTTTTTCAGGTGAGAAAATTACACTTCATAACCAAAGTACCTCCTCATGAGCTGGCCCAGAGCCCAGGAATCAACAGTGCTGAGAGAAGCATGATTTTAATATACACTGATGATCTAGTCAATGGTCAGAAAAAGATTTTCTGGAGAAGAATGAAATAATACATGAATTAAACCTGAAATTTTGTAATGACGTAATCTTCTTAAGTAAGTGTGGAGATTTTGAAAGTGACCCAGTCATTATTTTAGCACATTAGGAAATGTTTTATAAATATTAACAATTGACCAGTGAGAGGACAGAAAGTCAACATGTATTGAGCACTTATTGCTTGCCAGTCATTATACAAAACAGTTAACAAATGTGAATATTCAATCCTTACCAGTGTTCCAAATGTTAGGAATTATTATTCAAGTTTTTTGTTCATTCATTTTTATCTTAAATGGGATAACTTTTGTAAGTTTACACTGCCAGAGAGTGGAAGAGCTAGGATTACAAATGATCTCTCTCGGGGCGCCTGGGTGGCTCAGTTGGTTAAGCATCTGCCTTCAGCTCAGGTCATGATCCCAGGGTCCTGGGATCGAGTCCTGCATCGGGCTCCCTGCTCAGTGGGGAGACTGCTTCTCCATCTCCCACTCCCCTGCTTCTGCCCATTCTCTCTCTGTCAAAATAAATAAATATCAATTAAAAAAATGATCTCTCTCTGATTCAGAAGTGTATGCTATTCCTCTCAAAAAAACATCCATTAAGAGAGATGTGTCACTAAAGGAAACACCTTCATTATCCTTCAAAGTACATTGAAACAAAACAAAACATTGGGCTGTAAATAGTGTGGTCCTCATATCTTTCTTTCTTTCTTGGCAAAGTGTCCATATAATGGAGGGAAAAGTGATTTTGGAATCAGGAGACCTGCATTTGTTACCTTACACTGAGCTCTGGTAAAGAAACTGAACTTCAGTCTTATCAATTATAAAGTTAGGGTCTGAAAGCAGAATGAGAGAGCTCAACCTTTCAGCTAATATACTGCATTTGATACAGGAGACAAATCTTGAACAAGGTTTCCCGTGATGGGGCTACGTTGTATCCCGGAACCAAACTGTGATTTGTGAATGTTGAGTGCTCCTGTGGTTTTGTGCAGCACTGACTTAGCATTGGGTTATCCTGGAGTCATTTTTCTCCATAGCAGATGTCTGTTTTGATGTTGGCTTCTTGCTTATTTGATTACTAGATGTACATAAGAACATGGAAGTTCAGATGGTAAATAATCAAAGGAGGGGGAATAAACAAATTAGGAGAAACGGTTTGGCAAATGTGACTATATTTACAGAAGATCCTTGTAGTTTTGGGTACATAACACAAACATTTCCTTGTTTTATACATTGTTGGTTCTGGATGGATTTACTAAGGTTTTTGGAGAAGGGGGAACGCTTATTAGCTACCCATTTTATGGTTGCACCACTGTAGGATCATAGGAACCAATTCAGTGATATATTTGGACTCAAAAGCTAATTGTGTAATTCTACTGGGAAAATTAAGACTGCAAAGATGGAAGCTAGGATTGTAAATTTGTGTGAGCACAGGTAGCTATCTCTGGTGTAACCTGCTATGGATGGGGTGGAATAGAAAGTGACTTGCATCAAATCATGCCCTTGAAAGGAGGTAGGAACTGAGAACATTTGGTTTCTAAGATGAAGAATATTATTAATATAAATATGGTCTAATGTTCTCCGAAGTGGGCAATATTCATTAGATGTATAAATTTTAATATATTAGCCAATTCCATTATTTTGTAGTTCTGTCTCTTTTATAGTCTAATTATAAATATTTCACATAAAATAACTGAGATGTTAATTCCTAAAATTGTCATAAATTATCAGGAATTAATGGGGGCTACCATATGTAGATTTGTATTTGTGTCCTAACTTGATTGTTTTTGTTGTTCCTTTAGTAAACAAGGAAGGTCAAGATTTAAAAATAACAGAACTCCTGAAAGTATGTCTGTTCCTCACTAAGTTTTCTGGCTTACACCAGTTTCATCTAACTAGCATTTTGAGACTTTGGTCAAGTGTCGTTTTTGGAATCTATCATATTTGGGGCCATTGAGCAAACTACAAAATTTAGGGGGAAAGTATGACATTGTGGGGATACTCCAAAAATCTATGGGTTAAGTAAAGATTTATTGAGCAAAACCGTACATTAGACTTTGCAGTGACATGGCTTAGGCGTTGGTTAAGGTTGTTTGATATGAAGGTTGGTGTCAAACAATTCTGTGTATTCACATGAAAGCATTATGATTCCAGATGTGTCAGACATCCTCCTAACTGTGAGTTCTGTGGGCCTTACGTTACAGACTCTTTACTAGTTTCCCAGGGCTATCATAATAAAGTATCACAAACTGGGTGGATTTAACAATTTCATAGTCTCACTGTACAGAAGGTTAGAAGTCTGAAATGAAGGTACTGGCAGGGTTGGTTCCTTCTGAGGGCTGTGAGTGAAGAGCTTTTGGTGGTTTGCTGGTGATCATTGGTGTTGCTTGGCTTGTAGAATCCTCACCGCAATCTCTGTCTTTGTGTTCATGTGGTGTTCTCCCTGTGTGCATGTCTGTGTCCCAAGTTTCTGATTTTTATCAGGACACAAGTCATGCTAGATTAGGGGTCCACTCTAGTTTCAATTGGCCTTAACTAATTACATCTGCAAATATTTCTAACCATAGAGAGAAATAGAAATGAAAAAAATAAATAAAACCAGAAAGGTAAAAATAGCAATTCCAGGCACCCAATACTAGAGGCCTCCAACAATCTCTACTAACATTACTATGGTGTCTTTACTTGTTTGAAGCAGCTGAAGGTGGGTATGGGTCTAAATAAAGTCTCTTTTCTTGTGAGTTTAATAAGAAAATAGATTTCACATAGCTATTTAATATCACCTGGAGTTAAGAATGGGGATGTTGCAGTTGATATGTGGTTATTTGCTTATTTCTTAGGAGATTTTAGAGGACGGAATGCAGAACTTTCCCAGGGTAAGATGAAAAGGAAAATTGTCTGATCTGACTTTAAAAATACTATTAAAAATACTATTAAATTTCATTTGTTTCCTGCATGAGGGTAAGCTTGCATCATAAAATGCATTTTACACTTAATACCAGTTTATCAGGAAAACAAGATATTGTTTGAACTTATTCGCAATGTCATTTTTCAGGGTTTTTCTTTTGTCAGTTGGAAAGCTCCCCAAAACCCAGATTTTTTCTTATATTGGTTTTATAAGATATTGGCTTAAATACTATTAATGTCTGAACGTATTGATCATATCACTGAAAAAAATGGGTATAGAAAAGTCTGGTGGTTAAATACCAGATGTTAAAATATTTTTTTTTGTTGTTGAATTGAATTGATAAGCGACCTCTAACCTGAAAACCATAAAAAGCAGTCTTTTTTTTTTTTATAATACCTATGAAACACTGATTTTAATTTACTGCTCCTTGAAAGACCTGGGAATATTTGCATTGTCAGCAGCTTAAATTGAGCACAGAAATGATAACTAATTTAGAAAATTGTAAGATTATTTAGTCATTTACAATGTGTATAAGGTAATTAAAAACAAACTTCAGGAGGGTTAAGACCTCACTGTAGTTGGTTATTCTACAGCTGGGGTCACTGCCTAAGTTGTACGAAGGCATATGTTCAATTTACAGTTGTAATGAGGAACATGGGATGTTTTGATTCTTCATTTGCTGTGCTCATCTCTAGAGGATGCAATTGCCTATATTAAAAAATGAACATAGGCTCTTTTGTGGAGGATAATAAAAATGTGTAAGATAATACATGCCACATGCATATATGGTTGACATATGGCTGTTGTCTTTGGGTGTAGAATTGTTGCCCTTAGCTGATACCGTGCAGCAGCCACATGGAAATATTCATTATTAGCCACTTAGGAACGAGACCAGTTCCTTTGATCTCATTAGTTTGATCATGATTATTCCATTTTAACTAATACATGGTGTTTGTAAAGGTATTTTCAGGAGATTATTCACCTGCAAGGGCATTTTGTGTTTTATTCTAATCAGTGAAAGAGAAATGCATGTTACAGAATTTTCTTTTGTCTCATTGTGAATGTATACAAGACGTAGTAAAAGACATAAAGCAGGTTTTTTTCTTTTTCTTTCTTTTTTATTCTACATTTAAAAAAATGAATGGCATTTGAGTTGCAGATTTTGTCTACATGTTGATATACTTGAAAATACTGGTACATACTTTTGAGGTAAAGAAATACTTTTGACGTCGCTATGGTATAGTTTAATATTTAGCAGGATTACCTTTTGATTTAGTGAAAACTTGCATTCATCTCAATTATTATTCCATAAAGTTTGCAGAATTATAGTGATCCTGGCTACATTCAGAGCCCTTCTCTTGGCTTTAAAACAAAACAAAACAAAACAAATACAATCTTTCCCTTATAAAAAATACATAAAAGAAAAACATCTTGAGATGTCTCTGATTTGAACAAGTTAGCTGAAGGCTAATTAGAATTAGCGAAAAAGATAAGATTAGATGATATGTGTTTTGAAAAAAGGTAAATGTTTAAGTCAGTGATCTCATTTATTTTTATTATTTTTTATTATTATGTTATGTTAATCACCATACATTACATCATTAGTTTTTGATGTAGTGTTCCATGATTCATTGTTTGTGTATAACACCCAGTGCTCCATGCAGTGGTCTCATTTAAATAGAGGTAACTAAGAACCATATTTGTTTTTGATCTGTCCAGCACTGCCCTTCCCTTGGTACACTATTCTTCATTTCTTCAAATGTGTGGGCTGTCAAAATCTGCACCTTGAAGCTCTGTGGTCATGTGACTGAAACCTGGCCAATCCCAGTGTCCCTATGGTTTGTCAGACTGTTTGCTCTAGAGGTTGGGATGCTATCCACTCCTGGCCAATAACAGTCACACCTAGGATGTTTCCATTTGGGGATCTTGAGAAAAAGAGGTTTTGGGTTTTAGAGTTGGAAAGATGTAAATTGGTGTCAAGCAGTAGCCCAGCAAATAAAGCCAGTCAGAGGTAAGAGGAAATGAGTGCTGGGAGGAGGCAGAGTTTAGTTGCTTCATGTCCCAGTTCTGGTGGAATTCAGACCTGCCCATTTCTTTCCAGTATCCTTACAAAATACTCCCCTTTTTTTCTTAACTGCTTTGCTTAAGTTGCAAAAGTCCTGTCGAGTGAAATATATAAGAATTCTTAATCAACATGGCATTTGTTTGCATTAAATGGGTTACTTTTTTTTTTTTTTAAGATTTTATTTATTTATTGACAGAGAGAGAGAGAGACAGAGAGAGAGAGGGAACACAAGCGGGGAGTGGGAGAAGGAGAAGAAGGCTTCCCACTGAGCAGGGAGCCCGATGCAGGGCTCGATGCAAGGCTCAATCCCAAGACCCTGGGATCATGACCCGAGCCGAAGGCAGACGCTTAACAACTGAGCCACCTAGGCACCCCTTAAATGGGTTACTTCTAATGTACCACGTATTCTAAGTATTTCCTGGTTTCCTACAGATATTTTTATTTAAACGAAGTTTGGATCAGCTAGAGCCTTCACTGATAAGGAAAAGGTAAATTTTATTTTTGCTGAATAATCATAAATCCTGAATTAACAACATCCAAATTATTGGAATTTTGCAGCATTAATGCTGATCAATTTGGATAGTGTCCAAAACCTTGCTTGGGCCCTGGACCCAGCTTGCATAACTATATACTTTTCTCTTTCTAATTTTCAAATCAAATTCATTGGCCTACTCTCTCCTCTTGAAATCAGAGTTTGCAGCCTCCTGGCTTTCCTCCAAAAGTCTTTCATTGTTTCACAAGCCATCCTTGTTTTCAATTCATCCTTCTTTATCCACTGTGTAAGCTAGGTGGACCTGAAAACTTAGGAAAAATCTTAAAGCATTTGGTTGTTATTAGAGTAAGGATAGCTGACTCACACATGTAAAACATTAAAGGAAACTTACAAATGTTTGAGTGATTTTTTTTTTCTTTTGTTGTTGTTTGGGACTGTGGGGTATTTAACCACGTCCTGCCATGCATAGAGCACTTGAGCTTCTTTTTTTATTACCAGGTGTAGTTAGGTATAGGCTAATAAAACAAACAAGGACAATATTTTTATTTTCTTTTCCCAGCATTTTTATTGATTTATTTAAAGGTAACATACTATACACTGTTCAGCCTTTTGGGAGGTAGGAGGAGGGAGGGATTCTATATCTTTATGAGGAGTCTCCTCGGAACCAGCGCTCAGATGGACACACGTTTGTGGCTGACAGACCTTGACATCGTGGCCAGGGGCCACACTTCCCGCAGAGGTTGAGCTCCCAAAATCATCATGATTTTTTTTTTAACATACACTATTCAGGGCTGGAAGTGCCTTTTCTTCAGTAGCACAATCCAGCTGCAAAGGGGACCAGAATTCTATTTCAATATCAAGCAAGATGCCGTTTTTAAATGCAGGAGAATCTCCTTTCTCCTTACCAGACTGTTTTTGTCCTTATCTGTGTGTGTGTGTGTGTGTGTGTGTGTGTGTGTGTGAGATGTTGGGGTGTGGGTGGGGGTGAGGGAGATGTTTTCTATTTTTGGCTCTGCAAGCTTTGATATATTTTGCTAGAAGCTGTTTTAGTGTTTGGAGTCCGATAATGATGCCTGTTTACACATAGTCTCCTTGGTAATCTAAATGGCTATGTGAAATACGAATCCAGTTTGTGCCCTGTTTGCTGTTCATGCAGTCATCTAATCCTATATTTGTCTCACCAAACATTTAATTTTGGTTTTGGGTGGTCTGTGTTCGTGTGTCAGGTGCAATTATTATTTTAAAATAAAAGAACAAAGATAATCTAGTTCTGATAGCAATACATAACATTATAGGTCTCAGACTCAGTTACCAATTACATTTTCACATACAGATTCCAACCACAAAAATTAAACATTTTTAGAATCTGATTTGTTAAGAAGCAAGTTGGAAGCTAAGTGCCATCAAATGCAACTTTAGCCATAAGCCAAAACTCTCTGCCTCAAATATGTATCTTTTGAAATCCCAACTTTTTTAAGGAATGAAAAATAAGTAAGATCTTTTATGGGATGACTTTATGGGAAAGTTTCTTTTAAAACTAATTCTTAAATAACAGATTAACTGGAAGTGCTGGTTAAGCATTGACACAATTAAGTTATAAGAGAAGATCACAAAACACCAGCCTTTCTAGAGGTTAAACTTTAGTAAAAAGACACATTTAGTGAATCTTTCCCTTGTACCAAAATACTGTGTCCGAACAATAAAAATAAACAGACCTTTTCAAAACAAGAAATATGAAGATAAAACTGCAGCATCAATATAATCTTATAGTTATCACTTAAAGTATTTAAAACAAATAATATTTTTCTACACTTTTTAAAAAAAATCACTACAGACACTGCAAATAAGGCTTATGTATTTATTTACTGGAATACAATGTGATGATGACTGGTATACTCTTATGTATTGTTTTCTATACCTGCTCTAACAAAATGAATTTTGATATGGTTACATGATGGAATCTTCCAAAGCTCTTTAAATTGACAGAAAATAAGTTTTATTTGGTTTTGTAAAGACTAGATCATACAGCTCGAACAGGTTTCAGTATATGGTTACACATATACGAGGATATATTTGCTCAGTTTAAGCCCCTGGGAGAGTTACACTTCAAATTCCTTGATAATTCCTTTGGGGGAAATGCACTCTGTGGGACTTATAAAGGGTTCTTATATATGCAGACAGCCTCTTCATCACTTACCACCGTGACACACGGCAAAAAATCGTTGGGAAATAATGAGGCTGGGCTACTAAAATTTATTTAACAATTTTCCTTCTTTTAGTATATTCTTAGAGCCCCATTAGTGTATTGAAAGAGAAGAATTTGGCCTTCTGGTCTATTTTTTTTTTATGAAAGGAAGCCTTAGGAGTGATCGATGTTTTTAAACGATGGCAGATATCTCTCATCAAGCCATGCCACAACACTGTCATATTTATTGTGGATGGTTCTTATTGCAGGAGTGATATTAAGTTAACTCATAGCACATGGGGCTCTCACCCTGCTTCCCTATCTCCTCTCCTATTCTTGAAGTGTTTGCCAAGTTTTAAAAACACTTTGTCATGAACATGCATGTGGTGTGCTGAAGAAAAAGAAAAGGTAAATCAGAGGGCAGCTGCTGAGGATACTCTTTAAAACCCCAAAAGATATTTAACATCCTATTAAATAAATAACTTAGAACGAAATAGAAAGGGATGAAGGCAGAATGCACAAGCATACCGTACTATTTGTTTTGTTAGAACAGTTTAACACTAACATGTTTACATTTTTTTAATTCTTATCCAACTCTTCCATGATGCCACGCCCAAAGCTCCTTTGGTTGTGCATATGATGTGACCCAAGTGCTTTCCAGTAAATGCTTGCATGTCTTACTGCTCATTGAATCATTAGGCTTGCATGAGCAATGAAAGTCTTTGATATGAGTTCGTATTCCATAAATAACTTTCCCGACGATCCAACAGATTGTTCCATGTCCTTCAAGTTCTAGCTCAGAGGTTAAAAAACAAGAACAGAAACAAAAACTTCTCCAAAAACCCAGCCACAATGTTGTTTGCTTAGGAATAACTTCCATCCCATGTAACTCTGCCTATATCTCGATTATAAGGCATGACACAGAACTAATTAAAAGAACATCATATGTCAGCAGTGAGTACAAAACCTTCAAAGACTTCTTTCGTTCAAGCAAGCAGACATCTGACATCTGCAGTGTGTCTCTGCCTTTTGAGCTACTGTCTTCATGAAGAATACCAACTAGTCCTGGCAAAAGAACCTTTGGTTCTCCTGCATCCACAAACCTTGCCTTCCTCTATGAGTGTACCACCATTGGAAGAAAATGAGCTGAGGTGTTTTTTCTTCGTGTTTTCTGTCCTCTCCGGGGAGCTCCTTTTCCATTCAATGCCACGTACATTTGCCTCCCATTGTGTTGCCAGTTGAAGGATGCGTACGTATTGTATCCATTTTCCTCTATCCTCTCCTTCAGCTTACAGTCATTGTTAAATTCTTTCTGCAAGGGGAAAATAAGATCTTTTATTCTGGTGATGATGATACTTACTTTCATTTGACACACACCATCCAGAGAACTCCAGTGCAAGAGTTTTGTTTGCTGTTGCCATTTGTACGTAAGTTGTGTACTTAATGTGTGGTGTCAACAGTAGAAGAGTAGAACTCACAACCACAAAACAGGTTCTGTGTTTGAAGGCTCATGATTCACTTTAATTGATCATCATAACCACATGTTAGGGCCCTTTTAAAAAGCTGGTGTGTTTTGAATATGACATGGCTTAAGTGCCTAGAATGATTGTCAAGAAGCAAAGGTTCCACTATCGGTATTTGTGATGAGTCAATGATAAAGAATAGTGTTATAATCCTTTTTTTTTTTTCCTTCAGAATAATGACCAGGGGTCTCATGGGGAAAACAGAATTACAGAAAAAACTTGGGCTTATCAAGTTTGCAAACTTTACCTATAAATCCATAATAAATACACCCACATTGGTAAGAAAGCAGATCATATAACAAAATCATAATCGTTCTAGATAACCAAGAGGGCCAGGGAACAGTGGGGGGAAGTTTTCCTTTTTTACAAATACTAGATTTCTCTATTTTGGTAGATAATATACAATTTTCCATAACTTGGAATTTTAATAGATTTACTCTGAGGTCTAAAATGATTGAAAACGAGGACATGGAATGCCTTGCTTTGTGAATTATCATATCAAAGAAATTACAAACATGGTGACTATCACTGCCTTTATTGTATAAACCTGAGACTTTGGTCCTGGGAAATTCCACTCTATAGCCATAGTCCTTTGGCTTTGTTTCAAGTGGCCATGTGTTTTAAGGGGATTTTTGGGACAAGAATTGATGTTTCCTTCATTCCATAAATCCAGTATCTTTCTCTGGAGTTACTGATGAAGAGTAACCACTAATCTCAAAACTCTGGCTTTAGAAATGTCCCTCCAGGGGCTCCTGGGTGGCTCAGTCATTAAGCATCTGCCTTCGGCTCAGGTCATGATCTCAGGATCCTGGGATCGAGCCCCGCATCGGGCTCCCTGCTGCTCGGGAAGCCGGCTTCTCCGTCTCCCACTCCTGCTGCTTGTGTTCCCTCTCTCACTGTGTCTCTCTCTGTCAAATAAATAAAATCTTAAAAAAAAAAAAAAAGAAATGTCCCTCTTCTCTTATATCCATATTAAAGCAGATAAGAAGCTAAGGAATACGGGATTTTGCTCTTCTGGTTCTATGTTTTCCAATCCAAACCAAGAGTATCGTAGGGATCTTTTAGTTGGCCTCTCCTGGGCAGTTTTTCTCACCTTGGGATTTAAAATTTTTTTTTTTACTAAATTCTCAATTCCTGAATGTGTGTATATTTAAGTATCTGGGTTTCTGTGAACTAGATCATCATTTTGAACATTATCAGAACAATCACAAACATAGTTTGTCTAAAACTATATGGCTTCAAAGCAGTGATTTTTTTTATGTGAATAATCATATTCATTCTAATAAAGGGGATGCAGTTTAGAGACTGTGGGAGGATTGGGGTTATTTGAGATGATTTTATATTTGCAACAGAGCTGTGTATAGAAAAGTAGCAGCAGATACTTATTTTTCCTTTCCAAAATAAATTTATAGAGTAATGTCTCTTTTTTTTTATTTTTTATTTTTTTTATTTATTTATTTTTTTCTCGTCTCTCTTTTTTTTTTTTTAAAGATTTGTTTATTTGAGAGAGAGACAGAACACGTGTGCGGAAGTCTCAAGCAGACTCCCGTTGAGTGCGGAGCCTGATGCCAGGCTTGAACTCATTACCCTGAGATTATGACCTGACTTGAAACCAAGAGTCATTTGCTCAATTGACTGAACCACCCATGTGCCCCTAGAACAATGTCTCCAAGTGAGGTATACCTGCAGCAGATTCCTAATCTCAGGTGTTTTTTTAGTATTTATACCTTAGCTCAGATGTATCAGAATCTCTGGAGGAGGGACCTAGGAATCTATGTGTTTACAGCATTTAGGCGAGTCATACTTAAGAAAGTCAAAAAAAAAACAACAAAAAAAAGGAAAGGTCTTGGGGCTATGCTCTTGGTGGATCTGAGTGCTGAGGGTATAGTGTGGGATAAGGCAGCCCCTGTCCAATTTAAGCTCACAATTTATTGGGGGAAGGCAGTCAAGAATAAACACATTCATGAGAGAATTTCTGATAAATCTCATTGCAGATAACTAAAAGGGGGTGCTATGATAGAAAGCAATGGGCATCTACTTTAGATACAGAAATGATGAAACAATGAAATTATTCATACATCTTAGAGTTTAGTAAGAAGCATAGACACAGTATGCGAGTAGTGTTGGGATAGAAGAAAAAGGTTATTAAATATTTTTATGACCCTGTTCATTTAAGAATTCTCCATTTCTCTCTGACGCCACCTTTTTAAAGAGGTATACTTTATCAATTAAAAGTTATTTCAATCTTTTATTGCAATTTAAATTGTTTACCTTTTTTTCTCTCAATTTAAATTCGTGTTGATCTGACTTTAAAGTTTTGGTTTTGACTAAGTGTATTAGTATCTCTGCAAGGAATATAAACCTGGTCCTCTTACCCAGTGATTCTGATAATAGTAGATTAAGGAGGGATTCAAACATGTTCATTCAAGAAAATAAAAAATGCCTCAAAAGTGATTATGCTGTGAACCCCTGAATGGTACCACTTTTTAAAATGACCCATTATTGGGGCACCTGGGTGGCTCAGTTGTTAAGCGTCTGCCTTCCACTCAGGTCGTGATCCCAGGGTCCTGGGATGGAGCCCCGCATCGGGCTCCCTGCTCCGCGGGAAGCCTGCTTCTCCCTCTCCCACTCCCCCTGCTTGTGTCCCCTCTCTCGCTGTCTCTCTCTCTGTCAAATAAATAAATAAAATCTTTAAAAAAATAATAAAAAAATGGCCCATTTCTCTCCTGGGCTCATGAGCAGAGCTGCACATAATGGAAAATTTTAAAATTCCCTTAACCACGTCCCTCCCCCTGCCATGCAAAAGGCAGTTATCCCAGACAAAGGGACTGGCCCACAGTGTGTGTGCCCAACTCCCCAGTTATGAGTGGATCTGATACAAATGAAATATAAGACTATACTATAATCAGACCAGTGGTTCTTAAGTTGGGTTATCAAAGTGTTGCATCAGGAACACCTGGAACCTTGTTAGAAATGCAAATTCTTAGATCTTATCACAGCTTTAATGTATCAAAAAATCCTTCCCAGTGATTGTGGTCAAGTTTGGGAGCTGCTGGTCTAGGCAGGCAGTGCAATTGTCCTTATGCTAATCAACAAAATAAGGTTATTTGCACATTTTGAAGTGATATTCCTTAATCCTTGCTATGAAACTCAGAGATGTATGTACCCAAAGCATTGGCTGGGTACCAGCTGCATCAATGAACTAATGACTGTTGTCTAGGTAAATAAAATTATGAAGTTGATTGAAGGCACACACAAATGGTGAATTTCTTAATCTGCCTCCCCATCTCATATTTTAACAGAATACAAAATACCAAACCCCTGTTTTATCTTCTGCTCTAAAACACACACAGTGTATGGTTTCCTATGCAATTTAAGATCTTTGTTTTCAATGATTCTTCTCCAAGTTGTCTGCAGCACCCGTGCCAATCTGACCAGATGCTTCCGTGAGAGTCTGACCTGTTAACAGTTCAGAGCACGGACTGACGAAAGCCAGCAACAGCCTGTGTGGTAGACTGAAGGGTGAACAACAGAGGAAATTACACAGTTGCAAGAGCTGCTTTGCCAGCTCTTGAAACTCTGGTGACCAGCCCACCGTGGCTCTATTTACTAGCAATAGAATGATAACAAAGCTCTTCAGTGTCTGAGGGAAACAGTCCAAAACTCTGGTAATGATTTACTGCAGCGGACTTGGAAAACTAAAGCAGAATACTTACTGAGCCATAGAGTTTCCCCTTCTTGTTCATGGCTAAATAATAGTTGCTGTTAATGGCTTTGACGGCAACAACTCCGATTTCCACTGAAGTTATCTCTAGGATACCTAAAACATACAATAAAAAAAAGCGCTAAATTTAAAGGGTCACATATATTTAGGTGAAAGAAAGAGAAAATCAGAACTATTGAGTTTTAATTTCTGATCATTCTAAAATTAGTAGATTTTTTTAAAAAGATTTTATTTATTTATTTGAGACAGAGAGAATGAGAGACAGAGAGCATGAGAGGGAGGAGGGTCAGAGGGAGAAGCAGACTCCCTGCCGAGCAGGGAGCCCGATGCGGGACTCGATCCAGGGACTCCAGGATCATGACCTGAGCCGAAGGCAGTCGCTTAACCAACTGTGCCACCCAGGCGCCCTAAAATTAGTAGATTTTTAAAAACTGGGGGCATCCGGGTGGCTCAGTCAGTTAAGCAAACGGCTCTTGATTTCAGCTCAGGTCCTGATCTCAGGGTGATGAGATTGAGCCCCGTGTCAGGCTCTCCACTCAGCGCGGAGTCTGTTTAAGATTCTCTTTCTCCTTCTCCCTCTGCCCCTTTCCCCCCCACTCTCTCTCTCTGTCTCTCAAATAAATCAATCTTTAAAAAAAATAAAAATTAAAAAAATTAAAAATTGGAAAAAAAAATCTCTTTCGATGTGCCTAACTATATTGAAACAAGTAGTAAGTCTTTAAAAGAATTCCCTTATATTTTACTCTGAGCATATAAAGAAAAATATTGTTTTAATTAAAATGCTTCCTTTGCTAACTCTGCATTTTCAACCCCATAAATACTGAAACAACTCTATCTTAGCCTGGATTTCACAAAAACTTATCAGAGCACACATCTGTACTATGGTATTAAATTAAATCCATAGCATATGTCAATAATATGTCAGATTTGCCTCAATCTGTAAAAACAGTGGTAAACTATTTCTCCTTTGTAGGACACTTAGATAAACTAAATCTCTTGGCTACATTTAACTGATAAATTCAGTTTTGGAAAATGTGTTGACATTCTGTGATACAGAAAGTCTAATCCCAACATCCACATTGTCTTTAAAATAGCAAAATCACCACTTTGGGTTGGGAGAATATCCAGTATCCATCAGCATTTTTAAAGGCTTTTTTTCCCCCTAGAAAGAATGGAAAACTGAGGGAATTTGTAACTAATAGACAAGAGAACTTTTTCCCTCATACACATGTTTTGGTTGGTGCATCTAAAGGTAATTTTCTCTGAAAGGTCTGTAGGTAACTACAGGGAAAGCATTCGATATTTTACCTTGCCTTCGAGGTACAAACAAATACATCCATTTATTGGCATATTGAAAAATACTTTCTTGTAGTTCATTTCTTTAATTCTGACAACAGTCCTCTAAGAAGGTATTGCTATTCTTACTTACAGATGAAAAACAGAGGATATGAGATTATATAACTCACATATAAGATGCTAAAGTGACAGAGGTCAGTTATGATGGATCAAACACCTAAGCTTCTGGCTTTCAGACTGTTTCACTCTCCATCTCTATTTACCTCTCTATCATATCTCCCCACCTTTTCCCATTCTCCCAAGGGAATCCTGTTGGAAAACCATCTGACAAAATGACTTATCAAGATAACAGTCTTTAATAGGCATGCCACAGAGGAAAATGTCTAAGTATCAGGGAAGGGACTCTAACGTACTTTATGTCACAAACAGAAGATACAGAGCAACGCAGGAGGTTGAAATCTTGGGCAAAATATTTAGGCCTGTATTTACTTTGTCTAAGAAACAAGCACTGTCAGTAAATTGCAAGTTGTTCCCTATGTATGCTTTTGTAACCAAAAATTGTTAGAATGAAAACATTGAAGGATGATTTTAGCAAAGAATAAAGCAGGATTTTGAAGGTGACAAAAAGAAAAACGTGATACAAATGTTACTAAATCCTTGACCAATCATTTCTGAGAGTGCATTGCACATGGTATAGTTAGCTTGGAAACCCCTGGATTTTTCTGCTTTGCACAAAACAGGAACTCAATAGTCAAAGAATTCATCAATCAATTAACCATTTTCCCACTCTGCAACCAGTTAAGACTAGTGTGAAAAAGTTCACTATGCTTTGAAATAGAAAGTGGGAAGACCTAGATGACTTAAGATTTTTTCAAATTCTGAAAAGAATTTTTTGTGTATGTCAGTAAAGTATAATCTGATAATTTTGTGGTAATGAACAATGACTGTCTTTATTATAAACATCTGTTAATATGAAAGTGACTTTCTGAGGGGCTCAAGTGTAGCAGACTTGTCCATTTTTTTAATGAAGAACCTCTTCAGTGTTCTCTGTCCTTTGGTAAGGATGATTAAGTTTGCTTATAAAAGTCTTTTTTGAAAAAGAGAACCAGAATTCTACTTGATGGTTGTTGGACTAATAACTTAGCATTCTATATTTGTATATTTTGATGCAAAATTAAATGCCAATTGAAGGATGACCTCCTAGGGGAAAGTAAGTGAAAGGCATACAGATTTCTCTGTATTTCTTACAATTTTTGTGAATCTACAATTATCTCAAAAGTTATAAAGTACTGTTTTGTTACTTAAAGAAACTAACTCCTGAAAATTATATCATTAATGAAAGGGAACATAAATTATATTTCTTATTCATGTAAGTCAGGTATTTTCTAAATTTGAAGACATATTCTTGTAGTGAAATTCTATTACTTACATTAAGTTTTAACCACATCAGTTTTGATGTCTCTTAAAAGATGAATATGCCAGGTGGTATCTAAATCTATTTAAGAGCTTTTGGACAGTTTAATTCAAACACATAGGAAGACCTGTGGGGAGAAGGGTACTCTTTTAGGAAATGGGAACATAAAGCCAAGTAAGTTACGGCTTTCCGTGAGCAAAATCTATGCTGTATTGGAAGTAAAAGACAAATACGCAGAGAATTACAATAAAACATATTAAGTGATAGTACGAGCTAAGATAGAAGATAAAAGAGGCAAAAATAAAAGTAGTCCATATTGGCTGGGGCTCCAAGGCAGACTTACTATTTGGAGCTGAGACTTGAATTGGGTTTTGAAGGTTGAATAAGAAGCATCCAGGGGAAAGGTGGGAACACATGAACAAAAGCATTAAGATGAAACAGTGTGGTGTTTTCAGAAAATCATGTTTGACTTATCAACTAGAGAACAAGAAACAAGGCAGGAAGTCATGAGAAGAGAGGTTAGGGAGTTAAGTAATACTTAAGGTATCAACCATCTTGTATGGACTCTAAGAATTTTGGCAAATAGGAAGTATTTTATCTAAAACTATATGACTTTAAAAAACATGTTAGAAAGATCCAATATTTGGCAAATTTATTTAAGTAAATAATATCAATCTCTAAAGTTTATTTTGAATTATATTTGAAATCCTATATAATAAAGTTTGATTATCGACATTACAAGTGATTGCAACATAAATCAGCGCCTGTTAATGGGCACATTCTACCTGAGAATGCATCATCACCATAGTAATGGGGAAGATTTTGCAAACTGATGAAATCCAAATGGAAATAACCTAGAAGTCACAATTTTCATGTAAATCATCTTTTCTTTTAACTTGCCAACGCATGAGTTATGTTTTGATGAATCATTGAGTAGTTAATCTGAGAAGGGCCATTCACAAGTTTCTTTCCCAGTTCATGCTTCTCATCCTTCTCCAGAAGAGAAGCATCTGACCCATTTTCTCCCTAGCAATCACCCTGGACCAAGAATACTTCTCTTTTTGGGCTATTAGAATAAACAAACTATTGGCCAGCATGATAACTTTCTCCTTAAACATTTTTTCATGACACAACAGGAGAAAGTAAAAGGCAAGTAAAACTTTAATAAAATGGATATAGACAGAGGGAAAGCTAGATGTAAAAAACAAATGCAAAATCCCATTATCCTCTCCTAAATAAATAAAACATGAATATATAAGAAATCCTAGAGATTCTTTGAGTAAATTAAATAATGTATTAAGCACAAATGTGTAGGATTTGTGTTAGCTCTTACTATGGAGGATGCAAAAACAAACAAGACACAGCCCTTACCTTCAAGGAGCTTTAAAACTGGGTAGAATAAGGACACATATAATTAAAGTACTTATAATACAAAGAAAATATTCTAAGAGGTACATGAGAGAGAAAATACATTGTCTTGGTTTTAAATAGTAAAGTTATTGTCCTGAAGATGGTTGATGTTTGAGGTGAACCTGTCAGGCGTAGGATTTTAGTAGGTGAGAATTTGCAAAGTTGAGAGAAATAGTCTATGCAGAGAAAAATGAAGGAGTGAAGAAAGGCCTCGGGGAGAGAAAAGGATTCAGTTTGTATTTGAGCTATGGTTGGCTCTCCCCACCAATCGTACTTTGTGGGGACCACTCAGTAAAAGTATAGATTGTACTTCATTGAGTAGCAGTGGTGCTGTCCTGCGCGAGGAATGTACTTTTCAAAAACTTTGTTGTGAACTTTGGAAGCAGCTCCGTAAATGTCAGAGCCTCATGAATTCAGAATCAGTCACATCTATTATTTTGCTCTAAATATTTTACTCAAAATTATAATGCTCTATAGTTTGATAGTTTTAGTTAATGTGCTGAAACATATTATGATTAGTATAATGTAATACACAAATCCTAACTTCTCTAAACTAAATCTCTTTCTCATGAATTGTTGTCAAGTGTCCCACTTTTATATTATATTATATTATATTATATTATATTATATTATATTATATT